>NC_054837.1:31360840-31678477 GCF_018345385.1 Vulpes lagopus
GGGCGCCCCGGCCGAGGAGGCCCCGCGGCCAGGCCCGGCCCCGCGCCCCCTCCCCCGGCCCGCTGCCCCCCGCCCAGCCCGCAGCCCCAGGCCCACCAGGCACGAGCCCCGCCGCTGACCCCAGCGGGGCCAGAGCTTGGTGTCGGGCCTCCGCGGTCCCTCCTCGCCTCCTGCCACTCCGGGCCTATAAACACAGAGAATTACATAAGTCCACTCCTCTTGTTCGGAAGCCAAAAGTACTCGCTTTTTCTCCCAGCCTTGGCAGTAAGTAATAATTCCTCATCGCCATGGTAACCCTGGCGGGCTTCCAGCCGACACTCAGGAGCTGAAACGCTGGGAGGCCTTTTTATAGCTTGGTAGAAAAACCTCTTCACTATTCCCTCCTCGCGGGCGAAGGCGAAAGCGAGCTCCCGGCCCCAATTCTCCTACTTCAACGGGCTTCCTCCCGGCCGGACCGTCCTCCCGGGAGCCGGACCTGCCCGCCTCCCCCCGCAGGGCCTGGCCAGGAACCAGAGCCGCGGCCGGGTCCCTCCTTGGCCTCCAGGCCTCCAGGCCTCCAGAGTGACATGGCGGAGGAGCAGGCTCTGCCTCAAAAATATTTCTGCCCTACTTGTAATCGCAGGAAAAGCAAACATGACCCCCTCGCATTGGTATTCTGAACGAGGGTCATCTCGGTGACAGGCCCAGAGGGTGAACAAAGCCAACCCCCCCCACACACACACACACACACGCACGCACACGGGCCAAAATGGATGCTCTGGTGGTCAGCCAGGGGTCTGAACCTTGGCCGCAACCGGCTGAATGACTCAGAAACAAGTCTGAGCTCCTCTGGGTGTCAACTTCCCATCTGTAGCAGGGGCAGCCTGGGCTCTGCTTCCCACAGTACTCCCTGCGGTGGCCACCAAGGGGAGCGGCTGGATCCCCTGGGGGGTCTCCGGATTCGCGCCCCCGCCCCTAGCAACCAGAACTCGAGGCCCCAGGACATTTGCCCAAGATGGCATCCCCAGGGATGACTAGGGGAGGGAAGGGGGTCCCCCGGGGATGTGGGGCAGGACGCTGTAGGCAGGAAGCACAGCCAAGGTCTGGAGGCGGGACCAAGTCCAGCGTGTTGCAGAAGCAGAGAGGAGGCTGGAGTAGATACAGTGAGGCAGAGAGAGAAGATGAGGTCAGGGGATAACAGGAGCAGAGGGGGAAGTAGGTCAACAAGACACTGGGCAGGTCACTTAGCTCCGCAGACTGGAAAGGCTCCCAAGGGCAATCATGACGATGACCCTGGAGGCAGCGTACAAGGTGCCCAGCACTGCATAGGGCACTTTCACCTGTGAGCTCATCTGTCCTTGCCACAGCCTGACAAAAGGCCAGTGCGCTTCTGAACCCCAAAACACAGAGAAGGGAACAGGCCCAAAGAGCTTAAGCAGGCTGCCCAAGGTCATACAGCTGGAAAGTGGCTGGGCTTGGGTTTGAAAAGGGCAAGCCTGGCCCGCACTCATCCTGTCACGTGGTACAGTCCATAAGGAGCTACAGAGGGTCTGGGGCAGATCAGATTTACATGAGACGAAGGCCTATGGCCACTGGCCTAGCGAGGGGGTCAGCGTGGCTGCCAGGAGACCAGTAAAGAGGCCCTACAGGGGCCATATGGTGTTGACTTTTGTCAACTCACCCTCCCGCCTTTCCCAAGGCAACTCCCTTAGAGTGTTAGGGGAGGGCTGCTAGGACCTGCCCTGAAAGCCACGATGGGGACCTCACTCCTCCACAGCCTCGAAGATGGGGAAGCTGAGCCACAGAGAGAGATAGGCAATACAAAGCCACATTTTTACTCCCCAGATCTGGCGGCTGTCTCCTGCCTGTTGGTTCTCATTGTAACCGTCAGATCACAAAACCCAGGAACGGGTGAAACCACCCCACCAAAACACGGCCAGGAAGCGGAGCCTGAAGCAGCAGCAGCAGCAGGACTCACGGGTTCCTTTTGTTCTTTTCTGTTTGTTTTGGACACAGGCTTGGACCCAAACCTTCACAGAAGCTGGCCCGGGAACCAGGAGGAACGCATCCACACCCCCACCAGAGCTATTTATGCTTGTGGCAGGTTCAACGCTGGGCCGTGTCATTCCACGGTCACTTCTCTGTCTTGTGCCCGAGATGCTGGGCCATGGACAATTTGTTGAGTGACTTCATGAACATGGCAAATCATCACCAACCAGAAACGGTGACATGCAGGTCCCTCTAGACAAAAGAACCTGAGCTTATGTTCAGAGTAAGTTAGCAAGAGGTCCACTGCCTGGCAAAGGAACACCTCATTCTCCCAAGCCTCTGACAGAGACTATCCCCAGGAACCTGTCTGCGGGACAAAGCTTTGCACACCGGGAAAGATCAGTGAAGAATTTAACAAGACATGCTTTGGTGGAAGCCATGGAGGCATAGGTGGAGAGGCAAAGGGGTCCCCGAGAGGAGGCAGGAAGGACTCTCTGCAGGCATCGCTCTGCTTGGCTGTGAAATGGGGGCATGCTGCCTGCTGCCTCTCTCAGGGTCAACAGAAACCATACCTGCTGCGGGGCTCAGGGAACCACAGGATCTGGCCCCAGTGGAAGGGACCCCCCCATACACTCCCTCCCTCCCCACAGAAGCAGAGTTGGAGCTGAGGGAAGAGAAAGAAAGAGCAAGAGAAAGGGGTGCCTGGGGGGCTCGGCCGATTGGGCATCTGCCTTCAGCTCAGGTCATGATCTCAGAGTCCTGGGATGGAGCCCCACATCAGGCTCCTTGCTCAGCGGGGAGCCTGCTTCTCCCTCTGTCTGCTGCTCCCCCTGCTTGTGCTCTCTCTCTCTCTCTCTCTGTGTCTCTCTAATAAATAAATATTGAAAGAAAGAAAGAAAGAAAGAAAGAAAGAAAGAAAGAAAGAAAGAAAGAAAGAAAAGAAAGAAAGAAAGAAGAAAGAAAGAAAGAAAAGGGCAAGAGCTAGAGACGTGAGCCTGTTCCCACATTCCTTCTCCTATCCCGCAACCCAGCACTCAGAGCCCGCACAATGGGACAGGAGGACGCAGCCATAAAAAGGAAGGAAGCAGTGACACCTGCCACAACGTGGGGGAGTCTCAAAAACATGACACTCCGTGCATGAGGTCATACACAAAAGGTCACATATTGTGTGATGCCACTGATATAAAATTTCCAGAACAGGCAGGTCCACAGACACGAGAAAGCAGGTGGTCTCCAGGGGCTGCGGGTAGGAGAAATGCAGGAATGGCTGAAAATGGCTTCTGGGTCTCCTCTAGAAGGTGATGAAAATATGTTAGAACTAGAGGAAGGTGTTGGTTGTGTTCAACATCACTTTTTATTGGGAATAAAAAAAAAAACCAATGAATTGTTTGCTTTAAAATGGTTAATTTTACATGATGTGAGTTTTACCTCTGTTCAATAAGCTAAGAGCCTCTGACCCCAGTCTGCCACCCAACAAACACATACAGAGGCCCTACTGTCCACCGAGGTGACTGGGCAGACAGAGGAGTTGAAGACAAAGACCCCTGCCCTCGTGACGCCAACACGGGAAGAGGTCAGGAGTCAACAGCAGATGAAGATGTGATGTAATTCACGTAACAAATGGTTTCTGAAGTGGTGGCCATTCAGCAGCAGCCTGGCTGGAGAAGACAGACAGATGCGGAAACTTCTCAGCAAACAGGGTGCCAGGCAGAGGAAACAGCTACAGCAAAGGCCCTGGGGCCAGGAGGACACCGTGGCTGGGATGGCCAGTGAGGGTCCCAGGGTGCAGATGTACAAGGCCTAGGAGGCCACACACAGGTCTTTAAAATTCACAAAACTGCATCGGTGTCCGAGGGCGGCTGAAACAAACTGCAACAAACCTGGGGGTGGGGGGGTAGCTCAAAGCAAGAGCTATTTATTCTCTCACAGCTCTGGAGGCCAGGAGCCCAAAATCCAGGCTCTGGGGAGGATCCTGCCTCACCTCATCCAGCTCATGGTGGCCCCGGGCGGTCCTCTGCTCCTTGTCTCTGCTCCCATCTTCAAAGGGCCTTCTCTGTGTATCTTCTCTTTTAAGGACTTCTGTCGTCAGACTTTGGGCCCATCGTAATCTAGGATGATCTCATCTCAAGACGCTCGACTTGATCGCATCTGCAAAGACCCTCTGTCCAAACAAGGTCACATTTACAGGACCCAAGCAGACACAACTCAACCCACTACGTGATCAAGACTCGATTCGGCAGCATCAGATGCTTTGCTCAGCAACGTGCTGGGCCTGCCCTCTCCTTTCTGCACTGAGTCCAGGGAACCAGGCCGGAAGGTGCAGGGACAGGCCCATGGGCCTCTCAAGGAATCCCCCCCAGGGACTCCACAGCCGGCCCTCTGGAGGCCGAAGCCAGCTAAAAGCAGACAGTGAGGAACCCAGACCCCCTTCCCTGAGAGAGGTGTCCATGAGCCACTCGCCAAAAGGCTTGCACAAAATGGACCTCCTTGACAGGGAGGCCAAAACGGGCCACAGCCTTGGCCCCAGAACGGAGGAGACTTTGCCAGACCAAGATGCACCCTTCCTTCTCCACCATTTCATCCACCTACAGAAGCCGTGTCCCGTAGGGCTCTTTTCCTGTGTGCTGTTTTTGTTTTACAAAGGGGCCACCCCCACCCAGAGCAGCTGTGAGCTGCAGTGGGCAGGGCTAACTGCTCACTCATGTCCAAGTGCAATGCCATCCCGCAGCAAAGGGCACACAGCAACTGGCGGATGGCTGCCTGTTCTGGGGCCCCGGGAGCCCACGCCCCAGCAGCAGAGGAAGGAGGAGGTGTCGGGGAATGCTCCTGGCCACTGCCAGCTGGATCTCAGGACCCAAACCAGGAAGGACAGATAATACCAGCCCAGGGGAACACACACACTCCCAACACACCAGGCACTGGGGAAACAGGCTTCCATGTGCTCCTTTATGCGTTAGGGCAATACTAAGGAGCACAGCCGACCCATTCTACAGATGGGGAAGCCCAGGAACAGGGGTGAAACGACTTGCCCAGGTCGGGAAGCTAGAAGTGGCAAGGGTTAGAACACAGGGAATGTAGTACCCAAGCTTATGTCACTAACCCCAAGGATTTACGGCCCTCAGACTCTCAAACTCCACTGGAGGGCTCTAGCAGGGACTACTATGGCCTTGGGCCCCAACTTTTAGAAATGGGATCTCCAGAGGCGTTAAATGTGACTTCCCAAGCCCTGGGACTTTCTGTTACATTCCATGGGATACCCTGCCCCCAGATCATGAAGGGCAAAATACTTTGAGATGAAAGTCATCATTAAAAACAGAGACCACAAAATGATGACAGCCAGCTGCAGCCAACAGGGAAGCTCTTTCTGGCACACGCAGTGTTTTTTAAAAATTAGGACACTGCTCATAAAATCCAGATTTCTAGCTGAAGAAGAAAATCAGAATATCCAGCATGCCAGTTAGCCACAATCCCCACCCCTCCCTTTTGCCTCATTCCCTTCTTTGATCGCATCTGGTTTGGGCCAACCCCTCCCCCCACCCCAGCCACCTCCCATAGCTGTTGAAAATAGCTGAACAAGTACTGAAGGTCTCACTCAGCAAGGATAACAAACAAGAGAAAGGAATGGCACTCTTGGGGCTTCAAATGACTCCTTCCCCTGGCTGGCTGTACTGGGAGCATAAACCTACCTATAAACAAGGCCCACACAGAAGGAAGCAGAGCTGAGACAGAGTCAGCTCCCCCAAGGCACAGTTTGAGCCACTGGATCCAGCCATGCCCGAACTTGTCGTACCCTGAACCTTGCCCTTGTGAGCACCTGTCAATTCCTCCTTGTGGCCCAAACCAGCCTAAGTGTGACTCTACCACGACTCAGGAGTCCTAACCAATCACCTTTGGGTCTTCCCTCAATTGACACACTTGTCCAAGAAGGCCTGTCCTGACCACAGACAAATTCAGACCTTATTATACCCCAGTGATAGCCTGAACTCCACATCATGACCCTTACCACCGTCCATATCACCTGTTTTACTGACACTCTCCCTCTGGACACTAAACTCCTCAAAGGCATGGACAATGCCTGCTTTTTCCATCATTCTGATCCCAGTGGCCTAGCAATGTCCAGAACATTCCATGTGCCCAATAAATGTAAATTAATCAATGAACAAAAGAACAAACGGGAGAAGCAAAAGCCTTTAAACTTGGTTTCTGCCTTACATGTGAAAAGAATCCAACCTCCGAGGTCTATAGAACAGCCTCAGATCCAGAGAAGCATTCCTGCTGCCCCTGGCTCCATTCCAGCCATGTAGGCCTCCTCGGCATTCTTGAAACATTATGGCCTCAGGGCCTTTGCACAAACTATTCCCACACCTAGGACACTCATTCCTCTTCTTTTCATATGCCTGCTTCCTTCTCGTTGTCTAGGTCCCAGTTCCAATGCCACCTCCATCGAGACCACTCTTGATTCTTTGACCTAAAATGAGCCTCCCCACAAAACCAGCGTTGTCACCCACCCTGCATTATCCCACAGCCAGCATATCCCCATCTTGGAACACCACATTTGTTTTGTGTACTGCTGATCTCCCTTTCAGCCCATGGGATCCACAAGGCGGGGCCCCAGCATCTTGTTTGCTGTGTATACATACCCCGCCCCACCCCAGAAGGCCACTGGGACACCAGCCTGGCTGCAGGGAGGCAGAAAACAGACCCCTCAAATCCTGACCAGTCCCGCCCAGCCCAGAACAGCTGACGCATGCCTGAGAGCCCTACGTGGCATATGGAGCCTGGCCCATGGGTGGTGCAGCCCTGCCAAGAGGTCTAGTCTGGCTCTAGGCTCAGGGGTAGCTACAGGTGATGCCTGCACAATCCCCACAATTAACAGCAGGTGCACAGAGTCACTCTGCCTGGGTTCAAATCCCAACTCTGCCAGCGGTATGACCTTGGGCAAGTCACTTAACCTCTCTGTGCCCCCAGCTTCCCCACGTATAAAACAAAGCACCCACCTCACAGGGCTGCCATATGAATGAACGTATATGACACACTCATATCACAGCATGGCATAGAATAAATGGCCAGGAATCATTAGAAATTAAGTTAATATCAGTGATGGTGGCAATGGTAGAACCTCGCATAGCACTAAGGCAGGCAAATGGTCAGGAAATGTTAGCTTTGGTAATAAACACAGTATTTGCTCTATGCTAGGTCTCGTTTGGAGTGTTTTACTCACACTGATTCCTCCAAGCTAAGTTCATTATTGCTCAACATGCCTGCTCCAGCCCTTCCAGGCAGCCTCTCTAGATTGCTCCATCCCCCAGAGCACCATGAAGATATACAACTCTTCATGTGAGTCTGTCCTCAATTCCTCTGTGCCCCAGGTTGCAGCAAGAGGGCAGGGAGAGAGCCCAAACCCCAGAACCTGAAGTCAGCACAGGGGAATGCATGCCCCAGGCCAGCCCAAACCACAGCCTCTGCCAAAAACACAGGCCCCATCTGGCTGCATGAGCATTCCCCAGAAACCAAAGGGTGTTCCCTCCCTGCAGTCTGCAGGACAACTCCCCCAGAGAGGCCCAGGCATACCAAGGGCTCAGAATTCAGATGTCCCAAGACAGAGGGCAAACAGCGTGAAAGAAAAGATGTCAAGCCTGACTGGCGGTCCGGGGTCTGCATGGACTGCATGTGATAACAACACCGCCCCAGCCACCCCCACATCCCCAGAATGAAATGCGCACCGCTGGTCTCCTCTTCCCATCAGACAGACGGCTAACTGGACTCGCCATGGCCACCCAGCATAGCAGGGACCCCCTTCACTTCTCAGGCAAGAGAGGCAGCCCCTCCACAGCAGGTACTGAGGTGGTCTCCATTCCCCAAGCCAGGGGGGAAGGGCTGGTTAGAATGCAAGCCCAGCGCCACCTGCTATGACCTCCCTCAGGTCCTGCCACCTCCTGGAGCCTGGTTCCATCATCTGGAAAATGGGTCTAATGATCATCAACAGAGAGCCCCTGGCAGGGTGAGGAGTGTCCACAGTGCCAGCAAGTCAAAGCCACCAAAAGGGAAAGACAAGATCTAGAAAGAAGGTCATTTTAATTCAGCAACGGGCTTGCTTTGTCTTCAAATGAAAAACAAACATTTTTATTTTATGGTTCAGAATGGTTTCTGTTTGATTTATGGCAATCGTGGAAAGCATGACATAATCTTTTCAGCATTTAAAGCCTCGCGAGGCCTTGAGCCACCCTAAATTAGCATCTGCCTCAAAGGGATGTGCTGAGGAAACAACAGTAAATGCATAAAGCGCCCAGCACCGAGACAGCAGAAGTCCCACTCAGGATGACCTAGACATTGAGGCAGGAGAATGGGAAGGACGTGGGCCCCAGCATAGACAGCCTGGGTTTGAATCTCACTGGCTGTGTGACCTCAGGCAGGTCACTTAACCTCTCTGTTTCTCGGGTTCCTCATCTATAAAATGGGGATGATAACAATCTCTGCTTTACAGGGGGTTTTGGAAGATTAAATTATAACATGTAAAGTGCAACAGGATTACTATTACAAACTGTGTTATTATTACTGTCATTTACAGCGATTACAAAACTTGCGTAGGTTTTTAAACCTGACTGCAGGATGAAGACAAGTCTGCCTGGATCCCTGGCGCCAGGGGGGGCCCATCACCAGGCTCAATGGGAGCCCTGCAAGGCAGTGCCTCCCTCCTCCCTCCAGCTGGGGCAGGGATTACTGTCAGATGGAAGGAGACGCATGTTGGAGCCAAAGATTAAAAACAAGTACAATTATCGGGCAGGCATCCATCCATAATTATGAATTTGATGTAATTAGGCACCCCACTAACTTCATTACTTATTTATTTACGGGATTGCTTATTTAATTTACGGGCCTCCTTCCCCGAAAAGTCATCTTAGCTAACACCCCTCAGGTGAGGGAGGAGGAGGAGAAGGCTCCCCTCTTTGTCCTCATCCCCATTCCTGGGCTCTCGTATGTCATGCTCCTGCCTTGCCCCAAAAATAACTCCCGGAATGCCTGCGTGACTTTGCCCAAGACAACGGGATCACGCAAGGCCTGCCGTTCACGCTCAGCAGTGCCAGCAGACAGTGCCTGACCCGGAAGGCAAGGTACCTCTACCACACCCTCACTCAGCAGCAGAGGAAACCCTTGGGGAAGAGGGGTGGTTCTTGTCCCGCCTAGCCATCAATTCCTGGCTCGACCCTCTGGACCAGCAAAGGCCTTAGTGCAACACATGGGCCTGGTACGCCCCGGCTCCAAGGAGGAAAAAGAGCACTCAACTCTCGCAGAAAACTTCAGATAAGTCACCTAACCGCTCAGAGCCCTCAGTTTACTCATCTGTAAAATGGGAGTGTAGAGAACAACTCCCACAGCTAGCTAACCCTAAAAACCCAACTGCTGCCACCCAGCATAACCCTGGGTCTCTACCAATGCAGTAAGGAAAGAAAAAGCAGTTGAAGGCATAAAAGCTTGCTAGCTTTATTCCCAAGAGTCCCAAACTGGAAACAACCTCTATGCCCATAACTCATGAAGGGATAAATGAGCTGCAGCACATTCACATGTGGGCTATTATTACTCAGCAATAAAAAAGGACTTACTGGTACGTCCCAAGACACAGATGAATCTCAGAATCATGCAGAAAGAAGCAAAACACACCAAAAAATGCATTATCATTTTATTCTGAAAAATCTAGAAGATTCTAGAGCTTCTGCGGTGGCAGATCGGTGGGTGCTTCTGGTGGGGGGAATGGGGATTCTGTTGGGGCAGATGGAAACACTCCATATCTTGATTGTTGTGGTTGTTATGTGAGTGTTTTCAGTCGTCTGGACTTAACAGAAGTGAAGCCTTAAAATGGGTGCGTCTTATACTCCAGGTTAATCATGTCTCAATAAGGCTGATTTTTGTTAACCACAACAGAGAAAGACATATGTATAAATCAACACCACTAACCCCACTTAGGTGCCCCCAGCGCTCCTTCCCCACTTCCCAGTCAGGTCTGCTGTTTCCCTCACTGTACATCCAAGTTGCCCCCATGGCCCTGAATTATGAGCCCTGAACAAGGAAGGTCACGGTTGCATCCCAGATTTATCCCTTCCTTGCTGGGTCATTTAGGGCAAATCACTTTGCCTCTTGCCTGTCAGGCTCCCCCTCTACAAAAGCAGCATTATAAATAGCACTCTCCTCAGAGAGTTATTGTAGAATAAAATGAACCGAGGTGAAAAGCACCAGCTGCAGGCTGTGGCATACAGCAGGGGCCTCATTATTGCTGCTGCAAAATGATGAATGAGCAAGCGCCAGGCCCAGTGTGGACAGGACCGGCCAGGGTTCTTGCCCCCACCCCACAACACACACAAGACCCCCACCAGCCAAGACGCCAGGTCTGGGTAGTGACCCCCACCACTGAAGGCTCCTGGCTGCCAGGGTTGCAGCATTTAACTGATGCCCAGTGTCCAGAACAGGACAAGGCTCCTCGACTCCACCCAAGAGAGCAGACACAAAAGAAGGGGGGCCCTGTGGGAAGGGGCTGGCCCTGAGGGCGGCACAGTACCCAAGAGGTCATTTGGGGACAAGAGCTGGCCAGCAGAGAGGATGTCCCGGGGGAGGAGGGCATGTCGGTGGCCTGGCCATCACATGCACATTAACTGGGGTAGGACAAGGGTCACCCCAGAGCCCCCCATTTAGAAAAGAAAAAAGATAATAATAAAAGGATGACAGGGACCGGGTGAGGGGGTAGCTTCCTGGCCAGCTCACACGCGACTGCCCGCCAAGGGCGGCCCCTGCTCCCTGCTACCGTGTGAGTGATGGAGCGGGCAGGCGGCGCCTGGGAGCCATGGCAGGAGGGGGCGTCCCCGGGGCCCGATTAGAGGGCCAGCCACAGGCAGACACGCTCAACTGTCAGCCTCGTCCTCCGGCCCGCCATCAGAGGCACCATTAATTGCTGTCATTTGAGGGTGGCCTGTGGGGAAAAGGAGGGGGGTTGTGGGAAGGGGAGGAAAGAAGGAGGGGGTTATGGAGGGAGGAAGGGGAGGGAGAGATGGAGAGGAATGGAGTGAGGGGGGTGGGGAAGAGGGGGAAGGAAGGAAAGGAGGAAGGACAGCTAGCCCAAGGCAGAGAACCCCCAGACATCACTTCCTCCACCCAGTGGAGGGACGGGGACCCCGGCCAGCCGGGGACAAAGCTAGTGGACCCACCGACCAAGTGGGACCAACAGGAGTTCCAAGAGGTGTGATCCTGCACGGCTGAGCCCCTCCAACCTTCCCCCCAGCCTCCCAACATACACACCTGGACACTTGTCTGCCTGCAGGTTGCTGGGTCCAGATCTTCCTCCCCAGGGTACCCAGAAAGCCTGGCTACCCCAGTCCCTCATCTGCTTTCAGCCTCCACCCATAACCCCCCCCACCCACCCAATCTCTACACCACCACGCGCTATCTGGCAAGCCCCACCCACTCACTGCACCAGGGATCCTACAGCTCCTCCACCTGGGATGCCGGAAGGGCCCCTCCCCAGGCCACTGGGGTCAACCCCTACACCTGGCTCAGGGGCAAACCAAATGCCACCTCCTCCAGTGACATGCACCAGCACAAAGATTCCAGAGCCGAGCTCCCCAGGTTCAAACCCTCCCTCTGCGGCTTCCATGCTTGGGGACCTCCCAACACCTTGCTGAGCCTTGATTTCCTCACCTACAGAACAGGACAACAACGGTCCCCATTTCGTGGGGTGGCTCTCAGGATTAAATGAGATAATCCCATGAGGTGCTTAGAAGGGGGGGTCTCAGGCGACGTGAGAGCCGCGAGTGTTTGCTGCAGCCGTTATATTACCATCTCGGACACGGGTCCTCCTTGGCCTCCACCCATCTCGTGGGCTACCTCTTATTTCAGAAATGCCCACTCCCCCACCTCCCAGCTCTGACCCCCCCAGACCGCCCCAGGTGAGGGTCTCAGAAAGGCCCCCAAGCTGCCAACACGGAGTTGTGGGGCAAGGGTCCACACGGCATCCCTGTCTCCATTTGTCGCTCTGCCTCCATGTCCTTCCGTGGCCCCCTCCCAGCTATCCCTGCCTGTCCCCAGACAGCCTCGTCTCTGGGCCGAGGAGCCACTTGGATCCTGCAGGGGGGGCTCCTGGGACCCCCTCTGCCCCCTCCCCCATCTGTCTGCCTCCCTCCCTCCTCAGGCATGATGGATCGCCCCAGAGGAGGAAGCTAAGTGCTTGCAGACAAAAAGCCCTTTTATCGTCCTCGGGTGGGCTACGGCATGACAAGCAGATAACTCAGCCATGGGAGGAAGGTTCCCCATTAGGCCAGTAAGGCAGATTGATGGAGGCCCAGGAGGCAGAGGAGGAGGAGGAAGGGGACCTCCCCTGCCCCTTAACCCCCGGGGGCAAGGCTGTCTCCCTTCAACCTCAGAAGCACCCAAACCTGGCTAGACTCATCACCTTTGGGGGATACCTCCAGTGATGCCCACATCTCTCCACCTCCATGATGAGACTCACTGCTTGGGGCCCAGGGGAGGGCCTGGCTCAGGAAACAGGCAACCTACAAGCCTGTTTATCCCTCCAGCCTCCCAGGGGGTGGAGGGCAAGGGAGAGACACCTGCCCCAAGAAGACCCCCCCACTTCACAAGTCTCCTGCAAACCAAGAACCCCATTCCACACAGCCTCAGAGCCCTTCCATGAGATGTTCCCTCTGCCCGGGACACCCTTCCTCCAGAGACCTGCGTGCTCCCTTCCTCCCCTCCTGCAGGTCTCTGCTCCAATGCCACCTTCTCAAGTAGGACCACCCTGTCTACCAGCCATTAGAAGCTGCAACCCCCAGCCACACACGCCCTTCCCAAACCCCTTTCCTGCTGGCTCTTCACACCTGCACCCCCACCACCACAGGACACACTGTGTGTATGTGACGTGCTTACTACCTGCCTCATCCAGGGAGGACGGAGTGTTCATCCACCCAACACACAGCTCCATCTCCACCACCTGAAACAGCACCTGGCACACAGTAGGTGCTTTAGAAATAATCACTCTCATGAGTGAACGTCTTCTGAAGAGGAGGAAAACCTCTCAACAGCAGCCAGGCCTGAGCCAGAATGTGCTGAGCCCTGTTATGGGGCCAACAATCCCCTCAACAGCCCTGTAGGACACCCATCTGGCATATGAGAAAACTGAGGCATGGGAGTGGATTCATGCCCAGGTCTGTGGGAGGCCTATCCACTGCAGAACCGCCAGGGAAGCCAGGACATCAGCTTCAGGCTGGGTGTCAGTCAGGGACAAGGGCTGGAACACCCTCTGCTTGCTTCTCAGCCTCAGTTTACCCCTATGCAGAATGGGGATGCACAGGCGACCCTGGCTATTCCTCCCAGGTCCCCGCCTGCACCCGGTATGGCTTTGATGGGGGGAGAGGGGGTAAAAGTGAGAGGTGCTTAGAAACCCAGAGAAGCACAAAGTGCCCAATCTCAGCCCTGCCATGGAAGCTGCTGGTCAGGCTGGGGCTCTGCCAGTGGCTCAGCACCCCTCAAACCCTCCTTGGGGCCAGGCCAGGGTGACATCCCCTCTTCACTCCCAGAGGAACAGCTCTGTCAGTAAGAGGTAAAGAAAGACCCAGGGAGCAGTGAACAAGCACTTACTACCTGCTAAGCACCACGTGCTCACAGAAATGCACGCCCCACCACGCTGACTTGTACTCAGTGTCATGGAACCATAGAGCCAGGAAGGTGCCAAGCTGCCACTTATGAGGCCACCCTCACTGACCACCCCTTCCTCCAGGGCATGGGCTGGGGCTGGGTGCTCACCTTGTGACCCAGAACCCCCTCCCCACAGCCCCTCTGGGAGGCATCCTCCACTAGTTCTCCAAATCTTTCAACTCTTAGGCATGAGAATAGAGCATCCTTGGCATGCCCACCAGGGTCTCCCAGGACATGGCCTTGGTGTTGCCAGGCCTGGGTCAGCAGTCTGTCCTCCCCCAGCCAAGCCCCATGACTCCAGGGATGGGGATCAGGCATGGGGAGACGGGGCCGTGGATGTAGCTCCCTCCACTACAGGTCTCCCAGCTGCTTAAAAAAGAAATTACAAAAACACAGAAATCTTAGCAACAATCCACTCATCATTAGTCCTGTGGGGTTGGGGGAGAAGAGATTTGGGTATATCCCCACTTCATAGGTAGGAAAACTGAGGCACAGGGTGACAGAGAGCCATGGCTAGGGTCACAGAGATAATAAGTGGCCAAGAGAGATTGGCACGCAGACAGCCAGACTCCAGAGTCCCTGCTCAGGAGCACCATGCCTCTCCTAGTTAAAAATCAATGTGATATAAACGACACTGTGTGCCAGCCAGACCAATGTCCGAATTCCTGGCTCCAAGCTTTTGTCCACCACGCGTGACCCACTCCTGGACTGCCTTCCCTCCCCGCTGAGGTTTCCAAACCCCGCCAGTGCCCGTATGACCCCTACCCCACCCCCCCGTGGAGAGCCCCAGCCATCCAATGTACCAGGTGGAGATGCGGGCAGTGGGCACAGGCCTACCCATTATGGGCCTTACTCTGCTTGCTGCCAAATGAGCATGTTGGAAGAATATGCCAGGTTCTCTGGGAGGGTCGACAAAGGGTTCAAGCCCCAGCTCTTAGCTTCTAGCTGAGATGTGGGACAGGTGACCCATCTGTGCCTCGGTTTCCTGGTTTGTAAAATGCGGAAAGCAGCCCGTTTGGGAGCATTACTGTGGGACCCACAAAATGGGCGACACCTGGAAAGCACTAGCCGCGGTACAAGCTTCTGGAGCACCCACACCATGCCAGGCTCTGTCCTGTATCAGCTCATTTAACCATCACTGCCCTGCTATGAGGTGGTACGGATGGTGCCCGTACTTGACAGGTGGAGAAATGGAGGCCTAGAGAGGTGAAGTGACCTGCCCTGGGTGCCCAGCATCAAAGTGGCAGTGCTGGGGCTTGGAACACTGGTATGGCGGCCACGTTGGCACACGGATGTCTAGCCCAAGGATGTCCTCCAATACCTGCCACCCCAACACCAGGGCCTTTCCACAGGCCTGTCCATTCCCAAGCCTGCAGCGACCCTCAGAGGACAACAGCAATGTGCCCATGAACCCCAGAGACAGAGAAAACCCACCATCCCACATCTACACTGTCAGGAACTGCCCCTTCTCTCAGGCATCATAACCCGTCCCCAGGGGACCCCAAGTGCCCCAACCATTCCCCACCCTGGGCAACTACGGTGCCAGATCCCACCCCACAAGGTCACACTGGGCCGCCAACCACATCCACCAGGAGGAATCTCTGCTTCCCCAGAAATTCCTGATCCCACCCACGAGAAGGTCCCAGCCACATGAGTCTGCTGGAGGCAATGAGTGGGGACAGCTGTGAACCTACCAGAATCAGCCTCCAAGCAACTCCGAGTCCTCAAAGAGCCCGGGAGACCTGCAGGAGAAAATACGAGTCTTGTTAGTAAAAAGTCAGCAGCCTCCACACATGAGCTATGTATGGCACAGCCACATCAACATGTGGGCAGCAACAGTGCGGCCCACCGGTCTGTGCCTGGTACGCCGCATGTGGGAGGCCAAGCACTTCCCTGCCACCACCCTGTGAGGCGGGCAGTGCTACCAGAGGTGACAGACAGGGACACAGAGCCTCAGAGAATCAAAGTCTCGTGGCCCCCAGTCCCACCGCCAGGAAGTCACAGAGCTGGGATTCCAAACCGGGCTGCGTGGTTACAACGAGGGCCACCGAGGAGCTAGGAGCCCAGATCACAGTGTTACTGTGAACTACGTGCCCCACAAACTTCTCAAGAGGACCCTAGGCACCAGTGAGGGAATACCTGAAAGAGCACACCTGCTATTCTCACTCATGAATTTCCACATCACCATTCAAAGTCAGAAACAGTCCAATGAAAACCAGTGTCCAGAATATATAAAGGAATCCCACAAAGAAATAAGAAAGAGCCAGTCAACCCAAGAGAAAAACAGACAAAAGACTTGAGAGCACTTCGCAAAAGTTGATATACGAATGGCCCATGAGCACATGAAAAACTGTTCGAGGTCACTAGCCATCAGGAAAGTTTAAGTTAAAACCCCCAGGGTCCGCTAACTACACACTGACCGGGATGGTTACGATGAAAGCCAGACAGACACCAAGTGTCTGGTGATCAGGGACCCAGCAATCCTACCCTGGGCAGTTACGTGGGAGAAATGAAACCACCACGCCTCATCAAGACTCTGCGCAAACGTCTGTTAGAGCTTTATTCGTAATCCCCCCAAATCTGCAAACAATCCAGCTGTCCACCAACAGGCGTACCCCAGAACACTGCTCCTCCCCGGTAACATGCAACAACGTACGGGTGCACACAACCAGATGGAAGGAACTCCGGCTAACGTGCCGGGCAGACGCCAGGCTCAAAGGGCTGCACGCGGCTGCACACACCATCGTTCAACCTACATGATTCCGGGAAAGGCAAAACCCAACTTTCACACGTACAGAGGCCCACAGAGGTGGTCACACCAGACAGAATAAAGGAGAGTCCCTTGGGATCCCTGGGTGGCGCAGTGGTTTGGCGCTTGCCTTTGGCCCAGGGCGTGATCCTGGAGACCCGGGATCGGGTCCCACGTCGGGCTCCCGGTGCATGGAGCCTGTTTCTCCCTCTGCCTGTGTCTCTGCCTCTCTCTCTGTCTCTCTGTGACTATCATGAATGAATGGGAATTGAAAAAAAAAAAAAGTCACCTCTACCTGGGCCCCACCTGAATTTCTGAGGGTGGGGTCCGCGCATCAGTATTTAAAAAAAAAAAAAAAAAAAAAGGAGAGTCCCACAAAAAGCTAGGATGCTGGGCAGCTCCAGTGGCCCAGCGGTTTAGCGCTGCCTTCAGCCTGGGGTGTGATCCTAGAGACCCAGGATCAAGTCCCACGTCGGGTTCCCTACATGGAGCCTGCTTCTCCCTTGGCCTGTGTCTGCCTCTCTCTCTCTCTCTCTCTCTCTCTCTCTCTCTCTCTCGTGCTCTGTGTCTCTCATGAATAAATAAATAAAATCTTAAAAAAAAAAAAAAAAGCTAGGATGCTGGTCACCACTGGGGCAAAAGCAGGGGGGCTATGTGGTGTCTGCTTGATTATTATTCATTAACCTACACCCATGTTTTTGTGTTACCGTGTTAGCTTTCACACGGGAATAAAAAATTGTAAAGAAATAGTACGCAGGCAGAGCACTGGGCCGAGAGTCCAGAAACCTGGCTCTAGTACAACTAACAGATGTGACCTTTTAGCAAGCCCCCCAGCACTCTCTGAATTCAATCTTCCCAACCAGAAAACAGGCCCGCTCCCCACAATGACTCCACAGCCCGCTCATGCGCAAACACCTCAACATCCAGGTTTCTGGGAACGCTGCTAAAGTCCCTGGCCTCAGAGTGGATGCAAAGTGCTTGCAGAGCCAGAGCATCCCGCAAGCATTCTTTTGCCGCCAGGCTCTACCATTAACCCTACCCAGGGGCTGGCTGCCCGTCTGCCCTGGCAGCCCCTTCAGATCCCAAAAAAAGCCCTAAAAGGAGCAGCTGAAGGTGGCTCAAGGGAGACACACCCCCTTTCTTTCCACCCCCATGTTTTTTTGTTAAGTTTTTTCCATTATGATGCCCCCAAGCTTGGCACTTGGTCCTGCCATCGGTAGCAGCCCCAGAGACAGGCCCCCGCAGGACAGCTGGAACAGGGAGTGCCCAGGCAGGACTCCATAGTCCAGAACTGGGCTCCCAAAAGCCCTGTAAAGGGCCAGGCAGGGTCGGGCCCAACGGGCGCTCTCCCCAGACCATAGCTCGGGGCTCAGACCCCATCTTCTTTGCATATACCTTCCCCCAACTGCAGCCAGTTCTTCCTGCAACCCCCAGGCCTGAGTACCTGGCAGCATGGGGTGAGGACCAGCCCGGCCCACCCCAGCCCACCCCAGGGTCACATGGCCCACCGGGAGATGGGGGCATCTCCCAGCAATGACTGAGCCACACACAAGTCCAGAGCGCGGTTCCCAACTAAAGAATTCCCCGGTCTTTCCAGGCGAGGACATGCGGCCTGGGGGACAGGTGGGAGCAGAGACAGGGGACAAAGCTCGGAGTTGGGGAGAACCTCCAGGGCCGCAGCTGGAGCCACAGCTGGAGCAGATGGAGCATGCGAGCTCAGGGAGACAGGGAAGGTGACAAAGAGCCCCACAGACACCAGCTCTGTTCCCAGATCAGTGGGACCCCTGTGAGGGTTTGCTTGCCCAGAAGGCACAAGCTCCCGCTAGGATCTGGAGCGTGCATTCCAGCTGTGCAGCGCAGAATGGGTGGGGGCAGCGGGTAGAAGGCGATGGCCGAGAGGAAGCTCTTGCACCGGCCCAGGTGGGTCACCAGGGGAGGCGGGAGAAGTGCATGGGATGGAGCACCCTGCAAGCAGAATCCACAGGGCAGGCAGGGAGGGAGCTCGGCTTGTCAGCTTGGCCATGGTCAGAGAGCCCTGGTCAGCTCTAGACAGGGTAGGAAGAAGAGAAATACAGCCACCTAGGCCCTGTCTGTGTTCCAACTGCTTCTCACGAGGCACCTCGTGGAACCCTCATGACCACCGGGACCTGTTTTCCAGCCCAGGCAGCTGAGGCTCAGAGAGTTGAGGCAATTCGCCCAAGGTCACACAGCCAGAAAGTGAAGGAGCTGGGATTCGAACCCAGGTACACGCTCTTTGGGTGATGGGAACCAGAACACAGGCAGGGCAGCAGGGGAGGCACTTGCTGGAGCTCCCCCAGTATGGCCATGGCTCACACTTCCCTGCACGGAGCTGCACCCCCAGGACCTCCCTCTGCCCAGGGTCCTCTGTGAGAGGGGGCAACACTGACCCCTGTGCCCCAGGGGCCAGGGAGCAGCTGCCACAGCCCAACCAGGTTCCACACCCCTCACCCACCATCTCCGTCACGCTGGCACTCACACTCACACACTTGTTCACACCCGTGCACACCCTCAGCCACTCCACCACTGGCCCGTGCCTCTTCCCTTCACACACTCCCCCGTGCCCATGCTCATGGGCACCTCACGCTCATGCACTTGGTGCAGGCTCCACTCACTGAGCACGTGGGGGGACCAGGCACCCTTCCTCCTTCGCTCCCCAGGGGCAGTCCTGGCCTGGCTCGGCCACAAATGCTTAATTCTAGCCCCCTCCTGTCCTCCTCTTCTCCCAGGGGCTGACCCAATTTGTTCCCTGGCAAAGCAGATCCGAGGAGGGCTCCTTCTCCTAAGCCCACAGCCACTCTAGCTCAAGTATTTCATTGGCCCCCAGGGCCCATGGGCTGAGACTCAGCTCCCCAGCCCCAACACAAGCTCCCTCAGGCCACTGCCAAATGCACCCTCATCCTCCTCCTCTGCCCTCCCAGGACAAGCACAAGCATCACCTTTTCCTCCTCCAGGAAGCCGGCCCAACGTGTCCATTCATCCCACTCAAAGACAGGAAGTCACCAGTCCAAGGCCACAGAGCCAGGAGGACAGAGCTCGCCAGAATTCAAACCTCAGGGCAGCTGTTCTGCTTCGACCAGGACACCATCACCCTTCAGTCAGTCCACAGGCTTGACAAAGCCCCTGAGCAAGGATGCTGTCATGAATGCAACAGCTGGGGGCTCTGGGTGGTCACGGCACAGCATGCAGGCAGGGCCCCCAGGAGGCACATTTTTGAGGTATAAGGAAAGAGAGCAGGTGTTGACGGGGCACCCCCTGGTCTTGCCTGCAGACAACAGGCAAGGTGGGGCCGGAGGTAGCCCAGGTTCCAGTCCCCGCTCAAGCCACTTCTGCATGGGGCACCCGAGTCACCTCATCTCCCCATGCCTCTGGCTCCCCATCTGTAACCTGAGGCGTGGCGACAGGGGCCCCCACTCCCCATAAGGTACAGTGCCCCGTGAAGGAGCCAGTACAGAACAGCACCCAGCATGGCACAGGTGCTCGACAAACCTACTGCCACAACAAGCACTTTCAACATGTCACTCTCCTGGGGACCTGAGCCACACTCCAAGAAGCTGCTCTCCAGGAAGAAATTTAGCTCGGGAGGGTCACCTGTCCCAAGGGGCTCAGCGAGAGGCTTAAAGAACAAGGGCTAGAACTGGGAGCTTTCTTGTCTCTCCAAGGACCCCAGCAAATTCCTCCCTAATATGCTCATTTCACAGTGAGGCAGACTGAGGCCCTGGCCCTGCTGACAGCAGGTGACCGCTCCAGAGAACTCCCTCACATCCCTCAAAGCCCAGCTCCGTCACGCTCTCTCCCCTTCTCCCCACCCCCCGCCGCCCCCACAAGTAAGTCTTTCTGGATGGTCCAGGCATGTTCTAGCCTCAATGCCACCTCACCCAAAGGCTCTGTCTGGCCACCCCCTGCAGACCTGAGTCCCCCAGGAAAGGACCAGACTCATCCCTCACTCTGGCTACAAGTGTCTACCTGAGGCCAGATGCAGAGTAGGACCAGCATGGTGAGACTCAGATTAGAAGAGGTGGGGTACAGGGGAGGGCCAATGCACAGCAAAGCCAACACCATGGGGTGCAGCTGACAGCAGGGCTGAGAGAGGGCCTGGCCCAACCAGCTCACAACACACCCAACACGATAGTCGATACCTGGCATGCAGTGGGTGCATCATGGGGCCAGGCACACAGTGGGGCCCCGGACCTGCCTGCTGTCTTCCACCAATCCCCTCCCCCAACAGATAAGCCCCCACCACCACCACGCACCTCCCACACCCCCCAGAATCCCACGCGTGTGTACCAGCCCAATGTCCCCCTTCCTCAAGGCAGCCCTCACTCCTACACACTCAGCCACATCCAGTCTGGCAGCAGCCACAAAACCAACAACTAATAATAATAGTGGTCCTAACTGACTACTCAGTGGCAGCCCCAGGCCGAGCCTTTACTTACTTAAACTCCAACAAGCCTTCAAACAGGTTCTCTACCATTCCCACTTTACGGATGAGAAAACTGAGACCCAGGGAGGTTGAGCCAGAGAGTGAAGTCAGGATGGGAGCCCTGGTAGTCTTAACCCCCACTTGGGGGCTGAGTGTCAGGAATGTCACAGTCAGGGGGCAATCTCTGCCTGCGTTAGCTCAGACCCCGGGCCCGGCAGCGCTGATCCAGCCCAATCTTTCCTGCAGCCTCTCTCTGGAACTGCTACCGCCCCTCTTCCGGACAGAGTGAGGCTCCAAGAAGGGACCTCAGGGCCAACTGCCCATATCGTCAGGGGTCCCTGCTGAGGGCGGGTGCCCTCACTGCACTCCACTGTCAGTGCAGAGGCACAGACTGGGACCTCACAAGGAGCAGGTGCCATGGCACACCCACAGCACCCCTGCCCCCAGGCACTGCCCCCTGCCCGGGTCCCCCTGCCCAGCTCTGCTGCTCCAGGGCAGGACCTCCAGTACTGGCCCTTGGAGCGGAGCTGCTCTGCCTGCAGCACCCTCTGCCCATGACAAACCCCCTTCAGCAGGCACAGGGCAAGTTCTACAAAATCACCCAAAGCCCGGGGACCACTGTGGTGCCTGCCCCTTCGAGCAAAGCGACATGATACCCATGCAAGCCTCCCAATGGTCCCAATAGCCAGCAGCGTTAGCCAAGCCAGACAGCTCTCCAGAAGCCACAAGTTGAATCGAGGAGACCCCAGATCCGGGTACTGGCCCAAAAGAGGCAAGAATGACCTCCAGAAGTGGTCCCTGCCAATTGGATTTGGGGACTTCAGGCACCATTTGACCCAGGCACCAGGCTGGAAGCAGGCCAGGGCCCTGAGGCATTTGGGGATGGAAGGAAGCAGAGGAAGACCTGGGGAGCCTCTAGGGCCATCGGGCATATCTCTTCACATCAGATAAAAAGGGGCAAGGGGCGGGCCATCCCCATCACCGTGGTGGCCAGCAGCCCAGACAGCTGGAGCGGGAGGCAGGCTCTGCAGCCCTTCCATTTAGAAGCCACTGGGACATTTTATTTTCCTTCTCAAGTGACAGCTGAGGCATGCCGGCCTGCGTCGGCTCTCCTGGAAGCTGCAGAGAGGCAATCACCGAGAGCTGGCCAGGTCTCTGATTCCCCACTGGACTGCAGCAGCTGGCAGGTGCTGGGGGGCAGGAGGCGGGTGGCACATGCCAGCCAGATGGAGCCCTCTCGGCCCGATCCCCTACCACTTGCCAGGACAGTGGCAGCCACAGCAAGGCCAAGGGGTGTGGACGGAAGTGGACAGGCAAACAACCACACAGTCATCCTCATGGTAACACCCCCTCAGCAGGCACCCACTGCCAGGCTCCGGGCCACCTTCACAGCCCAGCAAGGAGGGGCATGATCCTGACCTTGTTTCAAAGACAGAGAAACTAAGGCCTAGAGAGGGTCAGCAGCCTGCGAGGTTGCACAGCCTTTGAGGGGTGGGGAGGTTGGAAACTGGGCATATGCTCAGCTGCCCCATCCTCCACCCTCTACACCCCCAATGTAGCCCCAAACACGCTTCTCTGAAGCCTCCTGCCCATCTCCTCACTCAGGGCGTGGGGCCATCTTCAAGGACAGCTACCGCCAGGAAAAATCAGACGCCAGGAAGGAGCTGGGCTATCGGAGGGAAGGGGGCAGGCGGGGCCCAGCTCGAGGCTTCGGCAGCCTGGCTCCCCGCCAAGCACAGGCCAAGGCAGGCCGGCGCTGACCAGGCCGGGAGGACCAGGGGCTTCCCTCCAGGCCCATGGAGGCGCCAGCATGGAGAAGCCATCTGTCCGTCCATCTGTCTACCACCGGCAATGACAGCCCACAGAGACCTGGAGCTCCCCTGCCAGGCACACTGCTCTGCCCTTTGTGCTTATTAACTGGCTAATACTTACAACCAACCTACAGCCCTCCCCATTTTATAGATGGGGGCAATGAGGCAGAGGCCAGAAAGCTCGCTCAGGCCTCCCATAGCTGAGATCTGCATCCAGGCATCCATATAACCACACAACATGACCTCTGCTAGATACCCCTGCCCAGAAGCCCCCTGGGGGGCAGGAGACAAGAGAGCAGGCCCTCTGGGAGTGGTGCGCTGGGAATGGAAGGGAATGGAAACTTCTAGAAGCATCTGGATGCCTTTCAGGGACCCCCTCACTGTAAGGATAATTCAGTCTCTGCCTCTCGGAGAGCACAAAGCAAGCACTCCAAGATATTAGCAGCTGGGTTCCCCTCAAAGAGGCCGCCTGCCACCGGATCCTGATGGTCAGCCAGAAGGAAAACACTGCAGAGCCTTTCCCGCC
Source organism: Vulpes lagopus (assembly GCF_018345385.1). Classification (NCBI taxonomy): domain Eukaryota; kingdom Metazoa; phylum Chordata; class Mammalia; order Carnivora; family Canidae; genus Vulpes; species Vulpes lagopus. The sequence goes on from NC_054837.1 coordinate 31,384,012, forward strand.
TCCGGCCCAGGCTCCCCGCCCCCAGAGTGGGGTCTGGGCCATTAGTGGCTGCAGGGCGAGGCTGGGGGCTGCCTAGGAGAGCAGGGGTGCCGTGGAGCCATCGATCGCCAGAAGCAATTAATTGTCCAGGTCAAGAGACAGTGAAAGAAATTTGTCACCCGAGGCCCAAGGGATGCTCCAGGGACTCCAGCAACCCAGGGCGGGCAGGACAGTTCCCACTGACCTGGTCCGGAGAGAGATCAGGGTCCTTGCACATTTCCTCCATCATCCTTCCCTCCCTCCCTCCTTCCCCCTCCCTCTCCTGGCCTCCCTCTGCATGCTCCCCACTGGCTTGCATGCTGACACCAGCCCAGGGACCTATGCACCAGGAGGGACCAGACAATCCCTCAGGCAGTGCTCACTGCACAGACAGAACAGGAAAGCCCAGCAAGGGAGCCTGTACCCAGAGCCCCTGAAGCCCAGGACCTGGCCTGACACCCGGATTCAACCCAGGTTCTAGCTGGACGACCCCAAACTCGTGGCTGAACTTCTCTAAAGCTGTTTCCTCCAGCACAAAACAATAATAACCAGAACAGCTAAAGTCAGGTTGGCTGAGGCTCAGACCCCAGCCCAGCCATTCTGAAAAGCCTGAGGAAGTCACCTGGCTTCTGCAAACCTGTTTCCCCATCAATAAAGCAGGGATGAGGGACACCTGGGTAGCTCAGTGGTTGAGCGCCTGCCTTTGGCTCAGGTCGTGATCCCAGGGTCCTGGGATCGAATCCTACTTTGGGCTCCCTGCATGGAGCCTGCTTCTCCCTCTGCCTATGTCTCTGCCTCTCTGTGTGTCTCTCATGAATACATAAAATCTAAGAAAGAAAGAAAAGAAAGAAAAGGAAGAAAGAAAGAAAGAAAGAAAGAAAGAAAGAAAGCAAGCAAGCAAACAAGGATGATGCCGGGTGCTGCTCTGTGGGCCAGCATGAAGCACTGTTCAAGATCAGGTCGGGGGCTCAGGTCAACCAGCCTGCCTCCCCAGAGACCGGAGCTCAGCCTCCAATCTATTCAGACATCAGTCAACTCCCCCAGAACCAGATACACCCAGACTCAGCCCCTTGAGCCAGGCAAGGATGAGATGACACAGGGCACAGGCTCCCATCCCAGCCTCTACAGCAGGACCCAATGGGTGGGAGATGGAGGCTTCAGTGGCCACCATTCGTTCACCCACCAGGCTCAGCAGCTGGTCGTCCTGGAGAACAGAAGGGGCCTGACACACACACCCAGACATGTGCGGCCCCTCACATCCACTAATTGATATGAGAGATATCAATAAACACCTCCTTCCATGCCCCCGCTACACAGAAAGGAAAGCCAAGGCCCAGAGAAGCCAGCAAGTGATGGTCTCAAATCTGGTTCCTTCTGATGGCTCACATGAGCAAGAGCTCGGCTCAGCAGGTGTTCGGAAGCCCAGGTCACTGGGGCCAGGGGCAGCACTGAGTCAGAGCAAGAAACTCAGCAGAAACTGAAAACAGCCCAGCCCCCCCGCCCCATGCTCCCCAGAGCAAGCCACACTGAATCACAGCACCCGACCCGTGTTGGAAACTTCCTGCTTTTGTAGGGAGGGTGGGGGTGGGGGCGAACAGGGGTGTTCATGGCTGCAGGGCAGGCAGGCAGGGGAGCCACCAAAGCACAGACTTCTACCATTTTCCAGGAGGCCATGGAGCACAGACGTGGGGACCTGAGGATCCAGCCCTGGTTCCTCTGCTTTCCAGCTGTGTGACCCTGGGCATGCTGCTTAACATCTCTGTGCCTGCCCCTTGCCTGTGAAATGGAAACTCTCACTCATGGGGTTGACTCAGTAAGCAAATGTATACGGTGTCTAGCATGGAGTAAAAGCTTACTAAATACATATCTTTTTTCAGTTCCCAGATTGGTTTTTTTATTGAGGCAAAATTCACATAACACAAAATTAACCATTATAAAGTGAACAACTTGGTGCACCGATGACATTCACAGTGTTGTGCAACCACAATCCCTATCTAGTTCCAGAACATTCCCCAGACATGAAAGGGAAGGAGCCCCCACTGCCCATGAGCAGTCACCTCCGTACCCCCAGCACCTCCTCCAGCAACCACTTATCTGCCCCCTGTCTCTACAGGTTTGCTTGTTCTGGACATTTCATTTCAACAGAATCTGATAGGTGTGGCCTTCTGTCTGGCTTCTTTCACTCCACATGTTTGCAAGGTTCATCCACATTATAAATGTACCAGCGCTTCAATCCTATTTATGACTGAATAGTATTCCTTACATGAATAGAACAATAACATATTTTTAAAATAAAAAAAACATTATTATAAATAATACAGAAATACAACATGACCAGGTACAGATACGAAATATTTTTTTTAATTTGTAAAATTATAAAACAAACAAAAAAATTATAAAACAAATAGCCATAATGACTGGAGGGGATGTGGAATCTGGTCAGTGGGAGGAGCCAGACAGACAGAGGCAGGAGACCGTGGGACCTGGAGAGCTGGCATTCCCTGCTTAAATATCAGGCCTCCTAAGTCCAGCCCCTATAGTGCTGTGCAACCCTGAGCCAATGCCTAACCCACTCTGGGCCTTGGCCTTGCCATCTGTAAAAGGGGCCCTGAAGGGGATGGTTGCAGGGGGACCTCCCACAGCAACAACTGTGTTTGCAGGGCCCCCAACTGGCTCTCAGCCCTGGGAAAAGGAGAAGCTCCAGCCGCCAGGCTGTGGGAACCCTGCAGATGTGGGGGACCCATCACCAAGGCAGCTGATGGCCAGCCTGTGCTGGTAACAGACCTGACACGCTACTCTAGGATGCCTAGACACCCTGCCCGGGGGCACACTCTGGGTCACAGATATGCAGACACAGCATGCAATGAGGACCTAGGTCTGCCCGGTCCTCCCCTGCTCTGAGCCCAGCCCAGATGCTGAGCATCCGAGGCCTGATGCCATGCCAGGTCCTTGCACTCTGACACTTGGGCTGGATCATTCTTCCCTGCGGGGGCTGCTCTTGCCCTATCGGGTGTTTACAGCATCTCTGGCCCCAGCATACTAGGCCTGTGGCACCCCCTGCCCCCTCCCCCCTACCCCCGCCTTGTGACAACCATAATATCTTCAGATGTTACCAAATGAACCCTGGAAGCAACCCCACCCCGCTGACCCCATCTGCACCCTGACTCCCTAAGAGCCTCTCTCCCTGGGCAGGAAGCAGCAGGCACGGGTCTGGCCAGTTCCAGACAGGCTGGAAGCCACTGAGGGACAAGGGCCCTGTGTCCAGCACCCGGCCTCCCCTTCCCCTGGGCCAGGCCCACAGAGACCTGGCCCAGCCAGGCTCCATCTCAGTGCGAAGGGACCCAGCCAGCCCTGCGAAGGGACTCAACAACACAGAATGAGCCCCTATGTCCCGGCACCATTCCAGACCCCAAGGGCCCCACCGCAGACAAGACAGACAGACGTAGCTCCTGCTGCCTAGGAGGTGACCTCTGACATGGGAAGGCCATCAAGACATGCGGGAATATAAATCCACCGAGGAGCTTCACACAGCAACTGCAGACGGTATGTGGGGAGCAACGATAGTGATGGGTGGCCCTCCTGAGGGTGACATCAGAGCTGACATTAATGACAGCAAGGAGGCAGCATGCCAGGTGGGGAACAGCAAGTGCAAATGCCCAGGTGGAAAGAAGTGTGAAGGTAGCAGGAGCCGCCCAGGCCTCAGGGCCTCTGGCTTTCTTCCCCAGGAGGAGGCGGCAGGGCCTGGAGAGCGGAACCCTGAGGCACCTCCTCCCTCAGACAGCTTCCCTCTGGCTGCAGCACCGCAAGGACAAGAGTGGACTCAGGGGCCAGCAGGAAGCCACTGCAGAAATCCGAGCCAGAAGGGGACAAGGGGGGGGGGGGTCACAGCACCTGGTCTGCCATCACTGCTTTTGTTATCACCGACTGAAAGGGGGACAGGGTGCGATGCCCAGGTGGCTCAGTGGTTGAGCTTCTGCCTTCAGCTCAGGGCGTGATCCTGGAGTCCCGGGATCGAATCCCACATGGCGCTCCACTAGAGGAGCCTGCCTCTTCTTCTGCCTATGTCTCTACCTCTCTCTCTAGGTCTCTCATGAATAAATAAATAAAATATTTTAAAAAAAAATGAAAAGCGGACAGGGGTCTCCGAGGCAGCGGTCCCACTCCCGGCACATGTTATCCATCGTTACCAGGAAGGCTTCTGGACAAGTGGTCATGTGACAGCTGTCACTGTTACCGTTTCCACGTGGTTAGAGCAGCAAGGGTCTCAGAGGTGGTGTCCCCACCTGGAACATGCCAGAAACATACGCAGATGATGATGGCTGTCGTGCGCCGGGCACTCAGCCCGGGAAAACAGGCCCACGCCGTGAAAGTCATCCTCCCCACACAATTTTCAAATGACCTGGCCATTATAAAAACCTGCCAGAACCAATTCAAACACTTGCTTTTTTTCTTTTCTTTAAGTCACTTTCATGTATTTCCAGAACAAAAACCCTTCTGCACTCACTCCTCTCAAATCTGCACTTACTCATTTGAGTGGGAGCCTGCAGCTCCTTCCTTACATTTCCCTTTATACTACAATGGGGGCATTACACTGATTTTTCTTGTTGTTGTTAACCCTGTGTAAAGTCAGAGTGTATGAAGCAGGAATCTCAGTACCCAGGAATAAAAGGGGTTGTTGCCCATATATGCAGCAAATATCATTGGGGGTGTCAAGACGCTGTGTGACCCTGGAAAAGTCAGCTGACCTCTCTGAGCCTTAACTATTTGCCTATAACACAGAGAAAGTGATGATGGTTGCTAGTTCATGAGACTGAAAGGGTCAAATGAATTACTGTGGCATGTGCCCGCCAGTATCAGACCAACATCAAAAGCACAGTCTGAACATGCAGCCGAAGGGGCCGGGGGCAGGTAGGGCAAACGCCCCCAGCACAGGCCTCAGCTGGGCAGAGTGGAGGATAAAATCCCACACTCCCTGCCTGGGCCAGGTGGCTCATCGCCTGCCTGGCTTTCATCTCCAGGAGATAAGCCGCCTGCTCAAGTTCACGTTCAGGATCAAATGAACCCACTTAATCGCCTTAGGGATCTCCACTGAGCCGGCTCCTTACAGGCCTGGGGAGGAGGGCAGCTGGACTCTCCCTCCCGCCAAGACCCCCACTCACATGGCCAGGCACAGAGAGGATGCCGGGGGCATTCCACCAGCACGCCCCGCCCCCACCCAGCAGGCTGTGATAACCCAAGGGCAGATGCCTGCACACTGGCCTTCAGAGTCTCTGCACACACCATCTGCCCACCGTCACACGGTACCTACTGTGTGCTATGTGCCTGAGCAAAGAACTCACAAATCCCCAAGGCAGCCCAGGAGGTAGGTGCTACTGCAAACACCACTCTCCAGATGGGGAAACCGAGGCCCAGAAAGCAAACAGCCAACCCAAGGTAACAGAGTTACTCAAAGGGTCACCTGCAACCCTCAGGACAACCTTTGCCCCATGTCACAGAGAGGGGAGACTAAGGCAGGAATAGGGCTTAAGTCACCACCATATCCCAAGGCCAAGCCATGGTTAGTGCACAGTGTCCAGCTATGCCCAGGAAACAAGAAGAGAGACCACCTGCCTGCCTCGTTCCCAGACGAATCCTAGCACCTAGGTCAGCTCCCAGCACACAGTAGGTGCTTAAAGCATCTGAATGAAGAAAACCTACACACTGGGCAGAGACTCCATGGAAAACTGTCCTGGGCTTCTCTGTCTTCCAGACAGTCCTCTCTGAGGTCCTATCATGTACCACAGGGGTCCTGGAGGGGCAACTGTGCCCACCAACCCCAGCCCCCAAGGACATTGGGCAGCGAGTGTCCTGAAGTCCTTTCTGGTTATCACATTGGGTGGGGGGGTACCATCTACCGGGTGGGCAGAGACCAGGGATGCTGCTCAATACCCTTGAATGCACAGGACAGCCCCTAGATCAGAATTATCTCACTCAAATGTCAGTAGTGCCTAGGCTGAGAGACCCTACTATACTGCATTCCTTCAAGCATCAATTGTGTACCTACTGTGTACAGGGATGCACAAAAACACTGCAAGGAAACAAAGTTGTGGGTCTCTGAGGTTCCATGAGCCATGCATGTCACACAGCTACTGCAAGGCAGAGGTGGGTCCTGGATCCAGCTGATGCAAAGTCCTACTCCAAGCTACCAAATCCCTGCCCGATCCCTGAGTATTCTCGCCTGCTGGGTCTCGAGTGGAGGCCGCAGAATCCCCATATTTCACTGCTCCCTTGCCCCATGGTCACTTCAGGGCAGCAGAGATCAGAGCTGATCCCTCTCATCAAAACCCACATACACCAAGATGCCAATGCTCCCTCTCTGGGGGGCGGGAATGTAGCTGGATTTTTTTATGTGCAGGCTTTTTGTTTCTTAATTTTCCAACTTACAGAGAACATGTTTGTTCTGCTTCTAAAAACCAAAAGTCTTTTTTTTTAAGGCAGCTATCAAACCACATGCCCCACCCAAGGGCTTGGCTGTAGGGAGATCCCATACCCCAAAAGAGAGAGAGTCAGCCAGTGCAGCCCCTGGGCAGCACCAGCTGGCAATGTCTGGAAAAGCCACAAGCCAAAGATTCCAGTCCCAAGAATATGTGGAGGAGACAGGACGCACATGAGCACCCTGAGGTGCTCAGAGAAGGTCCAAACACTGCAATCAACTCAAGTGGCATCTCCATGGAATACACCAATCACATGTCATGCATCCCCATGACAAAATATTATCTGTACATAAGTTAAAATCCATCAACTAGGGATCCCTGGGTGGTGCAGCGGTTTGGCGCCTGCCTTTGGCCCAGGGCGCGATCCTGGAGACCCGGGATCGAATCCCACATCGGGCTCCCGGTGCGTGGAGCCTGCTTCTCCCTCTGCCTGTGTCTCTGCCTCTCTCTCTCTCTCTCACTGTGTGCCTATCATAAATAAATTAAAAAAGAAAATGGCAAAGTCAAGGTCAAATGTTGATGGGACCTATTTAAAAAAAAAAAAAAAAATCCATCAACTAGATCAAACTCCACCAACACACTGCAAAATCATAATTTTTAAAAAATATATAAGAATAATAATAATGACTATAGCTACGTGGTTTTAAATGCCTTGTATGTTACACTTCTAATCCTCAAAACACATCTGGAACGTAGGTAGTAAGTATTTCGATCCTTGTTTTACATGGGGTGGGAGCCCACGCACCATCAAATCCCTGCTTGTAGCTACTCCGCTCCGCCGCCTGTCTAAGCACGGACAGGAAATTACTAGCTTGAATTATATAAAAGCTGTCGATATTCGAGCACTTTTGACCTACAAAACTGGCCAAGTCCTATGGCTCCCCTTAACAGCAAACTGCAGAGCATCGCACGCAGAAAAACATGGCCACATGCATTCTTCAGCCCAGAGATGGGACAGGGCCCCAAGCCATGCAGGGATCCACAGAGAGGCTCGTGAAGCATGAAAATGTGGATTAGAAGAGCACATATCTAGCGGAGAAGTGGTGACCTCCAGGGAAGGGACTCGGGTGACCAGAAAGTCACCGGCAATTTTCTGTTTTAATAAAAGGCAGCCACCTTAGTGGTGGCCCTGAGCCCGGCCTCTTGGACTGAGGCTGGCTGGTACATTCCCACCCTCTCCCCTTTCCCTGAGGCAGCTTCTCTGTGCCCCCAGACCCCACACAGTCCATCCATCAGCAGCAGGTCCCCAGGGCCTAGTCTCTGGAGCCTCTCTGGGCAGGAGAAGCTCTCCCCACCTACGGATCTAGTTTCATTTAATTGCAGGCTTCAGGTTTCTGGACACAGGCCCAGAGGCCTTCAGAGCCAGAGGTGTGGGCCATTTTTTTTCCCCTCTTTTCAATAAAGCCAAGAAGGAAGCAGTGTGTGGCATCACCTGTCTGCTCCAAGAATCTGGCACACCTGCCCCTTGGGAGACCACACCCAGAAGAATCATCCATGGCTCATCACAGGTTGATGGATAGGCTGAGGATGTGTTATTTTTCTGGCCATCACTGGGGCCAGGTACCCCACTGGATTCGAAGTAATTAAGAAAAAAGAAAACACACACACACACACACACACACACACACACACCAACATCCTTACCTCACACTACCTCTTTCCCTCTCCAAAGCTCCCAAAGGGTCACCTCCCTGCTTCCAGATTTGTTTTGTATTTCAGTTTTTCCCTAGTATGGCCCTTTATAGTTCCCTCTCTTGGCTCAGAGTCCCTTACCCACAGCCCTAGGTTGAGGCCAAGACCCCAGAGCAGACTTGACTCCAAGGTCACTGGCAGTAGAGACACACCAGCATCTAAATGACCACATTGTGGGGCACCTAGGTGGTGCAGTTGGTTGAGTGTCTGACATGATTTCAGCTCAGGTCATGATCTCAGGGTCAGGTCACGGTATCAGGGTCATGGGATCAAGCTCCCTCTCCCTCTGTCCCTCCCCTGCTCGCACCTGCTCTATCGCTCTCTCTCCCTCTCTCTCTCTCTCTCAAATAAACAAATCCATCTTTTTAAATAAATGAATGAATGACCACATTGCTCCCAGCTGCTGGTCTCAGGAAAGATGCAGGCCACGTATGAGTTTTCTCTTGCTGCTGTAATAAATGACCACACACTTAGTGACTTAAAACAGTATAAAATTTATTATTGCATTTCTGGAGATCACAAGTCCAAAGCAGGGCTACAAGTCAAGGTGTCGGCAGGCCTGCGCTCCTTCTGGAGGCTCCCCAGGAGAATCCGATCCTGGCCCTTTCCGGCTTCCAGAGGCTGCCTGCATTCCCTGGCTCTGTGCCCCTTCCTTCATCCTCAAAGCCAGCAGGATAGCATCTTTCAGGCTCCGTCTGCTCTGACCTCCTACTTCCTCCTCCTAAGGACCCTTGGGGAGAGTTGGAGCCCACCAGGATTATCCAGGGTAGCTTCCCATCTCAAGGTCGGCTTGATTAGCAGCCTTAATCCCAGCCACCGCCTGAATTCCCCTTTGCCGGTGACAAGACCTTCAAGGTTGCTGGGAACTAGGACATGGACAACTGTGGGAGAGATCATTATTCTCCTGACCACAGGCTTCAAGGAAACTGCTCCTATGGCCGCACCCCCGCCCCCCAACCCTGAACTCCAGAAGGCAGCTGCCAGGCCCACATGACTGCCTCTCCTACAGAGCATGAGCAGGCCCAGCCAGTTCCGTCACCTGCCAGGTAAACACATACGCCACGGGTGTCAAGTCTAGCCTTCGATGAAAATGTGAATCAGGTAGAGTCCTGTGGCTTATCACTAGAGACTTCCCTCTCTAAGATGATAACTCATCAATCAATAATCTTAGGCAAGCTTTCTTTCTTTTTTTTGGACCAGTCACAAATCGCCCTGGGATTGTATCCCACAATCTAGCAAGACTGCCAACAGGGAAGCCACCCTGATGAAACCTAGACTTCGTGTTCGTGCACTCTAGGCCATGGACGATATGTACACCGACAAGACAGGTAACCTCCCTGAAGGTGGAAGGCTTTGCAAGGTACGCCGGCCCTGCAGCATGAGGCTCACGCTTGGGAAATGTCCAAAGGATCAAGCCCTAGCCTTCACTGCGCAGCTGGCATCTGCCAGAAACCAGGCAGGGCAGTCAGCAGGGACCGGGGGAGCAGAGGCCACCAAAGTGCCCAGCAGCAAAGCCACTCAGGAAACTGCAGGAGCCAGGACCCCCAAGGACCTGACAGTCCAGAGAGGGGCAAGAGGAGCCCTGCCCCCTAACAACACAAGGACATTAGCAATATTAACCATGAAAACGCAGAAGATGACAGAGGGAACAATGAAATGGCTCCTTCTTGCTTGAAAGCTTTGTGTGCCTCTTTCCTGCCGGGAAATCTGAGGAGTATGCTGAGGCCCAAAGAAGCCATGCAAAAGTCACACGGGAACCGAGTAGTGGGGATGGGTCTCAGATGGCCAGTGCACCCCATGGTCATCCCCAGTCCGGGACCTTCCAGGCAGTTCCACCTCCTCATGTTCCCCCACACCCATCTAAGACAGGTCCCATGTCCCCTCCCCAGATTCCCTGGATTACCTCTCCCACTAACCTCCCCCACCTCCAAAGCCAAAACCATCTGACCCCCTCTCAATGACAACTCACCCTGCCCTGCATACCTCCCCAGCCATCCTCCAGACACCCTGGGAACACGTGTTACATAGCACAGGAAGCAGAGAGGCGTCCTAAACACATGGCTGGGGGCTCAGGGGCACAGAGAGGGCAGTGAGAACACAAAGGTCACACAGCAAACAGGCAGCACAATGCTGGGGTGCACACATGCTTCCACTTTGGCATTCCCACCGGAAGAAGGATGGTTCTGGGAGGCGCTGCAGCAAAGGGGCAGCAGCCAGAGCCCAGGTGCCCTGAGATGCAGCTTCCTGGCCGCCACTGTGCTGCAGCTGCTATTTATAGCCTAGACAGCAGGGTCAGCTTCCTGCATGGCAGAGCCAGCCACAGCCCAGGAGCCTGCAAGGGTGACCCCAAGGGGGACAGGCTGGATTAGGGGAAGAATGGGCAGAGATGCTCAGGGCTGGATACAGGTACACCCAGGCCACCCCCTCAGACTCGCAGTCCAAGGGAAACAGAGAGCCAAGAAAAGGCCAGCCCCCACCTGTGACAACTGCCTACCATGGAGGACACTTACCAGCTGTGTGCTCTAAGCCATTCACACTACTACCAAGTGCCTTAGTTTCCCCACCACACAACAGGGAAAGGGACAGTTCTGGCCACGTGGGAGTCACTGTGGGGCTTAAGTGAGTTGCCACTTAATAGGCGCTCGGTGAGCAGCTCACTGGGCTCCCCAGCCGGCTATGACCCAATCCCACCCAAAGACCAGGCACAGGGGTGGGCGGGGGGGTGGGGGGGCTGGCGTGCACACCTATCTACTGCAGGTGGTCAGAGGCACCCAATACCCTACTCCACCCCACTCCCCAATGAGGCAGGGATGCAGCTGCCCCCATTTTATAGATGTAGAAACTGAAGCACCAAACAACCGAATTCTACCCAAGGGAGGTGTTTTCAGGCCCTGCGTTTCTTGGAGTTTACAAGTGTCTCTCCTCGCACACCAGATAGCAGAAATGAATCCCCCCAAACACTGCCTGGGCCTAGTTTGGGCCCCTGCAGAGCTCCCTTCTGGGGGTAGGAAAGGCGCCATCTCAGGCCAAAGTAGCACCCAGAAGCCACCTGCCTGTGGAGACAGGCTTTAAGTCCCCCAGGCACCTGGGGTTGTCTGGCTGCAATATCCCAACCTTCCTGCACAATGGCAAAGGGAACTTCCACACCGCAATTACCAGCAGCATATGTGCCAACCCGTGTTGAGGTCTTTCTCTGCGCCCTCAGCAAAAGAAGGCAGCAAAAAACAAAAAAAAAAAAAAAAGAAGAAGGCAGCAAGCTCCTTCATGCGTGATCTGACTCAACCCCTCAGCACCTTCTGGAGCCAAGTCATCTGACTGTGCACCCATTTTATGGATGGGGAAACTGAGGCCGGTCACCGTGTCATCCCAAAGCCCAGGCACCCAGCTCTGCTCTGCAGAACTCACAGTTCCGCAGTTGTCAGCGGGTGATTCCATCCGGAGACTCTATGGGTCTCCCAGCCCGCAATCCTCAGCACTCCTGGGCTCAGAGACATGACACTCCCATGTCTGCCTCTCTTCACATGGCCTGCTCCTCTGCTTAAAAATGACACCCACCATGCTGGATTTGGGGCCTACGCTACCCCAGCACCTCATCTCAGGTGCAGCTGCAACAACCCTATCTCCACATAAGGTCCCATTCCAAAGTTCTGGGGGAATGGGAATTTGGGGGCACTATTCAATCCAGCACAATGGCCTAGGTTGGGTGTAGAGTAGAGGTGGGGAAATGCCTAAGACTACTGGGTGGGGGTGGGGGAAGGCCAAAGTAGGCACCTCCCCACCACTCCCTGCTTACATCTCCCCCGCAGCCAGTTCAGGTGGTCATAGTAGCTGCCCACACACGAGTCACCCTCACACCCAGTGCCCGCCAGAACCCCATCCTGTGGGCCTGGCCAAGTCCCTAGGACCCCAGAGGGGGCCCCAGATTCCCGCCAGGCCCTGCTCCGGGCCCTGTGGCCCCCTAGACCAGCGGAGCCCGGCCATGGGGTCCTGGCTCCCACTGGCTCCCTGCCTCGGCCCAGCAGGCTTGCCTCGTTAGCCTAATGAACAGGGCCCCGGTTCCAGGCGGTTGCCATGGCCACGGAGACACCACCGCAGCACTGGGCGATGCTCCCAGAGGGTCTGTGGCGGGCACCGGAGTTCAGAGTGAGGACAAGCCGGGGCAACCCCTCCCCATGGGCCCGGCCTCCAGGCCTGCTGCTCCAGACCGCAGCTTCCAGAGAGGCTTCCTGGGCCACAGAGAAAAATCCACTCCCCACCACCCCCCTCCCCATGCATCCCCGCCCTGCCCAGCCAGAGCCTCCCCTCTCCCGGCCCCCAGCCCAGCACAGCGATTGCTGGTCCCCACCCCACCCCCCACCTTCCCCCCCCCCCCCCCCCCCCCCGCCACCTCCCCCCGCCCCAGGGGAGGTCAGAGGTCAGCAGCCGCCTGGGCAGACAGGCCTCCAAAGCAGTGAAAGGTGGTGGGAAGCCTTTCAAGACTGAGTAAGATCCAGGCACAGTACCACCAGGGCCCCATGCACAGCTGCACCCACAGAAGGTCCGTGGGTACACAAAGGCCACAAGCAGACCAGGGAGGGGGCTACTGGAAGCACCAGGAGGGCAGCCAGGAGGGCAGCATGGGCGACCCCGGGGTCTCTGGCCTGTGCCCCACACTGGGTCCAGTTGGGGACTGTTTGGGCCTGAGGTTCCTTAAGGACATCTGTGAGCCACCAGCAGGAGACCCTTGGATCCAGCTGCCTGGCCCCAGGTGGGCTCCCTGGGTGCATGAGCCATGGACAGGAGAGAGAGGTGAGGTCGCAGGCTGCAGGAGCGCCTTGGCCTCAGGCAACCTCTTGGCCCCCTTTGCTCTACTACATCTTATGAGGATGTGTCATCCATCACCCCATTTCACTGGTGGATAAATTGAGGAGCTGTGCACAGAGGCTCCATTGCTTGTCCAGGTCACATCACACAGCTAGTAAGAGGCAGACCCAGGACTCAGGGCCATGGGCCAATCCTGGGAAACCAGAGGCAGAAAGGCTCAGCCACCAGGCCACAGGACACACTGACCCCCCAAAGCCTCCAAGCCTCCCAGCCACCTCCAGCATAGCACACACATGCACCCGCACATGCACACAGACAACCAGGCAGCCAGCTGCCCAGTCTCCCCTACTTCCACTTTCTACAACTCACCCTATACCTTACTCTTTCCCCCACTTCCTTCCCAGCTCCAAGAAGTATCCCAGGATCAGCAGGAGGAGACAGAGGCAATTGAAAACATCAGCAGAGCAAGGAGGCTCAGAAGAGATGCCCTAGGGGTCCCTCCCTCAGTGTGGACACACCCATAGGACTGCCACCCTAAAATTTGGACATCGCTGGGCCCCAGGGCCCCAGTCATAGAAGAGACAGAAATGACACTTGACCCGAGTAGTGAGCCCAACACCTGCTCGACTCCAGGGCCTTCTCCATCTTCCAGGGCCTCCAACGGGGACATCTGCCACCCTTCTCATCACTCACTGTCATCTTCCCAAATCCAACCCAACATGTGCATCCGAAGATCCTGGTTATCACCCAGGGTCTGGCCTTAGTTAAGACACTCCACAGGGCCAAGCTTGATGTCCTCCTGGGATCATCTATCAGGAGACTCCAGGGTGTTATCTCCCCCAGTGGGGTGACCCACCACCCCACAGACACCCACAGGACATGAGCATGAAAACATCTCAGAGTGTTTTGCTTTTCTTGACTCCTCCTGCCTGCTCCAGGGCACCCCTCCAGAGATGAGACAACTTTCAGGAATGCATGTGGTAAGATAGTATCAGAGAGGGAGGTCAGGGCAAAGAGAAAAACCAGGGACAAGCTAATGTAAAATCAGGATGAAGTGGGTAAAACAGAAATACAGACCAGACCACATTGCTGAATATAGGCTGCAAATCTGACTCCGAGTTTCCTGATGGCCAAAGCAAAGAGGTAAACAAGATGTACCACACTGAAAGTGTGTCAGCAACCACATAACGCTGTACAGCAAGAATCACAGCTTCAGGCATCATAAAAATCAGTCTACACTGCCTGATGCCTTAACATCCCCCCACCCTTGCTACCGAATCCTACAACAATGAATTATAACCATGAGCAAGAACAGTTAGCCAGGCCAAAAGCAGAAGTTTTCAGGGCCTGCTCAGTGTGACTCTTAAATTCACAATCCTCCCTGGGATCCCAGTTTCATCAACAGTGAAAACTCCAGAAGGTTGTTCTGAAGTTAAAAAGAATGATGTAGGGCAGCCCGGGTGGCTCAGTGGTTTAGCGCTGCCTTCAGCCCAGGGCCTGATCCTAGAGACCTGGGATCAAGTCCCACGTCAGGCTCCCTGCATGGAGCCTGTTTCTCCCTCTGCCTCTCTCTCCCTCTCTCTCTCTGTGTCTCTCATGAATAATTTTTTTTTAAGAAGTTAAAATCCTCACACAAATAAAAATTCTATGTTAAAAAAAAAAAAAAAAGAATGAAGTAGCTCTGTAGAAGGGGCTGGCAATAAAAACATGAGGCCTGGCAAGCCTTTGGGCCTCTGTCACAATTCTGCAACTTTTCATCTATAGCTTGAAAACAGACTCAGACAACACACTAATGCATAGGTGTGGCTGTGTGCCAATAAAACTTTATTATAGACACTGAAATTTAAATTTCATATAATTTCACAGGTCACGAAATATTATCTTCTTGTTATTTTTTCAGCCATTAAAAAAATGCACAAACCATCCTTAGCATGCACACCATACAAAGACAGGAGATGAGGTTGGGGGGTGGGGCGCCTGGGTGGCTTGGTTGGTTGAGCATCTAACTCTTGATTTCAACTCACATCATGATCTCAGAGTCGTGAGATCAAGCCCTACATCAGGCTCTACTCTGGACGTGAAGTCTGCTTAAGATTCTCTCTCCCTCTGCTCCCCCCCACCCACAAAAACAGGAGGTGGGCTGGTTTTGGCCTGTGGGCTAGTAGTTTGCTGACACTTGCTCTATATGTTCCAGAATAAGCCCCAAGATAGGTTTTAACTTAGGGGAAGAAAGCAAGATGTGACTAGGGTATGATATTACTTGTGTCCATTTAAGCAGGCATAAGCCCAGAGTCTCTGAGGGGAAACTGCCTTGCATGGAGGGCAGAAACCAGAAGACCTCCTCTGACACCTTCATGAACTGTTTTAACTTTCTAACAGGCCCAGGCATTCTCTCTTATAAAAATTACTTTTCATAAAGCCCAAAGAAAGTAATGGAGTTTTGAATGCATTACTTTTTAGTTTCTTATGTTTTTCAAATGGCAATAGAAAGGGACATTATCCCCCAACCAAAAAAAAAAAAAAAGAAAGTTAATCTAGTTGTTATGTCATGCATTCATTCTTCAGAAAAAAACTATGAAACACTTATGGACAGTAGGCCTTCCCTATTGTCTGCACTTGTGAAAACAAATGGGGGGGGGGGGCAATAGTCTCTGTGAGCCCCGCCAGGCCCGAGGCCCATGCACCAGAGCTCGGCCCTCAGAAGTGAGAGCTGCCCACGCTTTGCACAGACCTGGAGCTGCTTCTGTGCTTGAGAAATGACAGCCAGGGAAGCAAATGGGGAGGGAGAGTCCGGGCAAAGAGATTCTGGCCTCAGGGGCACTCAGGCCTGCTGCCTACAGGGCCAGGAAGACCATGTTAACCAGTGGTCTGAAAACTGGCGTTTGGCCCCGAGTCCACAGAGGAGGCACTAAAACCATGCCACCCAAAGGAGACAGTAGCCACAGGCCACACAGGACTAGCTAAATGTATCAAAATTAAGTAAAAAATGGAATTCCATTCCTTGGTTGCAGTCACTTCAAGTGCTCAGTGCCACATGCAGCTACAGCAATGGTGTTGGATAGGGCAGATCTAGAATGTTCCTCCCTCCTCCCCGCATGGCAGAAAGGTTGACTGGATGGAGCAGCCCCAGAGGCTGGTAGGGGCAGAAGGAGGCAGTGAGATCAGGAGCATGGGCAGGAGGACAGAGGCTGGAGGAGCCTGGGTCAGCATTAGGGTTAGCCAGGGGCTCTCTGGGAAACAGGTCCCAAGAATGTGGTGGCAGCCACCAAGATATGATGGTGTCCCATTGGGACCTGGCAGAGACAAGAAACATGAAAAAGGGAAAAAATCAGATGCTAAGAGCCAAGCCCTGTTCCTGCACAGACTCTGACTCCCATCATCTAGCCCCGAGCCATCTGATTAGGCAGCCATTAGCCACAGCCACATGTGGCTATTTAAATTTAAGTTAATTAAAATGAAATAGGGCAGCCGGGTGGCTCAGCCTTCAGCCCAGGGCATGATCCTGGAGACCCAGGATCAAGTCCCCAGTCAGGTCCCCTGCATCCTCTGCATGGAGCCTGCTTCTCCCTCTGCCTGTGTCTCTGCATCTCTGTCTCTCTGTCTCTCTCTCTCTCTCTCTCTCTCTCTCCCCCTCTTCCTCTCTCTGTGTCTCTCATGAATAAATAAATAAAACCTTTAAAAAAATGAAATAAAATTGCCAGTTCAGTCCTGCTAGCCATATATCAGGAGCTTAAGAGCCACGTGTGCCCAATGGCTACAGGCAGCGCAGGTCCAGGACACCGTCCCCGAAAGCAGAAAGCTGACTAGACGGTGCTGCTACACACTATCCACGGAGCTGGATGTTATTTCCTACTCAAGGGTAAGGAAACAGAGGCCCGAGGGTCAGAGACTTCACTCAAGTTATTGGCTGAAGGAAGCAGAATTTGAACCCAGGTCTGACTTCAAAGGAGCCCTTTCTATAGCCAGGACCCCGAGACCCCGTTCTGTTAGAGCATTCTCCTTCCCAGGAGCCCCTTAGAGGGAGAAATGACCAAACAGCCTTGGGGTAATGACCCAGGTTCCCACAATAAATTCTACAAGGAAGCATTCTGGCTCTGACAAGGTGAGCCGAAATAATAAACAGCAGCTCTTGCAACACACATCAGGTCCTCATAGCAATAAAGGCAGAAGGATGATGATCATCATCATCATTATCATCACCATCCCGATCTTACAGATGAGGAAACTGAGGCTCAAGGAAGTTAAACAACTTGCTCAGAGTCAAAACAGCTGAAAGCTACAGAGCCAAACATCAAACCCAATGCTCACACTTTCTGCCCTGTAATCCTCTCCACTACCCCACCAGCTGTGAGCGATGTACCCATTTTACAGACCAGGGAACCCAAACTCTGAGAAGCAGGGGCCAGCCCCTGGGCACACTGCGTGTATATTGCTGAGCTGGGGCTTGAACGCACCAGAACCTGCTAAATTGGCTGCCTCCATGAGGATCAGGAACTAAACATGCCTAGTCTGTCCTCTGCTGTTTGTTTAGGATTCTTTACGGATCTATGAAACGAAAGAGCCTTCCTCCAGGGTGGCTCGCCTGAGCCCAACTGGGTGAGTAACCACAATGATGTTGATCACTGTAAGCAAAAGTCACACCACTGTGTGACCTTGGGCTGGCCTGGCCCCTCTGACCTGTGCCCTCATCTGTAAAATGAGTAAAAGCTGCCTTCCACCTCAGACCCTCTCAAGGCCTGCTACAGAAACACCCGAGGGCTGCACGCCAGGCAGCATGCGGAAACTCCAGGCCACGCACTCCTCTGATGCCACTTTCTGGAGCCCCGTTATCCACCCTGCTAAATAATTCAAAACCATGTTTTCATTTCAAAATAAACACAGCCGCCAAAGCGAATACCAAATTTGCATGAATGTTCAAGATAAAATGAGACTTCAAAGAAACGCTAGGCCTGCCTCAGGCACTTTCCCCTCCCCATGTCTCTCCTGCCCCCCTGGGGCAAAGATCTGTAGGTGCTGCTCCAATAAGAAACAATTCTTTTCTTCCTAACCTGTCCAGCAGTTCCACAGAGCAGGTCTGTAGCCTGCTAGTGCTGTACCAACATGACCATGAGCAATCAATCCCAGGTCTTAATTCTTGGTTCCACAGCTGAAGTGTGTGACCTTGGGCAAGTCACTAAACCACTCTGTGCCTTGTCGATTTCACTATCTATAAAATGGGATAATGATAGCGCTGACCTCACAAGAGCTGAAGGACTGGATTCCTGGTGGGGGCAGAGCCTGGCACACCGTGAGTGCCTGGTATGTGTTGGCTGTTCCTAATAGAGTATTTTGTGTTATGTACAATACCTCCAGCTCCAAGAGCAGGAGCCCAATGATGGGGTAAAATCCCTTCCAGACGCCCCCCAAGGATCCTCAGAGGATGCCGCTGAACCTCCCTAAGCATCACATCCCTGGGGACCCCACATACCCACCCATGGTGCAAGGCCTCCTAGGATGACAGCCTGGCCCGGCCCTGGGCAGCTGGCCCTCCCCAGGCCCCCCTCCTAGTACCCCCTCCCTGGGGCAGGTGGGGCAGGAATTACCAGCTCCTGCAAGCTGTTCCCTTCAGAGGTGTCACCTGGGGAGGCTGCTGTTGGCGGCTGAGACATGAAAAGGAAACAGAAGAGAAAAACAGACAAATAAAAGCTCTCAACCCTCTCGTAGGAGGCAGAGTGCCATGGGGGGCGGGGGGGGGGGGGGGGGAGGTGTTCAGAGAGCTGGAGGAGGGAAAGGCCTGTGGGCTCCTGCCTGGAGCGCTTCTGCTTCTCATAGACAGAAGCTCCTCAGGCTGGGTTCTCCTGAAGGTGAACCCTCCCATTCCCAAATCTCAGCGTGAACCACCAATCTCACCCACAGGCCTCAGGTGGGGGTGGGAACACAGAATAAGGGATACCCCCACCGGGCAGTTGGCGGGGGAGTATTCCAGCCCAGGCCACCGCCACAGGCAGCCTGAATGGCAAGGCACTGGGGGCCACGACTCCTAGGGGGAGTGGGGGGGAGGCTTTCCACTGTGCCAGCGGGTGAGTGCCAGCGAGCCCAAGCCCCCACCTCGTGCCCTGGAACAATCCCGCCCTCCCCGGCTAGGCTCAGGGCTTTCATGCAGCTAAATGCGTGTTTCCAGAGCTCTCAGAAATCTTTAGGAGGTGGTATAAGTGTTATTAATTGGGGGAAAAGAACAGATTATGCCAAATAAATCCTTCCCACGTAGGCGAACCCTCGACCAGGGAGGGAGGGGGATGCGCGCAGCCCCAGAAGGGGGTCTCCATCCCTCACCGGGACCTGACAGTCACATTACCATTTACATGGATTTATCAATAGTATTGATCCCGGAGCAAGCATAAATAGCTCAGTGGGAAGAGGCCAGGGCTGGGGCCCGCTGGCTCCCGCCCCCATGTCTGGGCACCGCAGATTCCCCGGGCACCCGGCGGCGGCGGCGGCGGTAAATTTCCAAGCAGGGACAAGGCGGCGGGCGGGGAAGCCAGACAGCGCCCGGGATGCCCTCGCATCTCGGCGCCTGCTCCAGGACCTGCTCCCGGGCCTGCGTGCGCCCCGCCGCCCGGCTCGGTCTGTGCATCCGCTCAATGGGCGGCAGGCAGCACCTGCCCCGGCTCCATCGGCACCGGCACAAGCGGAGGGCACAGGTGGGGAGAAGGCGTCCTCCCTCCACCTGGTCCCCCCACTCCCCAGCAAGAGGCAAGTCGGCCCCGGCTCTCAAGATTTCCAGGCCGTTGGATTAAAAGTCAAGTTTTAGAACCTAGTAAGAGTAATTAATAATAACAAAACAGTGGTCATGGTAACATGCACACAAATACCACTCTCTGGTTCTCACAACAACCCTAGGGACTTGGGAAAAATACCGTTACCCTACTTTGCAGCTGTGAAGACTAAGGCACAGACAGGTTAAGTAATGTGCCCAGGGTCACCCAGCCAGATAAGTGACAAAAGAAAGATTTGAACCTGGGGAGTTGAGTTGCAGAGTAGGCTGTCAAAAAGGCTGGGCTATCCCAGCTCACATCTCTTCCTTTCTCTGATTGCTTCCCCCACTTCATCAAAAAAGAGAAGAGAAGAGAAGAGAAGAGAAGAGAAGAGAAGAGAAGAGAAGAGAAGAGAAGAGAAGAGAAGAGAAGAGAAGAGAAGAGAGAGAAGAGAAAAAGAAAGAAAGAAAGAAAGAAAGAAAGAAAGAAAGAAAGAAAGAAAGAAAAGAAAAAAAGGCCACCCACGACGAGGTACACAACAATGCCCTGGGTCGCCCTCCGAGCTCACGCCTGGTCCTGAGAGCCCCTTATATCAAAGCAGCCGCGAAGACCCAGATCTGGTTTTAAAAAGGGCAAAGTCAAGGCCACCGATAACACATCCCAACGTGCCCAGAACTCCCCCATCCAGCCCACAGGGATCCTCACCCCTCCCCCCCGCCCTCCCTCACACATCCTTCCTCCGAATCTGCAAAAAGGGAAAAAAAAATAATCATAATAAAACCAGTTCTCACCAACGGGGGGGGGGAGGAGGAGGAGGGGGAGGGGGAGGAAGGGAGGAGGCTGGGCCCACTGAACAGATCCGCCTCCGCTGCCTGCAACCAGACCCTTGGAGAGCCGGAGCGCGCGACAGGCGGCGGGAGGACACTGGCTTCCAAAAAAATAAACCTACGATGTAAAAATACCGCCGGGCGCCCCACGCTAATTGGGCCCGGGCGACGGCAGCTCACAGGTACAGCCGGTCTCTCCCTCCTCCCTCCGGCTTTCCACTGCCGGCGCCCGGGGTGAGGAAGGCGCGCCCCACGCGTCCCCCCGCCCCGCGCAGGTCTCTGGGGACGCTCTCCCAGCACTGGGGCCTGGGGCCTCCAGGTCCAGCCCGAGTGGGATCAGCTCCGAATTCCAACTTCCCAAACTAGTGGCATCCCAAGTATCCGCACAGCCCGGGGGAGGGACCAGGAGGCGGCCCAATGAGGCGTCACCGCCGCGGGAGGCAGGCCCAGGCGGCAGGAACACCGGCCCGCGGGCGCGGGGGCGGGGGCGGGGGCGGGGGCCGGGGCGCCTCTCCCGGGGGACCCCCCCCAGCGCGCTCTGCTCCCCCGCCCGGGAGCGGCCGCCGCCCCCCGCTGGCGGGAACCCGCCTCGCGCCCTCCCCCAGCAGCCAGGCCGGGGAGCACCGGTGCCGTCTCCGGGGGCTCCCCAAGCCCGCGCTGCCTGCTGCAGGATAAGACGCAGTGTCACCCCCAGCCCGGGGCCACTTGGGGAGACGGAGGCGCATGGCGGCCGGGCCCCGGGCTGGGCGCGCGGCGGGGCTGCCCTGCGCATTTCCAGGGCGCCCCCCGCGGGCCCTCCCCACGCCCCCTCGCAGGGCGGCCGGAGTTCCCCTAAGTTCCCCAGCGCCCCCACGCACGCGGGCCGCGGCGGCCACCCCGAGAGCGCCAACTCCGGAGCGCGGGGCCCCGCCAACTCCGCCGCGTGCGCCGCGCGACCTTCCCCGACCCCCCCGGAAGCGCGCCCCGCGCCGCCCCGCGGCCCCGACTCACCTCGCTGCGGTGGCGGCGGCGGCGCCCGGGCTCGGGGCGCGCTCCGGCCGCCCGGGGCTCAGGCAAGTGGCGGTGCCGAACGGGCTGGGGGCGCGCAGCAGGCCCGGCCTCCAGCCGGGGCGCGATCCTCCCGCCGCCGCCTCCTAGGGCGCCTGCCCGGGGGCCCCGGCCCACCGCTCGGAGCGCATCGCGGGGCGCAGGGCGCGGGCGCACGGCTCGGGGGGCGCGGGCGGACGCGGGGCTCCGGTGCGGCCGGGCCTGCCCGCGGCTCCGCTCCCCGGCGGCGGCGGCGGCGGCGGCGGCGGCGGCGGTGTCGGCGGCGGCGGCGGCGGCGGCGGGAGGGGGAGGAGGGGGCGGGGCGGGAGCCCGGGAGGCGGCGGCTCGGCCTCCCAGCTCGCGGCTCCCCGCCCGCACCGACGCTCCCCGGCCCGGCCCCCTCGGGTCCTTAAAGGGCCCGCGTCGCCTCCCCGGCCCTGCGCGCACCCACTCGCGCGCGCGCACACACGCGTGCACACACACACCCTTACACTTGGGCGCGACGCCGTTTCTTTTAGCAGCTCCCTGAGGCAGGGAGGAGGGGGAAAGCGCCTCCCCATCCCGCCCCCTCCTCCTGCTCCTGCCCAGCCCCAGATACTTAACTGGAACCGCGTTTCTGCTATTAAATCGTAACTCCAGAGCGGCCGTGCGTGGGGAGGGGTGCGCAGGGGGGCCCCGCGTGGTAGAGCCCACCCCGGGGACTGCCGCACAGAGTAGGAGCCTGACCTCTCAGCTGCAGACCTTCGCACCCTGGGCCTCGTGGGACAGCAGATGTGCTCAGCGGTCACACGAGGAAACTCACAACGCACCGCAGACGTGCGCGTAGCCTGAGGCATGGACTCAAGTGTCAGATCACCCCCAGATAAACACGAGACGCAGACACAAGTTCCATACACGGTCAGGCACGCACGCCAGAATGTCCTGTTCACCAGGGACGGCATTTTTGGCTATTTGTGCACTTGCCTTTTCACACAGTAGGGACTCAAGGATGTGTCGTTGAGCGTCCATCCACTTTGGGACCTCCGAGGACACAAATGCACAGACTAAATGCTGCAAGCTTGTGGTCAGGGACACAGGGACACACACCCACACCCAGGAGCACACCCTCACAAGCCCAGACCTCACAAGCATGTGAGGTCACCTCAGGCACATGTACCGACAACGCGCAGTTCCAGCAAGAACCTCTCTGGCCTCCCTGACAATTGTGTGTCCCGGCTCACCCCCTCCCAGGTGGCCCTCCCAAGCTGGAGAAGATTTTTTTTAAACAGCAGAGGGCACTGGGAGCCCCAGGCCTGGAGCCTCCCTCCTCCTCTCCTTTCCCCTAAGATGTTGGAGAGTTTGAATTTTTGTTTTCGGTTCAGCTTTCCTTTTTTGGAGCGAAGTCTCAGCAGATTCAGTTCTGCCATCTGCCAACATCTGAGAACCCCCAGGGGGTGTGGGGAATGGCTGCGGTGGGGAGGCAGCCATGCGGTTTCCAGGGGCCCAGGCGTGCCTCCTGCCAGCAGGCAGGGGTTGCCTGCCTCCCCTGTAGCAATTTGTCCTTCTCTGCCCCCTCGGGCTGCTAGTTTTCCTTTTATTGGGGGAAAAGAGGGAGCACCTGGGGCTGACAAAATCTGGAAAAAGGGGAAGTACATGTGGAGGGAAGAGGCACAGTTCACAGTTTGGAATGAGAAGGGGACATGGGTCAGTGGTCCCCTACCTCCCCATCCTGGCCTCACCAGCTCCACTGCCACCAACCAAACTGTGGGAATCCACAGGCAAAAAGCCAGACCTGCAAAAGGAAGGCGGAGTCTTCCTCCTGGGGCCTGGGGAAGACAGGGCCAGGAGGGTAGGGTGGGGACTGGGCAGCCCTCCTTTTGCATCCTCCCTGCCCCTCCCCCAGAGTGTCACCTGAGAAGGCTCCTGAGATCTTTTTTTTTTTTTAAGATTTTATTTATTTATTCATGAGAGGGGTGGGGCAGAGACACAGGCAGAGGGAGAAGCAGGCTCCACGCAGGGACGTGGGGACGTGGGGACTCGATCCGGGGTCTCCAGGGTCACGACCTGGGTCGAAGGCGGCGCCAAACCGCTGAGCCACCCGGGCTGCCCGGCTCCTGAGATCTGCTCTGGGATTTGGCACCAGAGGAGGAGGGTTTGGGGTACCTTCAAGGGTTCCTTTGCCCAGGGTCTGCCTCCCAGTGGTTCCCCAGGGGCTTTGGCCAAGGCTGTGGGCATAGGTGGCGGGGCAGGCAGGCCAGGCAGGGGAACTGTCAGCTTTAAATGTCCCAGGGGCCGCTTGGAAACCCCTCGAAGGGAGCCAAGCACAGACTCCGATGTCAGTGTCCTCTGGACCAGCTATGTTGCAGATGGAAAAAACTGAAGCCAGGAGAAGCAAGGCCTTTTTTCTCAGGATGATTTGTGATTTGTGCTCTTTCTAGCCCTCCTCTGTCCCTCTGGTTATTAATCCCATCTTCTTGGGCTACAGGGAATAAGTACATGTCCTCAGGATCGCACTGTTCCCCCCCACCCCAGAAGCCCTCAGACAGTGGGTTGACCTGACATTACAGATGGGGAAACTGAGACCCAGAGAGATTAAGGACCTAACTGATAGACTCATTCTGCAAGTGATTCCAGATGGGCACTCTAAACCATGGCTCTGCAGGGATGAACTGGAAGGGGTCTCAGCTGAGCCGCTGCCCACTCCCAGACCCCCACACATCAGCACCCAGCAGCACCCTGGATACTACTCTGCGGCACTTTACCATTTGCTACTGGGCTCTGAGCAGCCGCCCCAGGGCTTCTCATGTAACTAATGTGAAGAGCAGCTTTGAAAGATTGCCAAAGAACACTCTGCCCCCAAACAGCCTCCCTAGAGGGGCCTTACACCCTGGGCTGGGATGGGGGTTAATAATTATGCTAACTAAGAGCCTCCCAAACATCTCATCATCATGAGGGAAAGACTGTCAATATACCCATTTTATAGGTGAGGAGACTAAGATAAAGGGAAGTTGCCCAAGGACATTGAGCAGCATATGGCACATGGGTTCTGACCAGCTGGGAACATGGTGAGAAGATGTCCCATGCATCCAGGGAGCTCTGCCATCCCAGGGGCAAATTCTGCCCTTAGGTTATGTTGCCACTATCCTTCAAATCATTCAACCATTCCCTCCTAAATAATTAGCAAACTAGTCAAACTCATTCCTGCCTCAGGACCTTTGCACTTGCTAGTCCCTCTGCCTAAGATAGCTGTCTCCTATATTCTAGTCCCAGTTCAATGTCATCTCCTTAAAGAAGTTCTCACTGGCCCTCTATCAAAACTCCCAAGGCACTAACTACCCCATCACCCTGTATATTTTCTTCACCATTTATCACCACCTAAAAGTATCCTGGGCATTTATCACTTACACATCGTCTTCCATCACCAGAATGTCAGCTCCATGAGAGCAGAGACCTCATCTGTCTAGCCCACTGCTGTATTACCAGCACACAATAGACAGCAGTTAAAAAGTGTTGACAGTGAATGAACAGTGAATAATGAATTCATGCAACATGGAGGACACTGGCTGGGGATCAGGCTTGGCCTTGCAGAATCTGGACTCAAGTGGGAATGACTGGCCTCTGCATCCCAGTTTTCTAGCACTCATCCCTCTGGCACGTGTCACAGTAAAGCCTTCACCTCTCTCCACTGTCTCAGCCTCTGGGTAGATATGGGGGATCCTTCATCCCCAACCCAGGATCTGACCCCCAGGAGAAACCCATTCAGGCTAACAGTCCATATGGGCAACTATGATGTCAGATCAAACTTCCTGCCCCAAAAGTATGCCCCTGGACAGGCCTGGAGGAAAACACAGGCTGGAGGTTACAATGACTTGAGCCTCCTTAAGCCACCCCAAAAGCCCTGGGCTGGCTGTCAGAGCACATGCAGAGGAAAGCCCTCACTCTCTGGGCCTCTATCGGGGACAAACCAAAAGACACCCTGATGAACATTCCCAGGCCAGCCTTGCATACATACCAGAACCATGGGCACATGGGAAATCTCACATACAGTGTTCATACTTTGGACATGCTTTAAACAGCAATTGCAAACTCAAAAGCCCACAGAGCCTGGCAGGAACAGCAAGCCAGGGAAGAGGTGAACAGCAGGGACAGGCGGGGCCTGCAGTACACCCCTGCACCCATGCCCGAGCTATCATGTTCACCCTCACTTTAAAACACAAGTCAACCAAACCAAATACCAAATGACTGGGTGGGCTGCATTCAGTGAGTGCCAGCCTGCCTGTGACCCACCCCCCCCACACACACACACACACAAAGCATGAGCTGCCCAGGCCAGTCTTCCATTCAGCAGTCAGTGGTCTCTACCCAAAATGGAGGGGTCGACAGGGGGCAGGAAGTAGAAACTTCTTTAGTGAACAGGGACCCTCTTTCAAAATTGTAGGCAGGAGGAGGGAAAGCCTGCTTTCAATGAATGCCTCATCGTTTGTTCATTTAATACGTAGTAAGCGCCTATTGAGTGCTGGGCACTGTAGGACAGAGCAGTGAAGGAAGTCAAGCCCAGCCCTCAGGACCCAGCATCCAGTGGGAAGTTAATACTCCAAATAAGAAGTTGCATCGAGGACACATGAATGCTAGAGACTCTTTAAAGGATAAGAAAGCATCCTGGTGTTCAAAAACAAAGTTACATTTCACAACTCAGGATTTTGAAGGGTCAGGATCTTCCCAGATCTCCACCTTTCCAGAATAATGGGAGTCCAGGGCCCCTTGTAATCTCACAATCCTGCAAAAGCATCCCTGAGGATGTCACTCAGAGCCCCCAGTCACCCTGCACCCCTTGCTGCAAGAAACTGTAGTGTCACCCCAGCTTCCTCTCATGTCTGCACCTTTATTGATGACACTGTGTACATTTCAGAAAGAAGGAAGCAGAGAAGGAGATCAAGCCCCTGTCTGATAGGCCCAATCATCTCTGAAGATAAACAACTCGCTTTCTCCCAGGGCTGCATCTCTGGAGTGTGCTCCTGCCCCCTACCCTGCCCCCTGGAGCATCTGCCTGAGGCTCCACTCTCAAGCACCAGAGGGATGGAACCAGAGTAGTGCAACCTCAAGAGGAGACATCAAGGGAGGACCGTGATCCATGCAGCCTCCCTTTTGGTGGCCAGAGGCTGGGGTCACCTGAGCGGAGTCAGTGGGGCTGGCTGCGTGTCCTGGGTATCCATCCAGTGAAACAGTTAGGCAGCTGTGGACAAGCATGAGGACAGACTGTGCGTTCTGAAGCGGGCAGAGCTCCAAGATACATTGTTTAGCACAGAAGCAGGTGCAGGCACGGGTATGGAAAATGGTACCTTCCGTGCAAACAACAAAAAAGAGGTGGAGTAAATGTGCATATCCATGCTTGTCCATGCATGGAGACTTCTGAAGGGTAGTCACTAATGCAGGAGTACCTACTATGTGCAGGGCGCCATGGCTGGTGGAGAGAATTCAGCAGTGACCAAGATAAGCAAAGTCTCTGCCCTGGTGGAGCCCACATTCTAACAGTGGGGGAGATGCATTAGGAAAACCAAATATATTATACAATGTATTAGAGAGAAAAAATAATGTGGAAAGGAAGACTGTGTACAGAGGTAGGGAGGTCAGGGCTGGCCTTGCTGAGAGGGTGAGGGAGAGAGCCTTACAGTATCTGGGCAGAGGGCACAGCCAGTGCATATGCCCTGTGATAGGAATGCACTTGGCCTATTCAAGGAGCCAGGAGGAGGCCAGTATGAGGAGAACAGGATGGAGTGGGAGGTGAGGAGGGAGGGATGAGCTTGGGGGGAACAGGATGATTGAGAGATGCTACCAGAGGTTGCCTCTGGGTAGGGGGATGCCTGGGAGCTGGAGTTGAGGTCAGGGATGGAGACTTGCTCTGCCCATTCCCTGTTTAAAGATGCATAGTGAAAACTCGTTCATTCGTTCTTTCTTTGTCTCTTTTTCTTTCAAGTGTGGACATCTGCTTTTGGACATCCCTGTGAGCGCTTCTGGGTATTTTTCCTGAGATTCAAGGAGGTCTCCTTGCCAGCATCTTTGCACCACATTTGCTATTTCTCAGCCTCCCAGAGAATGTCAGGAATTGGCCCCTGGGTGGCCTGACCTCCCAGTTAGGCCTGGGAAGCCGACAAAAGCCCCAGGAAGTTGGAAGAGCTAGGGAGAAACTGCACTGCTGTGGCTGCCCCACCTGCTTCTCCAAGTGGCCCGCATCCTGCCTATGGGCCCAGAGCTCAGGTCCCTAATCAAGGAAAGAGCAGAGCATAGAGGCTCGTGCTCAGCTGGGAAGACTTACAGTCTTGGAGCTGAGCAGTTTCGTGTCTCCTGGGTCCTCTTTGGCTCCTGCCTCACACAGTCAATCCTAATTCTCATTTAAAAAATACCAGCCTTTCTGGGGCACCCAGCTGGCTCAGTCCATAGAGCACATGACTCTTAATCTCAGGGTCCTGAGTTCAAGCCCCATGGCGAGTGTGGAGCCTTCTGAGTCAGGCATCCTCGAGGAAGCTCTGAACTGCCAGCATTGCACACACAGAGCGTCTGGGCCTCCGAAACCCTCAAGTGAGGGCCCAACGAGTGAGAGAGAGCAAGTTCAAATGGAAGGGATCTGGAGTTTTGAATCAGACAGGTCTGGGTTCAACCCCTAACACTTCATTCAGTCCCTTGATGGAATTGGGCTGGCCCATGGCCGGAGCAGGGAACAAGACTCCCGCCCGCGGAGCTAGCTAGCTACAGTGCAGTGCCGGGATGTCACACCTCCCTCTTCTTGGCTTGCCTGCCAGGAAGGTAGAAGCCAACAAGTACAATCTCCAGACTCCTTGCAGGGAGGGTTCCCTATGGACTCTGGTTCCAACAAACCATATGTAATGATAGAATTCGGAACCAAGTCCCCAGGGTAGACAGAGGGCCCAGCCTTTGGACTGAGGGCACTGCAGCAGTGGGATGGGTTCTGGAACCCGCATCTGAGGGAGGTGGTATGTCACTGAGAGAGTGGCTTCCTGCCTGGGACAAGGCACCAGCTTTCTGGCCACCTGCTTCTGCTGTGTGTCTCAGAGTGTCATGCCTGGAAGTTCTCTGCCTCAGGTGCAGAGGCCACTTAATCTACACACACCCCAACCCCACACAGGACTCATTCTCTTCCATGCAAGATTTAGGGAGTCAGTAAAGAAAGAATACAATTAACAGTGGTGGTGATCGCCACAGAGCAAGGAACTTGAGGACCTAGAGAGCTAGAGGGAAGACAGACAACAGGTTTGAGATTTGGGTGAGCAGGGATGAAGGGTCTCCCTAAGGAGGTGACATGTAAGACGGCTTACAAAGCTTGAGAAGGAGGCAGCCAGAAGGTGAGGGCACAGCATTCCAGGTGGAAGGAACAGCAAGTGCTGAGGCCATCCGAGGAAAAGTGACTCGGTGTCTTCGAAGAGTGGAGAGAAGACTTGTTTGGCTGGAGAGGCTGGAGTGGTGGGATGAACAGCTCATTTTCCCTCCCTGAGCCTCAGTGTCTTCCATCTGTAAAATGGGCTGGACCCCTTACCAAGTGTTTTCAGGAATTCAGTGAGCCAATGCAGCTGAATACCCTTGGAAACCCCAAAGAGCAGGTACCCTTCAGAATCTTAAAGCACATGCTTCAAGAGCTCTTTCTATAATGGGCTGTGGGCTCACTGAGCGTTTCCAGTGACGGGCTGTGCAGCCTGAGGACTAGGCTCATATACTCTGTGGCCACACTGCCTGGCAGGGTGGTGACTTTGGGCAAGTTACTTAATCTTGCTGAGCCTGTTTCCTAATCTGTAAAATGGGGAACAATGACAGACCCTCCTTCAGAGGATTACTGTGAAAATGAATGAATGCAAGTAGAGCGGGTGATGTCTGGCACATAATAAGTGCTTTATAAGCATCAGTTATTCATTGTATCTTACGGAGCCTCCAGACAAGATAAGATGGGCACTGCTACCATCCCCCCGTCCGGGTGAGGAGACTGAAGCTCAGGGAGATAAATCAGCAGCCCAATGCCATCAGAGAGGCAGTTCACATTTACCTGGCTCTGTCCGGCTCTGGAAGTGCCCCCCACCCCCGCACCCGCACCATCCCACAAGATCTAGTTGGGTCATTGTTTTGATGGTAATTTCCACTGCTCAGTGGAGGCATTCACACCGCTGATGAACTAAACAGCCACAGAGGGTGCAGGGTTGATGTCACTGTAGCCAAAACTGTGGTTCCTTGGCCCCACCACGGCCAGCGCTTTAGAACATAACGCAGAATCTGGCTGGTATGAATCATCCTTGTCATAGCACCTGCTAGCTTAGGACAATCGATTTTGCTAGATGATGTAGGAGAAAGAAAAGCCAGAAGGACGGCAGCAGGAAGGGAAAGCGTCCAGGTAGGGACATCCTGATCCCCCCCCCCAACCTCACCTGACCTCATCATCCCCACTCCTCCCGCCACCCTGGATGGTGTTCCGTAGCACTGGCCTCTTCAAACACATCTACAGTGCTGCCTCAGTGCCTTTGCACTGACCATTCCTGCCCTTCAGACTTGCTTTCTCACCTTCTGCAGGTCCTGGATGAAAGACTGCCTACTTTCTAAAACAAGCCCTTCGGCAAAGCTCCCAATCCTCCTCTTCTGCTTAATTTTTCTCCTAGAACCTATTGCCTTCCACATTAGTCAGGGTTCTCCAGAGAAACGGAACCAATAGGATATAAATACAAATAAGTAGAGAGAGAGAGAAATTACAAGGAGTTGGCTCATGTGTTATGGAAGCTGACAAGTCTCATGATCTGCAGTCAGCCGGGTGGGGAGGTAGAGACCTGACATGAACTCCCTGATCTCATAGAGACCATCTTCCAGTGAGAGATATCAAAGAAACAAATTGACATATAACGGCATGTTGTAATTTCAGCTAATGTTGAAGGAAGAAGAATAAAGCAGAGGGTGGTTGGGGAAGCCCTCTTTAGGGAGGTGACAGTGGGGCACAGACTTGAAGGCAAAGAGAGAGCCAGCTGCAAGATATCCATGGAAACGATATTTCAGACAGGGGCAATAAGTGCAAAGGTCCTGAGGCAGGTTGGACAAGCCCGGCAAGCATAAATGTCCTTGTACACCACAGCAAGGAGTCCAGACTTCACCTGCAGGCACTGGAGAGACCCCGAGGGGTTTTCAGCAGGACTGTACTCTGGCCTGGGTCATGTTTCAAAATGGTTATCCCTTTGAGCAACATGAGGCAGGAGGCCTTGGCGAAAGAAATGCTGTGTCAGGACAGGGACAGTACAGCAGGGAGGAGGGGATGGGTACCAGAGAGGTTCAGAAGGCAACGTGTGGGGGACCCAACCCCCTGCGTCCCAGCACAGAGACACCTGCAGGGCTGGGTGTGGAGACAAGTCTGGGCCAGGAGAAAGGAGTGAGCCCGCTGGTACCTGCAAAACAGTTTGCTTTGGCAGCGGCATGCAAGGACATTTGCTGTCCGTGCTCCCTGTGATTTCTTTGAAGCTATTTATGGAAAGGCGCACCTGGGGTTGCAGGGCCCATCTTCTCTCCAGGCCATCCCAGTCCAAGCCAAGCCCATGAAGATGTCCAGTGTAGGTGGATCAGGCCTCCTCACCCCATCCCGTTATTTTTCTTAACCTCTCCATGTCTCAGTTTCTCCTCTGTGAAATGGGTCTCATATAAGCCCCCCGCCTCACGGGGTGGTCCTGAAGATCAAATGAGATAGCAGGGTAAGGCCTTTAACATGGTGTTGGAGCCACAGAAATGTCAGCTGTACTCCTTTTATTAGTAGTGACCAGGAAGGGGCGCTGGGCGTGAGCTGGAGGAATCAGGGGTGGCTTCCTGGCAGAGGAGCGGCTAGAGCTGGAACTGGTGAGTAACAGCTATGGCTAGCGGGGCTCTCACAACATGCCGAGTCCATGCTTGCGCTTCCTGAACCCCTGCCAGAACTCTTGGAAGTAGACACAATTACCCGCCTTGTGGTATAAATCTCCCATCACCGCTGTAACAAATTACCAGAAATTCAGTGGCTTCGAATGACAAAAACATACGACTTTATAGATGTGGATGTCAGAAGTCCGAAATGAGTCTTCTGGGGCTAGGATCCAGGTGTCTGCGAAGCCGTGTTGTTTTGGGAGGCCCTGAAGAGAATCCATTTCCTTGCTTTTTCCAGAGTTTAGAGGCTGGTGGCCCCTCATCCCCCAACCCCTCGCTCGGTCCTCACATCTCCTCTCTGACACTGACCCTCCTGCCTCCCTCTTGTAGGGCCCCTCATGTTTGCATTGGGCCACCTGGATCATCCAGGGCAATCTCTCCATCTCAAGATCCTTGACCTCATCACAACTGCAAAGCCCCTCTGCCGCGTAAGGTCACAGGTTCCCAGATTCCGGGGATAAGGCCGGGGACGTCTTTGGGGGAGGCATTATTCTGCCTCCCAGATCTATCTTATGCACAAAAAAGCTGAGGTGGGAGAATTTGCCCAAGGTCAGCTGGCCCAAAAGTTGAGGGCTCTGCCCTGAACCCAATCTGTCAGACTGTAAAACCCACAGCCACCACCACCCTTTGGGGATTCCGGCTTGTGCTGTGCTTCTTGTTCGGACCTACATTTTCATGCTTCAGCTTCTCTGCTGCATCGATTCATTTAACAAACACTAATTGAGTGCCTACTCTATGCCAGGCAGTGTTCCAGGCACTGGAGATACAGCGGCAACCAAAACGGGAGAATATCCTTGTCTGCACAAAGCTGACCATCCCTCTATCATTTCCATGTCAATGCAAGTAACAGAACCCTCAGCTCAAATGAGCTTACACAGTGAGATCATTTGCTATTTCACATGGCAAGAAGTCAGGAGGAGGGGTAGTCCTAAGTCAGGTTAAAAGCGCCACTGTCGTGGACCCCAGGATCTTTCCACCCTCAGCTTTGTTCTCATCCCAAATTCCTTCATAACCACAAAATGACTGCCATTGCGCCAGCTAATACATGCAGACACAACGGCGGGTGCATGGAGAACAGGAAATCTCCCCAAAGCCTACCACAGGCGTTCGCTCATGTCTCATTGGCTACACCTGGGTCCCATGGCCATTGCTCAGCCAGTCCCCGGGAAAGGATCAGAGCAAATACCTGAGATCATTCCAGGTGGAAGGAGCCACCCTGCCCCCACCCCCCACCCTACCCCCCGTCCAGGAGTGTGTCACACTTTCTTGAACCACACAGAGATGCACAGACCCCTAAATAAAATCATGGCTTCCCCAGCAAGAGAGAAGGGGATGATTGCTCCAGCATCAGATGGTTGGGGTCAAATCTTGGCTCTGCCACATTCCCTCTGAATCATTCCCCAGGCCTCAGTTCCCCCATCTGTAAAGTGGGTATATTAAAGGGACCTAGTTCACAGGATTATTGTGACAATGTCATGAGTTAACCATGCAGAGCCCGGCTCTGAACAAGCCTAGCTACTACTACCTTTCTCTTCACCCCCAGGGGTGCCCAGAACGTCTATTCTTATTCCGTTGCCTTGCCTGTGGAAGACTTTTTTCCAGTCTTCCCCCACCCCTGGTGAAAATGAAAAGTGACTAAAGATGACTGCCTTTCAAGACCCATCCTAGAAGCTGGTGAGGCAAGAACTTGCTTGAGCATGCTGCCCAGAACAAACCAGAATGTGAGTGGTGTTTACTAAAAAGGAGATGCTGGGCTACATGTTTGGCATAAGGGACCTCTCTCACCTTTGCCTTTGTTAACCACCACAGGCAGGTGAAGAGACAGAGGGTCAGAGAAGTAGAGCAGTGGGGGCTCAGATATCCCAGAGCAGACACAGAGAAGCAGGGCCTGAGCTGGGATCTCATGGGCCCTGAGGGTCAGCCTGGAGGTGCATTAGTGTACCCCATCGCAGAAAACAGAGATTGGGTAGCTCACAGACCTGTGGAGGCCCTCCCTGGGGCTGGGGGTAGGCTAATTGTCAGTGGACGGTCTTAGGACCCCAATAAAGCCCGGGTCCTTTCTGCCAGGTAAGAACCATCAGTCTTTCCTGACGGGTGATGTCCATACCACTGATAGCATGTGAGGTAATTTCAGGTGGTGAACTTTTTAATAGGTTTCAGATGAACCTTTTTAATAGTTATTAGTTTTTATAATAGCTATTATAACCTTTTATTTGTGGCAAGTGATACTGACTTTTATGGTAGCTATACAATTTCCTTCTTAAAATAAACTTCAATGGCACTATTCTGTCCTTTGAAATATTGACACCAAAAAATAAAAATCACATAATAAAGTAAATAAAATAAAATAAAAAGTTGGGGCAAATTCTCATACATTCAGGTGAGAGTGTAAAACGGTTCGACCACTTTGGAAAACTCTTATCTGCTATGTCTGAACATATGTCTGCCTCACGACCCAGCCATTTCTATCTCTTTAGAAATGTGTCCACTGTTCATAAAAACACATGCACAAAGACGTCCACACAAGATTTATTCAGAATATAAACTACCCCAAATGTCCATCAACCTGGAATGTATAAATAAATCGTGGCATATTTACACCATGGAAGACTATACCACAGCTACATGGAGAAAACCAGGCCGAGAAGGGACCCAACTCTAAGATTCTATTCATTTAAAGCCTCAAATCAGGCAAAACTAACCTGGAGTTAGAAGTCATGGTAGCAGGACACCTGGGTGGCTCAGTGGTTGGGCATCTGCCTTCAGCCCAGGGTGTGATCCTGGAGACCCAGAATCGAGTCCCATATCGGGCTCCCCGCATGGAGCCTGCTTCTCCCTCTGCCTGTGTCTCTGCCTTTCTCTCTCCACGTCTCCCATGAATAAATAAATAAATTCTTAAAAAAACAAAAAAAAAAGTCATGTAGGGGTCACACTTGAGGGTAGTGATAGAAAAAGAGTCTGGGCAGGGGAAGTCCTGGGGAAGCTGGGACTGTGGTGTTTCTTGCACTGAGTGCTGGTTAGACTGGTGTGTTTGTTTCATGAATTCTTTAAGCCATGTACTAAAGACCTATGTCTTTTCTGTATATATAATACACCTCAATAAAAAGTTCCAAGGGCTCCTGGGTGGCTCAGTTGGTTAAGCATCTGACTTTGGCTCAGGTCATGATCTCAGGGTCCTGGGATCAAGCCCTGCATTGGGCTCCCTACTCATTGGGGAGTCTGCTTCTCCTTCTCCCTCTGCCCCTCTCCCTGATCTGCTCCCTCTGTCTCTCTCTTGCAAATAAATTAATAAAATCTTTAAAAAAAAAGATTCAGAAAGTGAAGCACCGTAAAGAAAAATATTAGCTAAACAATTGGTACACTGGTTTATGAAAATGTGCAGGTTTTCAGGAATGACTGAAGTCTGGGAGTCTGTCTTATATCATCATTATTGTCATGTCTATTTTTAGTGGTTGGAGTCAAATGAACAGCAAACACCTGTTGTGATAATGTAGACTTAAGAGAAGAGGCTTAGGAGAACAGACGGGACATAAAAAGTACTCTTCACTTAGAGATTATTTCATTTTGCTTTTGATGGAAATACATCTGTCTTCAGTTGCTGGGTGGCCTCCTAACACCCCCTCTCCCTGGAATAACTTTGGGAAGTCCTGGCTCAGTTGCAGCAAGTATGAGGCGTGCCTTCTATCCCTCCATAGGCTGTTCCCAGGGCAGACATGGCTAATCAATCTCAGAGTTCTTGTCCATTGATTCCAGAGAAAGCCATTAATCCTTTACAATGCAACATCAAAGAGATTGTTGCAAACAAGTGGCAGCTTGCCCTTGGATGACATCTACTTGACATTCCATATCCAAACATCTGTTGCTCCTTGATCAGTGAGACTGTAAGCCATGGGTCCTACCTCTGCCAGGGGCATACCCAGGAAATCATCATGCCCAGAGGAGAGTGCAGAAGAGGAGAGATCCACAGCTTCCGTCTGGAACTAGACATACAGCATGATGCCTGGGCACCACGTCTCTGGTCTCAGCCCTACCTGCCTTCCCACTACCAGACCCCTTCCTCTCCTATACAGCATTAGCTTCTAGAGAGAAAGGCCTTGCATGTGTTCACCTGTGTGGTCCATGTACAAACAAATCCCACAAAAGCTCCATGTAGTTTTCATGGGCCGGAGTACTACCAGTTAGTTTTCTGTGTTAATGGAAGGATGGAACACAAGGAAACAATAGCAGGCTCATTTTGACTTTGGGATGCCATCTAGGCCTGTCCTCCTTGCATGATATTTGCATAACTGATCATAATTTGATTAGGCTGTGTTTTTGCTTGACCAGTACCCATTCCTTCCTTTCCCAATAATGGCATCTCAAATTTCCTTTAGGGAATTTCTCTTTTCTTATGGCTAAATGAATTAATCCCTACTGTGATTTGTGTGAAGAACATAGACTAACAAGCCATCATGGTAACTGGTTCAGGGATGGGTGTAAGACCCAGCTGGGCCAATCAGAGCTGGCCCAGATACTGCGGCTGCTCAGGTTGCCAAGGTGATAAGAGGTAATCCAACAGCTATTGGCATCATCTTAACTCCACTTGAGGAAATCCAATCTTAGAATGAAACCAAATATAAGACAAAGCAGATCCAATACAGGGCAAGATTCAGATGCCCTATGATATCATTTAAACACCAGGATCCAGCCATACCTGAAACTGGTGCACTTGCAGACATTTATTTCTGTTTATAATTATTTGAACTGGATTTCTTTCCCTGGCAACCAAAAGATTCTTGATTAATATAGGTTATTAAAAATACGTCTGGGTAGCTTACAAATGGACAATTATTCGGGGAAATGACCTAAGAACCTGTGGGATAATAATAGTATTGCCAGATAAAGCAGATGCAGAAAACACAAGGCAGATTAATCAAGAAACTGATAACAATTTCTACCATAAAGATAATAAAACCACTGTTCTACAGATCCTTTAGGAGGGCAGAGTCCTAAGTGGCCATCTGCTCTATCAGGGTGGTCCCCTGTGAAAACAGGAAATTGACATTAGCCGACACAAGGTAGTTTAGTGAACCTGTGTTAGCTTCTCGTGATTATCATATTTTCTTCTAAACAGTCACAAGCCATCTGTGTAAAGCTCTGTTCCAGAATTCTGGTAAGAGCTCTTGCTGTCAGACATACCCCATCTGGGGTTTCCAGAATCCATATTATCTTCCCTTTTAGAAAATTGGAGTCCTCGCCCGTCTTCAGGCTCCACTTTCTATCCAGCGGTTTCTTCTGGGTCCCTCCTTACTGTCTCCAGGCAAGCCGTGAATTCAATTCTCTCTTTAGAACATATCTTCCTCCCGTGGGATTTGAAAGAACATTTGTCCTCAGTGGTGAAGGCAGAGCTGCATCAAAGATGAGTGATTCAGCATTCTTCCTGTTGTCTGACCACATGACCCCGTCTCCTCCCACAGGGAGTCTGTCTCTGACATCTCATTTTTCCCTCTGAATTTTGTACATTATTTTTCTTGTAAAATTCACCTGGAGACCTTATTCCTTTTTTTAAATAACATATGCATATGATAAAATAAGTTCCAACCGATCAAAAAGATATGCAATTAAATATATGCCCCCTCCCTGCCCCTAGCCCCCTGATTCCCATCCTTAGAAACAACCGTGCCCATCAGCATTTCCTCCCAAAGGTATTTTGTGTATATGCCAGGATATATGTGTGTACATGGATGCATTGGCATGTATCCTCCCCCTACCTTTTTCAGATTTTGAAGTCACCTCTATGCCCAATGTGGGGCTCGAACTCACAACCTCGAGATCAAGAGCCACATGCTCCACCAACTGAGCCAGCCAGGGGCACCCCCTTGCCTTTTTCTGTGTATTTGTATTTTTTTTCTTTTAAAGATTGTATTTATTTATTCATGAGAGACACAGTGAGAGGCAGAGACATAGGCAGAGGGAGGGAGAGGCAGGCTCCCTGTGGGGAGCTCTATGTGGGACTCGATCCCAGGACTCAGGGATCACGACCTGAGCCAAAGGCAGATTCTCAACCACTGAGCCACCCAAGTGCCCTTCTTTTGTGTATTTGTGGTAAAAGATGAAAACATAAAATTTACCATTAGTGACACTGAGTCCATTTGCAACCATGCCTACTATCTAGTTCCAGAACATTCTTATCAATCCAGAAGGAAACTCACAGTCATATATCAATTGCCCCTCATCCTCCTCCCAGCTCCTGGCAACCAACTCCCAATCTATTGTCTCCATGGATTTACCTATCCTGGACATTTCCTATAAATGGAATCATCCAGTATATTCGGTTGCCTGCATCTGGCTTCTTCCACTCAGCATACTTGTTATTAAGTTCATCCAGACTGTGGTAGGTATGAATACTCCATTCTGTTTTATGGATGAAAAATATTCCAATTCCATTGAATGGAGAGACATCCTGTTTATCCACGCACCTGTTGATGGACCACTAGGCTGTTTCTACTTTTTGGCGATAGGTGAGCAACGCTGCTGTGAACATTCACATGCAAGCATTTATTTGAGGCTCTGTTTTCAGTTATTCGGGGGTATATCTTGGGGTAAAATTGCTGAGTCATGCGCGTTTAATGTTTAGAACTGCCATACTGTTTCCCACAGAGGCTGTACCGTTTGATATTCCTACCAGGAGTGTGTGAGGGTTCCAGTTTTTCCGCATCCTCACCAGCACTTGTTTTTCTGTTTTTCTTACAGCCATCCTAATGGATGTGAAATGGTGTCTCATCGTGGTTTTGATTTACGTCTCCCTAATGACTAATGACACCCTTCCTTGTCACATGAACACAGCCTACTATCCCCTTTTTGTGGCCTCCTGAGTATTTGCTGAATGATCTATAAATGGAGCTTATCCCTTATTGGTTTTACATCGAAACCCATGCTCTTCTCAGGGCGACACACTACACACTAAGCCAGCCCCCCGCTGGCTTCTCACTTCACATAACGCCCAAACAGCCACCCAGGGTGGATGTTCTTAATTTTCTTCCCTGAAGTCAAGGGCAGCCCTGTCCCCACTAATTTCCATCTGTAAAAGGCCTTCATCATGGTCTCCCATCATCAGTGATGAGAACACAATCATCTCCTGACACCAACCCACATCAGTGATATGTTTGAAACCTCCCTCTATTCCGGGCATTTACATTTCTCTGCTTCATTCTACTGACTCCTTTGAGATAACTTACTCCATTTTTCAGGAAGCAGAGTGGGGCATAGGAGGGTCAGTGGAAGCCGGGTTCAGCCCCCGTGTTGTCTGACACCCAGGGCTGCACCCCCTACCTCCAGGCAACTCCCTTGCTTCTGCTGTCTGGAATAGATAGACTGGACAATCGTCCCAGTTTCCCTGGAGTGGGGGGTTTCCCAGGATGAGGGACCTTTCGTACTAAAACCCAGAAAGTCCCAGACAAACCAGGATGAGTTGGTCACTGTGGTCTGGACAGCCTCCCAGCCTTTGTGTTTGGGGCACATTGCCATGAGTCATCGATGCCTTCCGTCCTCTCCCCGCTGGCACAAGAGTCACAGCTCCCAGGCCTTGAGGGGACTTAAACCCACAACATCGAGCCTTCATTCCCTCCCCCGCACCCTGGCCTGGGTGGCCCCTGTCCCAAATTTCCCCTTTCCTCCCACGCAGCCCCAGAGAGCCATTCAGATGACAACCTGCCGCGAGGCAGGCCAAGGGCCCGAATATCGGCAGAGAGAAAGCAAGCCCCGGCCTCGCCGATAAGGTCATTGAGTCCAGGGAAGTAGAGAAACAGTCGGTGTCGAGTGTCCCCTGGCGTCTGTGTTTCCATAGTCCTCTGTGTTTCTGCCTCACACCTCGGGAAGAGAGAAGGCATGCAGAGGGCCCAGGAGTTCAAAGGCATCCGTCTGGGCATTTGTGGCCGGGCAAATCGGCCAAGTGAATAACACAGCAAGCCGGCGACCGCTTTGTCCCATCCGTAATCATTCAGAACCGCTGGCTCAGAAGAGGCCGGGGCACCGCCTCGGCCTCCTCACGCCCCCGATCTGCCAGCACCGTAATTAGCTTATTACCAGCCACCTTGTGCTAATAACCTTTCCCTTTATTACTGAGAAAGGAATTAAAGAGAACTAATAGACCACGGCCAGCAATCCATTTGGAACCTTGCATTTTTCCCTGGGCGCCCTGCGAAGGCAGAAGTCGGGGCAGGCTCCACCCCATGCCCTCTGGGCTCTGGTGCCCCAGGGTTCAGCCTGGGTTGTCGACAGAGCTTCCCCTTCCCGCGGGCCGGCTCAGGTTCTGCTGGCTCTTAGGCTGCCTGCTGAGTGGGCAAGAGCGGGCCCTGGGGACCCCCGCAGAGGATGGGAAGGAAGGGAGGGGGCACTGTTGTCCCCTGGCCTGGCGTGGCCTCCTGCCTCCCCTTGGCCTGCGCCTAGTGGTCACTTGTGGCCAGCGGCAGTCCTCTGGTGGCTCGGACCTCTGGCAGATGCTGTCATTTGCATTCCCAGTGGCCACTCTCCCCGACTTGCTCGTGATGGTTCTGTGCGCTCTCTGCTGACTCTCCAGAGGGCTGACTCCGGGCTGCTGGAGGCTCCCAGCCTCCCTGCCTGGTGCTGACATCCCCTGGTGCAGCTGTCTGGCAGGCCCAGCTGGCACAGGAACAAAAGCCCGGCCTTGGGGTGGTGCCCCCGATGCCCGCAGCTCCCTGTGGGACCAGGCCGAGGCCAGGACTTAACCCCAAACTGCCCCCTTGGCCTGCCTTGCTTCCCCATGCCCTCCCTCATTGTGCCAGGAGCGCGACCTTAGCAATAAATCACCCACACAGAAATGTCACCCAGGAGTCCGCTTCTGAGGAGACCAACCCCAGAAGCCCAGTCTGAGCCAGGACAGGCCCCGTGACCTAGTTCTGGGCAGTGGACCTGAGGGAAGTCTGGGGAAGGTTCTCCCTCCCTGAAGAACACAAGTGCAGGAAGAAGTGTGGCCCAGGCGGTGAGCTGCAGATGGGCCCCTGGTGGAGGAGAGGACAGGTCTCAGGTCCTTGCTGGTGCTACTGAGCCCACCACTAGTCCTACGACCGCCTGCCCGTATCTCCACCTTTGATTTTGTGAGATTACACTGACCCCTTCTCACGGAACCTTCTAGTCAAACATCGTTACCCGCAGCAGGAGGGGCGCTTACTGACAGAGGCCCCAACACCCTCCCGTGCGGCGGGCGGCCCCTGACAACCCCTGTCTGGGGAGCGTGTTAGACTCGTGGGGAGATGTTCACCCTCGTTCTAACTGACAACACATGAAAGGGTCTCCTGGGGCCTCCTGGGGAAAACTGTGTGTGCTAGCCATACCCATGATGCCCTGGCCCCAGGAGAGTGCCCACCCCCGGCCTCCCCAGTGGACTCATGGAGCCAGAGTCTGGCCACCATGCCTGGGGGGGGGGGGGGTGGAAACCCGAGACCTCCTGTCACACATGACAAGAGTTTTGTTATTGTCGATGCAGGGGAGTGACAAGGGCCAGAGTCGGACCAGCGGGCCTTCCGCCGGCTTGCTGTGCGCCCTTGAGCAAGTAGCTCTGCCTCTCTGCAAGGCAGGCTCTTCTGGGGGAGGTGGAGGCCTTGTGCCTACTGGGCAGGTGAGTCCGGCAAGAAACAGCAGGTAGAGGGAGGGCTGTGCCTGTGGTAGCAGCAGCTGTCACTGCACGGCCTGCCACGGGAACCCTACTGGGCCCTCGGACCTGATCATCGTGTGGAGGGAGGAAACAAGGCAAGAGGAAAGGGAGGAGGGAGGACATGGCCTCCGCTCACCCATGACCCTGGGAGGGAAACCCTCCGGTCTGACCCGCTCCTTAATCTTGTGGATTTTCACCTGCTTGATTCATTTGGCTTATTATAAATCAATATATGATATGTGATAGATTTTTTTTAATGTGATAGATTATTATCAATACTTTAAACACCCATGGCTTAGGAACAGGGAATTCTCTTTTGTAAGATTTTATTTCTTTATTTGACAGAGAGAACGAGAGTGCAAGCAGGGGAGGAGGAGCAGAAGGAGGGGAGGAGGGAGAAGCAGGGAGCCCCATGTGGGACCCAATCCCAAGACCCCGGGATCATGACCTGAGCGGAAGGCTGATGCCCCCCAGGCACCCCAGGAACAGAGAATTCTACCGTGAACACCCCTCGACACCCCCACATTTACCAAAGGGCACCCTTTGCCCAAACTGCTTCAGACACATTGTAAACCAATCAAACGGAACAGATGCGGATGAAGCTCCCTGGCCCCTTCCCCTCAGGTGGCCCCTCCCCAGAGCTAAGCACCATCCTGAAGTTACTGTGTGAACGGCTCCAGCCATTGGTACGTCTCCTGCGCTGGGGGCAGCCACACGCAGTGTACAGCACAGCGCTGCACGTTCTAAAACTTTACCTACATAGTGTACTATTGCGTGAATTATTTTGTAATGAGCATTTCCTGTTCCTTATTATGTTTTTGCAGTAAGCCGTGTTGATGAACTTACATCGAGTTCATTCATTTCAACTGCCATGGTGTATTTTTTAAGTCTCCCCTTGACAGACCTATGTGTGGTGTTCGATTTTCCCCAATTACAAACCAGGCTACAGTGAAAAACCCTATGCATGCTTCTTGAGGCTCAAAGGTTCACTAGATCTCAACGCCCCCTTTTAAGCCAAATGTTTGGACTGTCGCCTCCACGATCCTGAAATGTGACTCATGACTTATAGGAGCTACCTACATATGGTATGTACCAAAAATAAAATACACACATGCCCTGCCTGAAAGATCAAGGAAATTAATTCCTATTAAAATAATACATATTTCAGGGCACTAGGGTGGCCCAGTTGGTTGAGTTTCTGGCCCAGGCATGATCTCGGGGTCCTGGGATCAAGCCCTGAGCCAGGTTCTGAGCTCAGCCAGAGTCTTCTTGTCCCTCTCCCTCTGCCCCTCCCCAACTTGTTCTCTCTCTCTCAAATAAATAACATCTTTAAAAATAAATAAATAAAATAATGCATATTTCTATAGGTAAATGCTCAGATACAGCTACCCCGATGGCCCACGCAGTCAGCTTGCACCTGTGTGCAAAGTCACTCTGAATGCCCCAGGTAATGTGCAGACTCACACAGGTGTGTGGGTGGTGGTGACTCCTGTATCACTAGTGGTGACTTCATCAGCCGCATGGCTTGCCAGAGGGGCATAAGACTTGGCATGGCTCTGAACAGAACAGAGTATACTTGCCCCTTGACTTTGATACTCATTTGATTCCTGGAAAGCCCTGTGCCCACCTAAAAACCTTATCAAAACTACTTTCAGTTTACCTGTACAAGAGTTAGGCTCTAGAGCCAGTTTGCTATAGACAGAGTTCTCACCAAAAATGATAAAAGGAGTTTGAAATCTGTGTAGGAGGTGGAACCATTCCTTCTTTTAGGGGACTATCCCTGCATCAGCGTCACGGGAAGGTTAGCCTCTCTCTTCGGCATCCAGGAAAAGCCCTGGGCACACCCAGGTTACTGCAAATCCCAAAGGCCTTACCCTGGGGCCATTAAATCTCCCTATGGCAGGCTCACAGGATAGATGTGAAGTGCTGCTCTCAGGGATCCCAAACTCAGGACATTTCTCCAGGGCCCAGAGGAGAGGGCAAGATTCCTGAGAATGGCCAGGAAGAGTCCTGGATTTTGACTTCACCAGCCAGCCCTCAGGGGGCCAGGACCTCACCTTATAGAATGGGGCCATTTTTCAAGGCATTTGTGTATCGAGGACTGTTTCTATGAACCACAAATGAGCTACTGGATGGGCACTTTTAAGAGTCTTTTCTCTTTTTTAATTGGTATATATAGCCTATGTGCAGAAAAATGCAGTGAGTTTTTACATATGTACACAGTTCTCTCCAGTAAAGACATCTAAGACTTCTAGCACCCCAGGAAGTACCCCTGTGGCCACCCCACCCTCACTTGGCCCCCTGGCAACCACCCATCTGAGTCAGAGCTGCCTGTTCTAGAGTTTCATATCATTGGAATCCTAGGGTACGTACGGTTTTATATCTGGTTTCTTTCATTCTGCATAACGTTTCTGAGATGCATCCGTGCTGTGGCGCGCATGGAGAGTTCATGACTTTGATGGCTGAATAGCTCCCTTTGGCGTGGGTGTGCTGGCGTGGGTGTGTTGCTGTGTGATCGTCGTTCACTTGTTTCTGGGCACATGGCTTATTGCCCGTGTTGGGTGATTATGAAGAATGTGACGACGAATCTCAATGTCCAAGCCCTTGTGTGGACATGTGTTTTCATTTCTCTGGGGTTAAATACCCAGGAGGTGGATTGCTGGGTCTTATGGTAACCGTATGTTTTGCTCTAGAAGAAATTGTGAAACGGTGTCTGCAGAGCAGCTACACCACTTTGCATCCCCACTGGCAATGTGTGAGGGGTCGTAACCCACATCCTTGCCAGCACTGGGTATTAGCAGTCTTTCTCACGTTAGCTGTCCCAGATGGCATCTAGTGCTTCCTTCTGCAGTTTTATTTTCCTTCGGAAGGAATGAGATTGATGTGTGTGGGAAGCACTCTACCTCACAAGGGCTCTCAGCAAAATCCCTGTAATTTTTTTTTTAAAGACTTTATTTATTTATTCATGAGAGACACAGAGAGAGAGGCAGAGACACAGGCAGAAGGAGAAGCAGGCTCCATGCAGGGAGCCCGATGTGGGTGGGACTCGATCCCAGGACCCCGGGATCACAACCTGAGCCAAAGGCAGACACTCGACCACTGAGCCACCCGGGCATCCCTCAGCAAAACCTCTTCATGTAAGAGAGTCCCCAGTCCACCTTGGGCTCCCCTGCCTGGACTTCAGTTGGCAAAGCC
Organism: Vulpes lagopus; assembly: GCF_018345385.1. Taxonomy (NCBI): domain Eukaryota; kingdom Metazoa; phylum Chordata; class Mammalia; order Carnivora; family Canidae; genus Vulpes; species Vulpes lagopus. The sequence goes on from NC_054837.1 coordinate 31,428,341, forward strand.
TTCCTGTTCAGCGAGCCCTCTGAGGCCAGAGAAGTGTTGCTTTCGGGCAGCTGATGCCCAGCCGGGGATGTCCTGCCCTGCGTTCAAGATGGGGGAAACCACACCCTGAGGGCCAGGGTAACTGACCCCAGGACCTCAGCCCCTGCAGCAGACAGGTGTCATAGTAAATAGCATGGGCTTGGGGACTGGCCCTAGGAAGCACCCACACCACCTCCCCCAAAGCAGAACTTCTAGCAAAGAATTTCTGCTTTAACCTCAGTTCCCTTGCCTATAAACTGAATATAATACTAGAACCCATCTGACTGGGGCATCGTGCAAAGCATCTACCCCAGTGCCTGGCACCCAGAATGCTCAGTTCATCAAAGAGACACTAACTCCTTCAATCCCTCAACAAAGAGAATAGCCATCCTTCAGAGAAACAGCAGTGACCTGATATTTGAGTCCTTACAAAGCCTGGTAGTTTTTTATTTCTGTTTCATTAACTTTTTTTTTTTTTTTTTTAAACATCAAAGCCTGGTCTGGAGCAGCAGTTTCCCAATTTGAGCATCAGGAGCCCCTGGAGGGTTTATGCAAATACAGAGTTTGCTGGGCCCCGCCCCCAAGTGTCTGATTCAGCAGGTGGAGGCTGGAGCTGAGAAGCTGCAGTTCTAGCAAGTTCCCAGGTAGTACTAGTGCTGCTGGTCCAGGGACCACACTTGGGGAACCACTGATCTGTCTTTATCAAAATTAGCCTCATGGGCCTCTGCCTGGCTAGATATTAGAATCACCTGAGGAGTTTTTAGAACTATAGATGCCTGTCCCCTGACCCAGGACCTTGATGCTGTTGGTTCAGGGGTGGAACCCAGAAGCCAGGAACATCCACAGATGTGAAAAGCTCCCCCAGGTGATTCTAAACAAACAGCCCCATGAGAACCAGAGCCTCAGCCTGAAACCACCTCAAACTATGTGTGCTGCGTGGGATTCTTGTATGTCACGTCCTCAAATCCCCCCTCCAGAGAGGGCACCAAGAAATTTAATCAGATCTAGCCATTATTCGGGGGGGGGGGGGGCGGTATGACTTTGCATTCATAAGTGTTGGATATCGCAATAAACAGACCTTTTAAAGATCCCTTTAAAAAGTAACATAGTAAGCAGCTACTTGCTGGAGCTCATCAATAATATACACTCACAAAGGAAATGAAACAACCAATGTCCTAATTTATGCAAAAGGGTATTTGTGGCCTAGGATAACATTTCCAGTGGCTGCGTCATATGCAGATTCAAAAAACACCATGTCTGAAAAGTTCTAGACATAAGGAGAACAGATGGGCTCAGCCAAGTTCTGTTTGATGACTCAAACCACCATGTCAAAGGCACGGGCGGGGGTGCTCAAAACACATTACAGCATTGCATGAATGTAAGCACAGAACAAAAAGAAATATTTCTTAATGTATGATGTTGCTTATATAACTTGTGACTTTAAATAGAGATAAATAGGCACATGTAACTCTTTTACTAATACAAATGGGCAAGTAAACATTTGACTATTTAATTTATACCTCTGAACTTTTCTACTGAAGTTTATATTAAAAAAAAAAAAAACCTGGGACAAGTACCCCTCTCCTTGGTATGACAAGGAGCTGCCTTAACATTTGTGCATATATTATATTTTTTGCAGCACAATGGTAAACAAGACAGATGAGTCTCTGTTTCCAGGAAGCTGGCATTAGGAGAAAGACAACAAACAAATATGATGTTATAAAGAGTGCCTCATGGAAACCAGAGTAGAACAGAGGGAAAGGAGTGGCAGGGAGGGGCGCTGCTGCATTTGAACAGAGAGAGAATAAAGCAGAATTGAGCCTTGCAAATATCTGAGAGAGGAGAACACCAGGTAGCGGAACTGCAAGTGCAAAGGCCCTGAGGCAGCAATGCACTTGCTATATTCAAGGAGCAGTAAGGAAGCCAGAGAATAGTGGGAGGAGGGAGAGTGGGCAGGCCAGATCTTACAGGGCCCAGGGGACCATGGAGAGAGGTGAGTTTTATTTAATCTGATGGATCTGGAGTGCTTGGTTCCTTTTGGGCTGAACAGGGGGTAACTTCTCATTTTTTTCTGGATCCAGAGCCTCTCTCCACAGCTGGGTCCAGTCAGTGTGTCTATCCAGCATTCTCAGGTCCTCCAGGATAGAAGCATTAATGCCTCCTACTTCCCCATCTGCCTCCCACCCTCTTCTCTTCCCCAGTGGAGCAGCCAATAGCAAGGAGGGGCCACAGAAAGTGCCAAAGGGCAGGTAAGGGCTTCCCAGCTCCTCCACCTGTACAATACAACTCAAGTCTGGGAATCAGCACTTATTTAGCACCTCTTAGATGCAAGGCAGTGACCTCAGTTTAGCACCATATACACTACTCACTCAACAACACCTGCTTTTGAGGTCAAAGCTAAGAGCGGACACAATCGCTCTTTGTATTTTATGGCCCTTGAGAGTTTACTTTGTTTTGCCACCAGGGCTGCATCCCCTGGGGGGAGAGGGAGGGCAGGAAGACAGGATTGATGGTACCCAGTAGGTAGATTGGAAAAGTGAGGAGAGGCCAAGAGACTGGGGCCCCGGAATCCAGCTCCCCTCATCCCCATTCCCCATCTGGCCAACTCACAAGTGTAAGAATCCAAACACATCTGGACTTTCCCCACCCTGCCGTGTGCTTCTACTGTGTGCTCTGGCCATTTGGGAGCTGATGGGAAGAGGGTATTGGTGACAGAGGGACCCACACTCAGAAGGTCCCGTGACTGGTTTAATGCTCTACTGTCACCATCTTTTTTTTTTTTTATAAATTAATTTTTATTGGTGTTCAATTTACCAACATACAGAAAAACACCCAGTGCTCATCCCGTCAAGTGTCCACCTCAGAACTGTCACCATCTTGAACCTCATCATCATGTTTGGACAAAGGACCATCTGTTTTTATTTTGCACCAGGCCCCACAAATTATGTGGTCGGCCTGGACAGGGGCCCCATTCTAGATGCACAGACAAGGATCTAGAAGCCTAGCTCCCTGACTGCCACTGGAGATCTGACGTGTAGCCTAGACTCAAGGCCCCAAATGCTGGGACCTGCAGATCCCCACCTCTTGGCCAGAAGCCACTGGAAACCCTCTGGGGCTGTGTCTCTGTGGAAGCACCTCTACAGAGGTCAGAGCTGCTTGTAGCAGACATCTGTGAGGCTGTGTCTGGTTTTGATTAAATATCCAGAGTCACTCATTAATTTGCCCTACAGATAGACTTGGAAGCCCTCCTGATATAAAACCCTCTCCACCATGGCTGCCCGGCCCCATCCCTGCCACCTATAGCTCCTACTAGGAACCAGGAGCCCCTTGTTCAGGGGCTAAGGGCACAGAGGCAGAGGGAAAGCCCAAAGTCTGACGATCGAGTAAGAGGGCTCTCTCGTCTCCTGACTGGGGTCAGAGGCCATCATCGACCTGGTACCATTTAAAGAGGTCCAGGACAACATCCTGCTCGCAGAGCCTTTCCCTACCTTGGCCACTGGATCTGCAGCTCCATTAAAGCCTGTTCCTTTGGGGCACCTGGGTGGCTCAGTTGGCTCAGTCAAGCATCTGACTCTTGATTTGGGCTCTGGTCATGATCTCAAGGTGGTGAGATGGAGTCCCACGGTGGGCTCTGCACTCAACGGGGAATCTGCTTGAGTTTCTCCTTCTCCCTCTGCCCCAAATCCTGTGCTCTCTCTAAAAAACAATAAATAAATCTTTAAAAAAAAGAAAAAAGAAGAAAAAAGCTAGTCCTTTTTCCTTTGGGTGAAACCCATACCTCAAACTCTTTTGCATTTCTTGTTGTAGGGCTTGTAATGATTTATTTACCAGTCGGTCTCCTCTCTAGGCTGGAGCTTTTGAGAGCAGAGTCAGTGCTCTGTTTGTTCATTCCTCAGGAAGCCTGTTCCCTAACACCCCCTCTGGTTGGGGCATCAGCTGATACAGGGGCTCAAGCCTTTGTATTCTCAACACTAGGCAAAGGACTTCCACTGTCAGGGGCCCTCCAAATATTTGTTGAATGAATGAATGCATGAATACATGAAAACTATAGCTTACATTTCCTGAACACCTTCTAGGCGCTGGGCACAGTTTCATTCGATTTGTGTATATTTCCTCATTCAGCTCTTCTGACGACCCCAAGTTTAGTGCGTTCCTTGTCCTCATCTGACAAAGGAGCAGACCGAGGTGCACAGGAAGGATGCTTAGAGGGCTTGCAATGTGCGCAATTCACAGGCAGGCAGAATTCAGGTCCAAATTAGTGAAATATCTTGAGATGGTGTTTATTTCCCTTCTACTTCTCGAGTTTAATGACTGTTTATTCTCATAAACATCTAATTTGTGTGCTCAGCCTCCCAGTCAGATTGCAGTGCCAACTGGCTGGGATGCTTGCCTCTGGTGGGATATCATACCCCCTCCCTGTTTTGTTTTGTTTTTTATATAAAACAAGACTCTTTGGAGCCTGTGCATCTTCCTAGCATCCCACGATGGGGACATGCTGTCCTCCGCAGCCTCAGAGGCCTTGCCAGGCCAGCTGGAGGCAGGCGGCTGGGGAGCAAGGGTTCCCTGCAAAGATGGCTATCAGCACACCTCTCCTGCCTGCAGGTACCTGAAGCTCCTCCCACCAGGGGCGGAGCCCCCCCAAAGCGGCTCCTTGAATGCTTTGACCAATAAGAGGCGGTGGAAGTGAATTAATACCAGTTTGGGACTAAGCTTTGACAGACCTGGCAGCGTCTGCTTTTCCTTTCTTGGGATCCAACCTTTTCCACCAAGAGAAGCTCAAGCCAGTTTCTAGAAGGGCAAGCAAGCACGTGGACAAAGGGAAGACTGAGGAGGGGAGGGACTACGAATGGAGAAATGCCCCCCACCCCGTCCTGGCCCCTCCAGCCTGCCTGGCTGCAGTGCCAACAGATGTGGGTAAAGACATGCAGATCATCCAGCCAGTACCCGCCCCGCCCAGCACCCTGATGAATCCTGGGGATCAGCCTGGCAAACAGCATCTCCTCAAGTACTTCCCCCACCTCCACCCCCACCCCCAGGAGAGCGCCTGTTGGTCTTCCCAGCAGGTGTTAAAATAACGACCTTGGCTAAAAAGGAAGCTGTGTGCATGGGCGATAAGAGGGTCTGGCTGCCTGAGCCGGAAGGAGGGAGGAAGAGAACAGAGGTGGAGGCAGAGTCTAGGGAGAGTTGGCCAATTTCGGGGCTATCGACTGGATTGGGGGTGGGGCACAGTGCTTCTTGCCACCCTCTCCCTGCCCAACTCAGAATTCAGCCTCAGGCTTTTCCTCATGAACAAATTTTGCAGGAAACAAAGGTCTGAGACCAACAGCCCTCTCCTGCCTCAGGGTCTTTGCAACTGCCATTCCCTCTGCTTGGAATGCTGCTTCCCCCCTGTTCTGGATGGAAGAGTGTCCCACCTAAAGACTGCTGAAGTTCTAACTTCCAGGAATTTAGAATGTGACCTTATTTGGAAATAGGTTCACTGTAGATGTAAGTAGTTAGGATGAGGTCATGCTAGAGCAGGGTGGGCCCTAAATGCAGTAGGAGCGAGGAGAGCTCCGTAATGAAGACACGGAATCACACGGGAGTGACATCATGAGACCACAGAGGCCGAGATTGGACTTTCTGCAAGCCGAGGAAGCAGGAAGGGGTGAGGAACAGTCGGTCCCTAGAACCTATGGTGGGAGCATGGGCAGAGATGCTGGGACGGGGTATGGAGCCACGGACAGACAAAAATGCACAGCAAAAGCCTGACAGCAAGCCTGGTGCCTGCTGATAGGGGACCCAGCATGTCAGTTACAGGACTTCCAGAGGGAGGGACACTATGCAGCCATCACAACGGGTGAGGCTGTCTCACACTCAGGGCACAGAGCCACCTTGAAGATCTAGGCTTCCTGTGTCGTTCCTGTTTTGTATTTTTTAATTCAGAGTTAAAATAGATAATAGTTAAGAGCATATAGTACATTAACCTTTGGTGTGCTCACTGGATTGTTTTTTAAAAAATAAACTATTTTATAGAACAGTTTTAGATTTACAGACAAATTGTGAAGATAGGACACCTGGCACCCCATTTCCCATTATTAGCATCATATTCATATGCGACATTTGCCACAACAAACAAACCAATACTGGTACCTTATTAATCACTAAAGTCCACACTTCATTCAGATTGTCTCTCTTTTCCCTCAATGTCCTCCTTCTCTCTGGGATCCCATCCAGGACACGACACCACATTTAGGCGGCACGCCTCCTTGGGCATCTCAGCTGTGCCGGCTTTGCAGACTTTCCTTGTTTGCGATGGCCTGGGCAGTTTTTAGCAGCTCTGGTCATGGATTGTGTAGGAGGCTCCCCAGGGGGGACCGGGCTGATGTTTCTCTGGTGCTGGGACTGGGGTGATGGCTTGACAAATTTTTTAAGCTATATTGTTCAGTGGGTGCAGGAGACGGTGGAAGGGCCTCATCGCTGGTACTCATGTCTGTGCATTTCTGCGTGTGCACTCACAGGTCACCTCTGAAAGGACACACAGACACTGCGGATGGCAGATGCCCCAGGGGCAGAGCAGTGGTGGGCACCTGAGGACCAGGGGAGACAGGATGTGTCCGTCACTGTGCCCTTTGAGAAAGATGCTTGACATGTACATACACACAACTGAAAAATCTAGAAAGACACATTAAATAGAACAAAACATGCCCCGTGCCCTGCAGCCTCCACCCCTCTCCTCCGCAGCCCTGAAAGGCTAGGCAGCAGTCCAGGAGGAAACGGGTTGGCCCCGTCTGCTGGCTGGGACTTCAAAAGACATGCAGTGCCCAGGAGGCCCACTTAGGGCCTGGCCGTCCACCTCCTAGGAGGGGAGCAAGTGTCAGCCCCAGGGCAGTCTCAGAAGGGCCAAAGGGACAGGCCACCTGGGCCAAGCAGCTTCCTCTCTCTGTGCCTCAGTTTGCTTGTCTGTGAATTGGGGGTGCTGAGATGCCTGAATTGTGGGGCTTCTGCCAAGAAGCGCCCCCCACAAGACGGCTGAGGCATGAGGCACATAGCTCTATGGCCAGGAAGCTTCAGAAAAACGGCCAGATGGTCATTTGCAGGGAGTCCCTGGTATTTCTAAGTGACAGATGCTGCCACTGACAGAGGCCTGAGTGGGGCCTCTCCACACCCAAGATGCTCCACTCTATTTTTTTTTTTTTTTTGAGATGCATGCTCCACTTTAGACAGTTCTCAGTCAGGGTTGTCATGGGAGGTGGTGCAGACTCAATACTGCACAATTCCAGGGACCCAGACTCCACAGTGGCTTCCTGGCACTCAGGACCAGCAGGTCAGCTCCCTGCTGTCCCTTCCCCTTCCTGGCTCTAAAGCTCCATCACAACAACACTTAACCACCCCCCACCCCGACTCCAGGCTGCTTAACACCTGAAAGCAGAGCTGGGTTCATGTAACTGCAGAGCCAGGAAGGAAAACAAAGCGCCACCACCAACACAAGGTGCCAGAGCTGCCCCTGCCCTGCCCTTGCCTGCCATGCCCTGGGGAGGACACATGCTCAGAGGTGTTTTTTGGGGCAGTGGTCTGTACTGGTGCCAGTCTCCTGGGTTCTGTGTCACCTCTGCCACTTCCTGTTGGGTGGCCCCAGGCCGACCATTGAAACTCTTTGGTCTCAGTCTCCCTCTGCACGAAATGGGAGCTGTAACACCTTGCCTTTAAAGGTTAATATGCATCCTCCTTGCGTTCTAGGCCTGAGGGTAGGTCTGGGTGTGTCCTTGTGAGTGTGAGGCACTCCGCAAGCGTCTGTGAGGGTATATGTGAGGGTGAGCATGCCTAGACTGCCCCATCCCTTGCCCTCTCCATTGGACAGACTGGAGGGCTACCTGGAGGAGGCAGCATGGCCCAGTTTTCCTTTGTTTCCCAGGAACCTGTTTCACTGGAGCTGGCCTCTGGGGAGCCATTACCAGTTGACTCCAGGGGTCAGTAAGGGCTGTGATTTCTATGCTGGTGCTAATCACTTATTTAACGGGACCTGGCAGGTCTAGCGGTCTCTTTGTTGTGTTCTACGCAGGAGCTTCCAGCCCACGTTGCTTGGCAAGGTCCCTGCTTTGGGTGTGTTTAGAAACCCAAAATGGGGATCCCTGGGTGGCGCAGCGGTTTGGCGCCTGCCTTTGGCCCAGGGCACGATCCTGGAGACCCGGGATCGAATCTCACATCGGGCTCCCGGTGCATGGAGCCTGCTTCTCCCTCTGCCTGTGTGTGTCTCTGCCTCTCTCTCTCTCTGTGTGTGACTATCATAAATAATAAATAATAAAAAAAAAAGAAACCCAAAATGATCAAATCAACACAACAACATCTAACCAGTCTCTGTGTACCACGCATTTTACACACCTTGTCCCAGCATAGTAAGACTGTCACCATCCTCATTCTACAGAGAAGGAAACTGAGGCACATCCTGTCTGAGAAGGGGCCCCAGGTCCCACAGCGAGTGAGTGGTCAGTAGGATTTGAGCCAGAGTCAGGTAACTCCCAGCCCTCCCATCCTGCGTCCCGCTTCCCAAAACCCTCCCATCACCCTCTACCTGTCTGGGCCCCATGTGGATCCCGGTAGCTCAGAGACCCCAGAACCCTAAGCACTCACAACCTTACTACAAACATCAGTCCTGAAAGTCAGGGTCAGAGAGGGAAGGTGTTCCATCTTGGAGCAAACCTTTGGCAGTTCCTCTCTGTCTGCTTGCCCGTCTCCAGTCCCTCCCCTCTCTCCTTTAGCCATGCAGCTCCATGAGCAACAGTTCTTGTTTTTGGAACATTCCTTGGGCTCGAGCCTCCACCCAGTGGCTTCTCATGGTGATTTTCCCAAGCCACAGCCTTGCCTGCCACTTAGCTGGAGTCAGCCAAGGGCCAGGCCCAGTGTGGAGCAAGGCCTGGAGAGGAAAGCACCAGGGCCCTGGCGAGCTGCTTGGACACCTGAGCTTCACATGGAGCTAGCTTCCTGCCTTCCTGGGGGGAGGGCGCGGGGGTGGGGTGGGTAGGGAAATGGGGCTGGGGTGGGGGGGACCTGAGTCTCTGCAGCGAAGGGAGTGACAGGTCCCAGGGAGGCCCCACTATGCCCCTGTTCCCTCTCGCCACATCCACCTGTGCAGGGAAGCCCCACCTGTTCTTAGAAAACCTTTGTGACAGGCTAGGTGGGGTCCCTGCGCCCCGCGGGCATCTCACCACGAGGCTGGGCTTTTCCATGGAAAACCCTCGGGGCTTAGGGGCCTATTCCCTACATACAACATGTCTACATATAACATGTCATCGCAGCTTCTGTTACCCTGCACCAGACACAGATGCACACAGAGGTGTTCACTTCATCCTTTCAACATTTCTAGGATGCAGCCCCGTTTATAGATGTGGAAACTGAGGCATGGCGGGGTCACTTGCCCAGAGTCCCACATTCCTGGGAGGGACTGTAGCTGAGACCTAGACCCAGGCAGCTGCCTCCAGAAGCCGTACGAGGACCACCAGGTGCCACCTGTCTGAGGTCACATGGCGCAGGAGAGATGCCACCAGGACTCGGCCCTGAGATACCCACTTGACATCCCGTGCCCTCTCCACCTGCGCCTGTTCTGCTTCAGGTTGTGTGTTAGTTACCCACTGCCACATAACAAATTGTGGCAGACTAAACCATTCAAAGTGACACACGTGTATTTGCTCGCTGGCTTTGCCAAGCAGGATCCGGGCATGGTTTTTGCTGGCTCTCAGCGAGGAATCCCACTGGGCTCCAACCAGGTAAAGGTTGGGCTGTGCTCTCCTCTGGAGGCCCGGCTCAGGAAGGGTCCCCTGCAAGCGGCCACATGCCCTCAGCAGACGTCACTTCCCTGTGGCTGTGGAAGTCACAGCAGCTTGCTTAAAGGGTCTGCGAGCACCCTGCTTCTCACTGCTGGACTCTCTCTTCAGGGTTTGCCTGATTAGACCAGGCCCACCAAGGATAACTGCCCTTTTGATTAGTGCAAGGTCAGCTGATTGGGGACTTTACTTACATCTGCAAAACTCCTTTACCGTCCTCTTTTTGTTACAAACAAGTTGTGGACCCCCGTGCTCGATTAAAGGGGAGTGAATTATACAAAGATATGGGTTATTTGGGGTCATCTTACAATCCTACCTGCCAAGGGTTACGAATATTCTGATCAAGAAATATTTAGTCAGCGATTTGCATCATATTCACATCTTTGGGGCTGCTTTTTTTTTTTATTATGGGAAAATATACACAACATGACATTTGCCATTTTACCACTGTTAAGTGTAGAGTTCAGTGGCATTAAGCACATTCACATTGTGCAGCTGTCACCACCTTCATCTCCAGAACTCTCATCTTCCCGAACTGAGACGCCATCCCCATGAAATACTAACTCCGCATCCCCCTCTCCTAGCCTGGGCACCGCCTCCTACTTCCTGTCCATGGATCTCACTGTTGGAGAGGCCTCATATGGTGGAATCATACAGCGGGTGTCCTTTTGGGGACTGGCTGCTTTCAATGGGCATCACGTCCTCCAGGTCCATCCATGTTACAGCAGGTGTCAGCGTCTCCTTCCTCTTTAGGGCTGAATACTACTCCCCTGCCTGCATAGACCACTCTTGTTTCTCTGCTCATCCGTCAATGGGCACAAGTTATCTCCACGGCTCACTCTTTGATGCTGCCATGAACACAGGTGTACAAATATCTGTTGGAGTCTTGAGCCATTGTTAGGTTTTGGCAAAAGGTTTTTTTTTTTTTTTTTTTTTTTTAGGTTTTGCAGCCAAACTGGAGCCAAAGGCCAGGTTACATCAGTAAGTGTGATGATTTTGCTTCTGCCCACGCTGACTGAACTGAAGTTCTCAGGGATGACTACTTGCCCATTTCGTGAAGGTCCATGATTTGTTCCAATGAGATTTATTGAGCCCAGTTTTATGTTTCAAAGTGCAGTTTGTGGGGATCCCTGGGTGGCTCAGCAGTTTAGCGCCTGCCTGCGGTCCAGGGCATGGTCCTGGAGACCCGGGATCAAGTCCCACATCAGGCTCCCTGCATGGAGCCTGCTTCTTCCTCTGCCTGTGTCTCTGCCTCTCTCTCTCTCTCTCTCTCTCTCTCTGTGTCTCTCTCATGAATAAATAAATAAAATCTTAAAAAAGAAAAGTGCAGTTTGTGAAACTGAAATACACTCATCCAAGGCGAGGGGCAGAAACCATGTTGAATGGGAAGATCTGGCCATCCCCTGGCCTACATCCTTCCAGTCTCTTCTCTGTGCTCTCAGGTCAAAATCTGGACTCTTCATTGCAGCCCACACGCCCACCTGACTGGTCTCTGGCCTTCCTTCCCTCCTTGCTTCTGACCTGACCCTGCTCTCCCTTAGGCTCTGTCTGTGATACCACATGGACCTTCTTGTTCCTTAAACATGCCAAGCCCATTGCTGCCCCAGGGCCTTTGCATGTGTTGTTTCTCTGCCTACCGCTTGTCCCCCAGATTTTCTCACTGCCACTTCCTCAGAAAGATCCTCCATAGGGGATCCCTGGGTGGCTCAGCGGTTTAGCGCCTGCCTTTGGCCCAGGGCGCGGTCCTGGAGTCCTGGGATCGAGTCCCGTGTCGGGCTCCCAGCATGGAGCCTGCTTCTCCCTCCTCCTGTGTCTCTGCCTCTCTCTCTCTCTCTCTCTCTGTCTATCATAAATAAGTAAATAAATAAATCTTTAAAAAAAAAAAAGAAAGAAAGATCCTCCATAGCCCCTGCTCCAGGCTAAAGTCCCATCACCTCTCCCTGTTATCCCTGGTCCCATCACCTGGGGTTCCTGACTGCAGGGCACTGCTCCTAAAGGAAACTCTCAAGTTCATTTGTTTGTTAACAAGGAGGGCAGGGGCTTTGCCTCTGACTCCTTGCTCTCACCCCAGTGTCTGGCGTTTAGTTGGGGTGCAGCAATGTTGATTGGATGAATACATGATTCCTTAAAACAAGGCTGCAGGGAGGTGTTGATGTCTACCCTTTCCCAGGAAAGGGGAGTGAAGCTGAAGGTCACAGAGCTTGGAAACAGAGGTGCCTGGACTGCAGCCACGGAGCCCACCCGCTCCCCGCCCAGAGCGCCTCAGAAGACAGGGTGACGCTCTGGGAGAGGCCCCGCGTGCCCTCGTTTTGCCCCCTTGGGAGGAGCCGCAGGGGGGAAGAGAAGGCGCCGGGCACTGGCCTTCCCGGGAGGCGCAGAGCCCGCAGAGCCCGACTTGCTCTGGCAGGACTGATCTGCCCTTGGGCTGCGCTGGCTCCGGTCCCAGCAAGGTGGTGGCTGTCACTCTAGATGGAAGAGGGTGCCCCTCGCCATGGCAACGGGGATGTGTTTGCACAAAAGGGGGTGTCGGGAAACACCCACACACTGCAGCAGGAACGTCTTGCCTGGCCGCTCCGCCCCCCTTCCCGCAGGGACAGCTGCCGGGAGGTGGCCGCAGCCCCCGGAGCCCCACAGCCTCCTGCGTGGCCACCCTTTCCTGAAGTAGAGGAGGGGTGGCTTGCTCCAGGCGATGCTCGTGCCTTCGCGCCTCTTCGAACAATGCCCATTGCACGGATTTGGAAACAGAGGTGCAGGGAGGCAAAGATGCGTGCTCCAGACCCGAGGAGCCCCTGATGGTGTGGGGTTACCCGTGGGGCTTTGGAGGCAGAACCAGCCGGGCTTCAAATCCTTGCTTTCCCACACGCTAGATCCATTGCCTCAGGCAAAGTGTTGAGTCTCTGAGCCTCAGTGTTCTCATCTGTAAAATGGGAGCAATATCGGTTTCCAGATCAGCCCCTCATTTTTTCTTTAAGTGTATGATTATGTGGGTTTAGTATATTCACACGGCTATGCAACCATCACCACCACCTGATTCCAGCCCAGTCTCCTTAGCAGGTGCTTTAACCTTTCTCCTTCCCCCAACCCCCGGCTGCAAGCGGTCTCCATGGATTCGCCCATTAGGGACACTTCATGTCAGTGGAACCCTCCACCACATGTCCCTTTGTGTCAGGCTTCCTTCATGCTGCATGTTTCCAGTGTCCATTCATGCCCACCGTATGGCGTGCCTCATTTCCTCTTCATGGCTGGATAATATTCCACTGTGCTGAAGGCCCACGGTTTGTGGATCTGCTCTTCGGGGGCTGGCCCCTCAGCTTGTTTTTACCTTGGGGCTGTGCTGAGTAGGGCCGCCGCGAGGGATCGGGTGCAGGCCCCCAGTGGGCACATGCCGTGTTCCTCATAGTGAGCATCTAGGACGGGTGGGTGTTAGCTTCACCTCTGCAGGAAACCACCAGCTGTTTTCCAAGCAGCTGTGCCACTCTGCGCCCCCACCAGCGGCGTGTGGGAGGCCCAACTGTCCCCCGTACCCCCAGCATGGGGCACCGTGACGTCAAAACTACTGGTGAAGGTGCTTCTGGATATACTGAAGGTAACAAAAGAGCCCGACCATTGCTCACAAGTACTCACCATGCAAGGAGCTGCCCACAAGGTCATTGGCAGATGAACAGGTGAACAGAATGATGTACGTATGTGGAGTATTATTCAGCCTTAAAAAGTCCCCTCTTCTGCTGTGGGCATCATCTGCCAAACAGTCTGAGAGCTGCCCCTGCAGGCTTTTGGTGCCGTCCTTACAAAAGTGAACTTAAAAATGGACTAGCTTGCAGACATATTAAGGCATCAGAAAGAATCAAATCGGTATTTTTCGTAACATACCCAGCTGGCATGACCATTGACATAATATCTGATGATCTAGAACCCAAGCAAAGAGAATGTCCAAATATTGGGTCTTCCAGCCCACTCCCACCCCCCACGCACTTGTACCTGGAGAAGGAGGAGGAGGAGGGGAAGGGGTGGGGAGGGGAGCTTTAGACACATGGATGTCAACACAGGGTACCTCAAGGACACAACGCCAATCGAGGAAGCCAGACGCAGAGGACAGCTGCAGTGTGATTCTGCGTCCAGGAGGTCCTTGGGAGACCTGGGAGACCTGGGAGAGTCTGCTTTGTGGACTCGGGAAGTAGAAGGGCAGCTGTCAGGGCCTATGGGAGGGGGGGAGTCAGTGTTGCATGGAGACATTCACAGGGTTGTGCAACCATCACCACCATCCATCTCCAGAACTTTCTGGTCTTCCCAACTGCAGAATGCTGGAGGCGGAGGCGGGCTGTCCCCGGGCCGTGGTCTCGCAACCATGGCATCTTTTCTGGCTGACTGAGCAATGGAGGCTGCAGAGGCCTTGAGCTGCTGTCTGGGGAAGGGACACAGATCTGGTGGAAATCGGCTTGCACGCGCCCTTCCCCCTTCACAAAAGCGCTGAGCATTTACTTAGAGCAGCCTCATAAATCCCCAGCCATGGCACAGCCTTCCAGCTGGAAATGAGTCAAGCGTTCCTCTTTGCTGAGTTCAAGGCTGGCCCCCTGCTCTGCTGGCACTTAGGATCCCCTGGAATGAGTGGAGCGGGAGCATCACGGGCAAGCACGGCTGGTGGGAGCGTACCAGGCACGGCTCCTCCCCAGGACCTGGGATGGGGGGGGGCGCAGGAGAGATCTCATGAGGAGCCTCCCACTGCCCTGAAGAATTTGAGAGCAAACAGCTAAGACAAACTTGCCAGGGGCCAAGTGGGAGTTTCCATGCCCCCCCCCCCCCCCCTACAACTTCCATCTCATCAGCGAGATCAAGTTACTCTTCTGAGTGTCCGGAAACCGACTTACCAGTGTTATACCCATCCTCCAGATGCCTCGGCTGAGGCTGATGGGGACTGAATATCTGTGTCCTACAAAGTTCATATACTGAATGAAACTTAATCCCCAGTATCAGGAAGTCGGAGGGGACTGAGTCACGAGGGTGGAGCCTCCACGAGGGGATTAGCACCCTCATGAAAGAAGCTCTGGAGAGCCCCCTCGCCCCTTTTACCAGCAAGGACACAGCAAGAAGATGACTGTCCATGCTCTTAGGAGGCGGGCCTCTCCACACACTGAATCTTGATCCTGAGCTTCCAGTCTCCAGAACTGCGGCAGCTATGTTTGCTGTGTGCACGCCCCCAGCAGCCTAAGAGAGAAGCCCAGAGAGACTTGGGGGTGACCTCAGAGGCGGCGGCACCTGCCCCCCACCCCCAGAGGTGGGAGGTCCACAGAGCCAGCACAAGACAGCCAAGTGCTCTGAGGTTGAAATGCCCTCTGTTTTGTCCTACTAGGTCTCCCTCGGTGTGTCCCACCTCCAGCCCCAGCCAGCTATCCCGCGCACTCCTTTCTTCTAGAGGGGTTCCTCGGGCCAGCTGCCACTCCCACCTCGATCCTCCAAGGGAGTGACTCTGAGAAACGTGTCCATCCTAAGGAATGCACACTCACTCCTTCTTGTCCAAAAAACAAACTCAAATCCTAGTGCAATATGAACAAAAGCAAGGATGCAGGAAAACCCCAGAGGTCACAGAGAATGGGGAGGTATGGTGGGAAGGTGGGTGGGGCCCACATGGTGGAGGGCTTTGAATGCTGAGCAGTGGCTTTGGGCTGGAATGGGGAAGGAGCTGAGAGCTGTGAGAGGCTCTGTATTGGGCCTAGAGCTTCTGCTCCAGCCACACAGGCCAGGCCTCCTAATGGGCCCTTGAATACACCTGATTGGTCCTGCCACAGGGCTTTTGTACCAGCCAGTTTCCTACCAGGCCTTTGTACCTACCATTCTCCCTTTGCTAGATCTTGGCACTGTTTGGTCAAAGATCACCTCAAATAGGAGGGCCCAGTGGCCTTTCCAGAGCAGCCGTACCTGTTGAGTATCTTGTATCACGCTTCCTTACCCCTTAGTTTTATGGAGTTACCCCTTCCCACGGCCCAGAATCCAGGAGTTGCCTTGTTTGTTTGTCTATGCTCTTTCTCCTTTACTGCTACGGCCCCAGTTCCTAGGGCAGCAGGAGGAATCAGTAGACAAACAATGGATGAATGAAAGAGCTGGGTTTAGGGGGTTCCTCAAAGCACCGTGCACCATGACCCCTACATACGCATGTCTGGGACGTGCCACAGGCAGCCCCCAGCGCCCGCCCCTGCAAAGCTTTGAAGCTGGCATTCCCCGCTGGGAGGTGGGCAGGAGCTGCCTGCCATCTCTCAAGGGGCAGGAGGCTGCAAAGAAGAGGGCTCTGGTTTCCTGTCAGAGAGCCCTCCAGGGAAGCAACTTATTTTTTCCAGAATGCTGAGGGCAGCCTCTTGTCTGAGACAAGGAAGCCAGCGGTGACAGTGAGGCAGGGCCTCGGGGCTACTCCTGCAGCAGCCAGGCCCCTCACAGGCAGGACAGAAAAGAAGGCCACGGGCTGGGCTGACAACTGCTCGGTGAGAAGCTCCAGGGCCTGAGGGATAGGACCGAAGCTCCCAAGCAGCCAGAGGGGGCGGCGGAAGGACCCAGGCTGGTGGAGGGGTCGAGGACGGGTGCAGGTCTAGCTCTGGAGCAGATTGCTTTGCACAGAGATGGCCACCCTGGCGTCCCTCGTTTTAACCTAATTAGCTGGGTAGAGGCCCTTTCTCCAATGTGCTGGGGGTTATGGCTGCCACGTCTGAATCTCAGGGGCAAAATTTAACTCATTATACATGCAAAAGGGACTTTCAGATGAAGAGATAGTTCCGGATTATCCTGGTGGCCCAAGGTCCCTCTCCTTATGAGAGGGAGACAGAGGAGCCCAAAATGCAGGTGTGTCTGAAGCTGGAAGAGGAAAGCAGATGGATCTGTTTCGGTGTTCTGCCCCCAGAACTGTGAGATAATACATTTGTGTTGCTTTAAGCCACTAAGTTTGTGGTCATTTGTTACAGCAGCAAGAACTTATACGCCTTGTAAATACCCATGTTCATAGAAACCCTCCCCAAACCTACTCTTGCCACCCTCCTCGGGATGGGTCAGGATAACTCTTTCCCTGGACCAGCTTGCCCCAAAACCTGTCTCTAGACCCAGAAACTTCTACCTTCAGCCTCGGGACATGGAAGCCCCACCACCCCTGCCCCGACAGAAGGACCCAAGGGCCTGGGGCCACCACCCTGGATGCGGGGGTCGGCCTATAGGGATGAGTAGTAAGTACAAAGGAACACAAACCACCCAGATTTCTCTGCCCTGGAGAGAAAATGCCTCAACCCTCAGCCTGACCTCCTAACCTCATCTCAGGCTACATCCAGCTGCTTCCTCAAACTCACAGGCCCTTCCCGCCTCCTCGCCTTTGCCTGGTTATTTCCCCTTTATGGCAGGCAGCCTGTGTGCCTGATTCATCCTCAAATCCTAGCTCGAACATCTCCCACTGGTTACAGCCTGTCCCACCTGCTCCCCGTCCCGGACTGTGGGATGGATCTTACTTCATGCATTCGTGCAGAACTGCCCTGAGCATGTCCTCAGTCTCACCAGGCAGTGAGCGAGACAGACACAGCCCTGACCCCCACGAGCCAACGGGCTGGGTGGGGGTCCCTCGATGTGTTTTCATAAAATGCAGCCACGTAGAGTGCACAATTCAGACGTGTGATGCCCATACCATGAAGCCAGCACTCCAGCCAACACAGAAGACACTTCTGTCATTCCCAAAGCTACCTTGTGTCCCTTCTCACTCACCCCCATCCCCACCAGGAAGCCCCCCATCTGCTTTATGTCATTATAGAGCAGCTTTGTCTTCTCTGGACTCTAATGGAAATGGATTGCACACTGTGCTCTGCAGGCCTGGCTTCTTTCCCTAAGCAGCCGCCTTGGGGTCCTGCCGCCCCAGGGCCAGACCGGGCCTGCTGCCTGCTTTTTTTTCCTTTTTTTCTTTTTTTTTTTTTTTTTAAGATTTTTCCATTTATTCATGAGAGATATACACAGAGAGAGGCAGAGAGATAGGCAAAGGGAGAAGCAGGCTCCCTGTGAGAAGCTTGATGCGGGGCTCGATCCCCAGATCCTGGGACCATGACCTGAGCTGAAGGCACACGCTCAACCACTGAGCCACACAGGCGTCCCTGCTGCCTGCTTTTTTAAGGCCTGTAAGCTAAGAATGGTTTTTTACTTTTATTATGTTTTTCAAAAAATAATGAATAAACTTTGTTTTTCTAGTGTAAGTTCAGATTTACAGAAAATTGAGCAGAGAGCGCAGAGGGTTCCATGGAAGTACCCTACTCCAAACCCCAACCCCCGATACACAGTCTCCCCTGTTAGTAACATCTTGCATTAGTATGATACGTTTGTTCTGATTGATGAGCCAATACCGGTGAATCGTTATTACTACAGTCCGCAGTTTACATTAGGGGTCACTCTTGGTGTAGTTCAGCGCTATGGGCTGGGACAAATGCTCGACAGGTGCCTACCATGATAGTATCAGCCGGAAGGAATACTTGCACTGCTTCAAAAGTCCTCTGGGCTCTGCCTGTTCCTCCCTCCCTCCCCTCTGATCTACAGCGACCACTGGCATCTCCACTGTCTTTATAGTTATGCCTTTTCCAGAATGTCCTAGAGTTGGAATCCTACAGTCTATAGCCTTTCCAGACTGGCTCCTTTCACTTCGCCATATGTATTTAAGGTTCCTCCGTGTCTTTTCGTGGCTTGATAGCTCGTTTCTTTTTAGTGATGAATAACATCTCCTTGTCCAGATGGACCACAGTTTATCCCTTGACCTACTGAAGGGTGTCTTGGTTGCTTCCAGCTGTGGAGATTAGGAATAAAGCCTCTATGAACATCCCTGTGCAGTTTTTTAGATGGACGTAAGTTTTCAATTCATTTGGGTAAATACATAGGAGCACGCCTGCTGGATTGTATGGTAAGAGTATGTTTAGTTTTGTAAGAAACCGCCAAAAGTACCGTCTTCAAAGTAACTATACTATTTTGCATTCCTACCACTGATGAATGAGAATATCTGGGTTTTCACATTTTTTTAAGATTTCATTTATTTATTTATTCATGAGAGACACACACACACAGAGAGGCAGAGACAGACACAGGCAGAGGGAGAAGCAGGCTCCATGCAGGGAGCCCGATGGAGGATTTGATCCCAGGACCCCGGGATCACACCTTGAGCTGAAGGCAGACGCTCAACTGCTGAGCCACCCAGGCGCCCCTGGGTTTTTTTTCACTTTTTAATGGTTGAGGAAAATCAAAAGAAGAACCACATTTCATGAAAGGCATATGAAATTGAAATCTCAATGCCCATAAATAAAGTTTGGTTAGAATGCAGCCACACTCGCTCATTTATGTCCGAGTCTATGTCTTAGCTTCTTCCACACTACAAGAGTAGAGATGCTACGTTGCACAAAGCCAAAAATAATTCTTTGTGCCCCCCCCCCCCCGTCAGTACAGGGGACTAACCTATGTCGCTCTGTGGACCAACAGATCTCTCCTTTTCACTGCTGAACAGGGTTCCATCGTATGCATGCACCATCATTTATCTGTCCACCAGCTGATGGACACTGAGCTGTTCCCAGTGCTTAGTGACTGCAAATAAAGCTGCTGTGCATGTTTGTGTGTAAGAGACTCTATGGGACATATGTTCTCATTTCTCTCAGGCGGATGTCTACAAGTGGAATCTCTGGGTCCTGCCAGGGCATGTTGTCCTTCATATATGACCTTGGGCAGGATTCTATTTCTAACCAATGCTTTTTATACCAGTGATTCCTTCTTTGCCTTTTGCCCTCTGCCAGACTAGACCCCCAGGACTTCATTGCCCATGGAAGGAGAAACAGAGTAGAAAAGCATTCAAAAGGCTATTCTGTTTCAGAAGCCAGAGTTTTTGAGTTGCAAGAATCTGGGCTTTTGAGCTGCAAAGTCAGAGCAATGAAGAGCTCCAGACACAAAGTTGATGCCCCAAACAAAAGATCTGGGGAAAATATGTATAACAGTGAGCCAGCCTGTGAGCCCAGGAAGAATTGATGGCTTCCAGGGCTGGGGGAAGAAGTCAGTAGTTGGAACAGACACCATCAGCTGTTCATCAGCATCTACTCTTCTCCCCTAAGGAGGAGCAGCGATGGCGTTCCCCAGCCTCCTTCACAGTGAGCTGTAGCCCTGTGTCTGAGCTCTGGCCAATGGAAAGTGAGTCAAGGGGTGTGGGCCACGTGTAGGCTGACCCTCCAAACCTCCCCTGTATGCTCTCTGATCTCTTTCTTGTCCCACTACTGGGAGCTGCAGGCACAGTAGAACTCATGAACATGGTGGAACCATGAGGTGGCAGGAGCCTGAGACATGAAGGACTGGGAGAAAGGAGGGCCCTCTTCACCTAAATACCCCCCTGAATCCCAAACTGTCAAGTGAATGGGAGACTCACGTGTGTTAAGTCACGAGGGGGAGCCTTTCTAAATCAAGAGTCCCAAACCCGAATGCTCAGCTGGCCAGATGGGTAACGTGAGAGCAGTGGTTGGCTGTGAGGCAATAGGGAGTGGCGGGGACTATGGCAAACCAGAGCCCAGGCCCCTCTAGAGAGGATAACCCCATTCCACCTCCACCACTTGCTGCTACATGGGAATATGGACCCAATGTGGCCAGAAATCCCGACTTCTCTAGAGAATCTGAAAGTTTAGATGCTTGTCAAATGCCTTCCTAATCAGATGGCAGTGACTTATTAAAGTTGTAGAAAAATATATTGTTCTGGCTTGATTCAGTGCATCAAGGGCTAGATCTGACCTATGGGCCACTGGTTTGCAACCTCTGCCCATTCATTCCATCATATGCATTTATTGAGCAACTTTGTGCCAGGCACAGTCTAGGGAAAAAGGAAGAGGGGAGAGTAGCTCTCTGGCAAAGACCCAGAGGGACAGGATGCATGACCTGCACATCCCCAGAGTGGTGGCTGGCGAGGCTGGTGCACTAGGCAGCCTCGTCCTTACCCAGCCTGTGTGCACCATACAGAAGCCTCTCATCCTGGGGGTTGGGGGTCTGCATGGGCCATGTGGTAGCCTCCAGGCCTTCCCAAAGATTTACTGGGGAAAACTTTTCCTCACTATGGCCCAGAATAGTTAAATTCCCAGTCATGTGCTAATTACTATGCCCTTGAGCAAAAATGTTCATCTAAAAAACATAAAATTATAATGGTTTCTTGACATAATAGGAACAAACAGGATGAGCAGAGAAGCAGCTAGCGGCAGCATCGCCCACACCATCCCCCTGCCGACACAGCACAGGGCTGGCAGGGGGCTTGGGCGGCACCTGGGAGGACCGGGGGCAGGGCCCTGGTGGGAGAGATTTATGGCCTTGGGACGTGGCTGAGCACATCTCTCTTTAGCGGGTTTCTGGCTCAGGTTGAACAGTCATCCTGTCTGGGCGTGGAGCTGCCCGCTTGGGTGACTCCTCCGTCTTGCTGTGTGTCCTGGGGACAGTGACTTCCCCTCTCTATCTGCCCAGTTCCTCATTCATGAAATGGGGCTAAGAAGAATGTTCACCCCTGAGAGTTCTTCCCCACGTTATAGGTTTGTAAACACCGAGTACAGCACTCGGCACATAGGAAACTGTCCCTACATGATCGTCACTCCAGGCCCATGGGGGCCAGAGGAAAGGGGTGCGGGAGGGAGGACACCTCATGGCACATCTCTGTCCTTTCTTCTCTTTCATGGGCCTGTCCCACCCCTGGCTTTAGCTGTAAGGTCCCCATTCAGAAAAGGTTCTCATGCTCCTGTCTGCCTGCCAGCCTGGCTCAGCGTCCGGTAGGAAGGATTCCAGAGATTCTAGAGTCAGCAAGGAGGAAAGGACAGAGCTGGTAATCTCTTGATAAGAAATGTTCTGCAAGCCCAGCCCTTCTTGTCTGAGCAGATAAGATGGTGAAGGGGTGGGGGCCCACCCAGGGCCCATGCATACACCCAGAGCCTGTGCATGCACACCCAGAGCCCATGCACACCTGCCCAGAGCCTGTGTACACACATCTAGAGCCCATGCACACACACCCAGAGCCTGGGCACACACACCTACAGCCCATGCACAACTGCCCAGAGCCCATGGACGCATACTCAGAGCCCATGCACACCCACTCAAGAGCCCATGCACATTCACCTAGAGCTTGTGTGTATACACTTAGAGCCCATGCACACACACCCAGAGCCTGGGCACACACACCTGGAGCCCATGCATACACACCCAGAGCCCATGCACACACATCTAGCACCACACCCAGAGCCTGTAGACACACACCTAGAGACCATACACACACACCCAAAACCTGTTTACACACACCTAGAGCCTATGCACACACTCCCAGAGCCCATGCACACCTGCCCAGAACCTGTGTACCCACACCTAGAATCTATGCACACACACCCAGAGTCCATGCATATCTGCCCACCCCCTCTCCTGGCTGCCCTTAGCCTCAGGCTCTCTAGGTAGTTATAACCAGTGGCATGCTTTGGGTTGCAAGTAACAGGTAATCTAACTCAAAAATGGCTTAAGCCAGGGGTCATCAATCTATTGCTCATGGGCTGCCTCTATGTTTTGTTAATAAAGCTTTATTGGAACCAAGTTATGCCCATTTGTTTGCGTATTGCCTCTGGTAGCTTTCATGTTCCAACAGCAGAGCTAACTAGTTGTGACCGAGATTGTCAGGTCTACAAAGCCTCAAGTATTGACTATCTGGTCCTTTACTAGAACATTTTGCCAACCCTGGCTTAAACAATAAAAAGACTTGCATCATTTGATGATGTCTCAGAATGAAGGTAGCATGTCAGGTGTCTATGACCACACAAGTCACCCTAGATGTAGAGGCTTAAAGCAATAATAATCATTTATTATGTCCCAATTTCTGTGAGTCATGAATTTGGGAGTTGCTCTGCAGGGCATTCTAAGCTCCAGGTGTCCCAGACAGTTCAGCTGATGGCGTCAGTGGCTCATGCTGGGTCATCTGGATGCCATCTTCTTTTATACATCTGGCACTGGGCTGGGAAGGCTCTAACAGCGGGCACACCTTGGGTATCTGCCTTCAGCTTCATGTGTTCTTTCCAGCAGGATGGCCTTAGGAAAGCCAGACTTCTTACAGTGCAGCTCTTGGCTTGGTGTCCTGAGCATGCCCCAAAAGAGAGCGAAGTAGAGATCATATCACCTTTATGACCAGGCTGCAAAGTCATGCAGCTTCACTTCCTCTGTACCCACAGGTCAAAGCAGTCACAAAGACCCCCCCAGGTTCAAGGGAAAGGAACTCAGACCCACCTCTCCAGTCACCAAGAATCCAGGATCCTTCCATCTTACTGCTCTGCTGACCTTGCTTTGTACTCAGCCCCATAGTCACAGAATGGCTGCTGCAGTTCCAGCCTTTTAGGCAAACGCAGCAATGTCCAACAGAAAGAGGAAATCGTCTTGATCTTGTATCTCTCTTTTGTTCCCTGTATCTTTCCCGAAATATGAGTCATACAAAAGAGGGCATAAATTGTAAGTGTTGGGGCACCTGAGTAGTTCAGTCGGTCAAGCATCTGACTCTTGGTTTCAGCTCAGGTCATGATCTTAGGGTCCTGAGATCAAGCCCCATGTGCTCCTCCATGCTCAGCACGGAGTCTACTTGAGATTCTCTCTCTCCCTCTCCCTCTATCCCTCACCCTCCCTGGCCTCTCTCTCAATCCTTCTCTCTCTCTCTCTCTCTCTAAAGTAAATAAATATTTTTTAAAATACTAAATTTTTTTTAACAAATAAATAACCTGTAAGTGCTCAGAGCAATATATTTCCAGAAGTGAGTAAGCACATACTGTGGCCAACACCCAGACAGATGATGTGACCAGAAACAACCAGAAGCCCCTTCACCTCCCTCAGCCACTACCCCACGTTCCTCCCCATAGGTAACCACCATCCTGACCTCCATCGCTACAACCAAATCTCGGCTTCTGTGTTTTGTATAAATGGAATCAGAGCTACGTGCGCTCGTGTGTCCAGCTTTCCCTCCCCACCGCTGCATTTATGAGCGTCCTCTACAGCGCTGGGTACGGCTGCAGACAGCTCTTTCTCCTGGCTACGTAATATCGCATCGTGAGCCACCAGCACCGATGTTTCCATTCTCCTGTTGCAGGACACCCGGGTTGCTTGGGTGATGGTGAAGAGAGCTCCCATTAACATCCCCAGAGGTATTTCCCCAGGAAAAGGTGGAATTACTGGGAACAGTGGAATTACTGGGTTAGGGCAGAGGTGAAGTTCAGTTTTAGTAGGAACTTCCAAATACGATGTCCCTGGCACCAAGTTTGGAAGTCCTGGCCCCCCACACCAAGTAACCCTTTATGTCCAGTCTCCTACCTCAGTGTCATCCAGGCCTCCGACCCCTTCTTTCCTGCCTGCTGGAGTCCAGAACCATGAACTCCAAGGTAGACCATCACCTCCAGAGGCAACAGGGCAACAAAGGACACCTCATTAAAGGAAATTCCATCTTACAGGTTTCAAAGGGGGTTATTATTATTATTATTTTTTTAGATTTTATGTATTTGAGAGAGAGTATGAGCAGGTGGGGGGTGGGGGCAGAGGAGAGGGAGAAGCAGGCTCCCTGCTCATCCCAGGACCCTGAACTGAACTTAACCAACTGAGCCACTCAGGTGCCCCCAAAGCAGGTTATTTTTTAGGACAATAGAAAGGATGTTTATTATAAAATGTTTAGGAAAAAATTTGAGCTCTAAGCAAGAAAATAAAAGCCTTCTGTTGCCCTGTGGTACTGCAGTTAACACCACTGCGATTTTAGTGTCTTTCTGTTCTTTTTTCTCCTCATTGATGTGGACCTATGACTGTGGCTAACTTTTACAACATACTAACTATATGCCAAGCACTGTTTTTTTTTTTTTTTAAGATTTATTTATTTATTTATCATAGACAGAGAGAGAGAGAGAAGCGCAGAGACACAGGAGGAGGGAGAAGCAGGCTCCATGCCGGGAGCCTGATGTGGGACTCGATCCTGGAGCCAAAGGCAGGCACTAAACCGCTGAGCCACCCAGGGATCCCCCCCAAGCACTGTTTTTTAAGCAACTCATATATATTAACTCATTTAATTTCCCTAACAATTCATTCAAGTGGTCCTTATTGTCCTCGCTATTCAGATGAGGAAAATGAAGCCCAGGAGGTAACAGGACTTGCCCAATGTCACACAGCTGTTAACTGGAACTCAGCTCTCTTGGCCTACTTCTGCTTCTAACTGCTGCAGAGAATTTCTCCCCGTTTTGTTCTTATTCACCTGGAGTCACAGGGGTGCAGGGTAGGTGTGATCGTGGACTTCACAGCCTGGGAGCCCCCATCCTCCCAGGCCCCTGTGGTCAGGCCATGGCACGCCCTGTTCTCTGGTCACCTGCCTGACTGGGGGTGGCGGGGGTGGCGGGTATCCCAGCCTCAGGACAGTGGTCATGCCGAGCAGGCCCGGCCTCCCTGTTTCCCCCGCCCCAGGGCCTCTACAAAAGGGAGACGTGTTGGGCGTTCACCTGTCCTCGCCAGGCGTCTTTCATCTCTGCCTCTGAAGATAAAGATCAGTTGGCTGCCAAAACGATCTCTGGAAAATGCCAAGATGTTTTTCACCCGGGCAATAAATAGAAAGACAGTCAGGCTGCCCAGGGCTGTGTGCTCCCCTGTGCATGCTGGGCCACTGAGGCATACATGGCACTTTCCAGGTGTCCCCAGGGGCGCTGGCGTCCAGCAGCTCTGGCTCAAGATGGACACGTTCAAATGCAGCAAGAGCCAGCTGAGCCCTGGGCTGGCCCCTGGGTTCCCCCACTCCAGGCGCCTTGGTCTTGGGCCCCGTTTTCTCAGCTGGAAAGTAGGGGCAATGATACGGTATTTCATCAAAACGAAGCCACCGCTGATGTTGGCCTTGCTGTAACATGATGCCCCACTCAGAAAAACCATTGCCACTTAAACTCTGACCAGCCCCTGGTGGTTGGAAATGTTTTGATTTCAGTGATGAGGGAAGACCGGCCTCCAGGAAGTGACGACTTCTCGTTCTCACAGGCTGTTGTGACAAGTACATGAGTCAATTCGGCTGAAGTGCTCATGGCGGGGCTTGGCACAGGTGCTGCGTGCTAACGTTACGTCCTCCTCTCACCTCCTCTTTTGTGGCAAGGGGTGAACAATGGTGGTGGTTTCCCAAAGGGGAATCAATCTCTGGGCCTCCTGTCCTGACCGTCCTGGGGGAGATCGTCCCCCCAGAGGCCCCTTCTCAGGCTAGGATCATGGTGTTTTGTCGTCCACCTTCAGGTGGCCAGGTGGACCGCCCTGCGGGGACATCATTGTTCTCTCTGCTATGGTGAAAGGCCTGGAGGTGGTCCTTAGGCAGCGAGGACCCCTCACTGGGGAGGGGTCTCCATGGAGGTTAATTCTAGGACAGGGAGAGACAGGCCACAGCAGATGAACAAGAAACACTCCGTGATAATGTCAGGGAGACACGATGGTGAGGAAGAAGACACAGCAGAACGAGGTGCGGTGAACCATGGGGAGAGTCCAGGCTATTTAGAAAAGGAGGCCAGGCAAGGCAGTTGATGTGAGAAGTGAACAGTGATGTGCAGACATCTAGGGGAAAGGTATTCTGGGCAGAGGGGAACAGCAAATGCAAAGGCCCCGAGGCAGGAACTAATCCTTCTGCAGAGCAGAAGGAAGGCCCTTGAGAATGGAGCAGAGTGAATGGAAGGGAAGGGGGTAGGTCATGAGATGGAGAGGTGGGCACAGGCTTTGGAGGTCATGTGACAAGCGCAGATCTTCTGGGAGCACTGGGAGCCATTGGAATGTAGAGCAGGGCTGGTATGGTCTGGTTGATGTTTGCAAAGGCCACTCTGGCTGCTGTAGACTGCAGGTGTTGAGCCTCTTGCACTAGCGTCTTGGAGCGTCCTGGAGGTCACATGGAAAAAGCCATAGGAACTACTTTCACCACACCCAGCATACAGTAAGCTGTCAATTATTGGTGGTCAATGTGGATATTGTTATTCTACTTTTATCAATATTGCATCTCCACAGGGCCTCAGTCTGAACATAATTCAACTCCCCAAAGCTCAGAATCTGTCTGGGTAGATGCAGATATGCAATGAATTCCTCCAAGAAGAGGGATCCCTGGGTGGCGCAGCGGTTTAGCGCCTGCCTTTGGCCCAGGGCGTGATCCTGGAGACCCGGGATCAAGTCCCACATCGGGCTCCCGGTGCATGGAGCCTGCTTCTCCCTCTGCCTGTGTCTCTGCCTCTCTCTCTCTCTCTCTCTCTCTGTGACTATAATACATAAATAAATAAAAATTTTAAAAAATATATATATAAAAAAAAAAAGAATTCCTCCAAGAAGAGCCCCATCCTCAGGCCCAAACAGGCTCTAAGACCTCAGGGGAAGGGGTGTCTCTCTTCTCACACCTTGGGATGTCCAGGACTAGCAGAGTCAACACCCCCTGGTTCATGCCCATGCCTTCTGCTCTCAGTGCCTGGAAAAGCCCCCATCAGCACGCCAGCCAGGCTCTGAATGCACTGCACTGACCTACTGGGAAGGCTCCCTGGCCCCAGCTACCATTTCCCTGTGCAGAAATCTCCATGGATCTTGGCTACAACAGCCACCAGCTTCTTGTCTGTGTGTAGATATTCCACACAGGCCTATCAAGTGTCCCGAGGTCAGAGACAGTCAAAATTTGCAGGAAATTCTGAGCCAGCCAAGCTTGGGGTTGGCAAATACCCAGCACTTTCCTGTGCCACACCCAGGCAGACATCACTAATCTATCCCAACTCTCTTCCCCACTGAGTTTGAACATCGCCTCAGGATCTTCAACCTGGACCTTGAGGCAGGCACTTTCAACTGCGAGGAACTGGCACATGATAAAAGCTCCTTGCTGCCCCCAGTCAAGCACAAAGCTCTCATTTTTATAAATGGGAAAACTAAATCCCCAGTACCAGGAAGAAAGTGGAACTCAGGCCCTCTGAGCCCCAGTGCACATTCTCACTCCTCACAGGCAAAGAGACACCTGTCATTGAGGCCACCTCAGAGGACGTGGCTAAGGAATGGTACTCAGTAAATGTTTGCTCAGCAAATAACTGATTTAAGCAAAAAGCCAAAAAAAAGAAAAAGAGGAGTTTTAGCTGCAATTGATGAAAACCAGGTGTGTGTGTATGAGCGGAAAATTCAAGACATCAAGGGTAGCTAGACGTTTAGAAAAGTTGCTGAGGGAAATGTTCAGGGTGTCTTTCCTTGCTGGACTTTAAAAATAGTCCTGGGGGAAAATGTAGTCCTGATTAAGGGTCCATCTGCCTGGGAGGTGTCTGCAACACTGAGGGTTCGTTATTCATTCATCAACAAGTGTTTGTTGAGCATTAATTATATGCCAAGCATAAAGCAGTCATTGAATCAAAAAGCAAGATGTGTCTCTCTATCCGTTCCAGACCCCGGGCTGTGTGGGTTGAGCTGAGCCTGGGAGCTAGACACAGCCCCTTCTGTGGCAGGTGTGTTTGCTAGCCACTGCTGCAGAACAAAATGCCCTCGAACTTGCCAATTTAAACCAACCTAAGTATTTATCTCATGTAGTTTTTTGTGTGTGTCAGGAATTCGAGAGCAGCTTCTCTCGTTCTGCTTTGGGGTCTCTTGTGAGATTGCAGGGAGGGTGTGGGCTGGGGCTGCCCCACCCGAAGGTTTGACCAGGGCTGGAGGAGCTGCTTCTAAGACAGCGCTCTTGATGGCTGTTGCCAGGTGTCTTAGGAACAAACCGCCACAGCCTGGGGGGCTTAAGTAACAGAACTTTATGGTTTCACAGTGTTAGAGGCTAGAAGTCCAAGGTCAAGGTGCCCGCAGGTCTGATTGTCCTGGCCTCCCTCGTGGGCTTGCAAATGCCTGTGTGCTTACTGTGTCCTCAGATGGCCTTTCCTCTGTGCATGCATCCCTCGTCCCTCGTATCTCTTCCTCTTCTTACAGGAACAGCACTTAGGTTGGATGAGGGCCACCTCAACAGCCTCGTGTTAACTTCATCATCTCTTTGAAGGTCTCATTTCCAAATTCAGTCCCACTCCAAGGTACCGGGGCTCAAGGATTCAACACAGGAATCTGGGCGTACATGATTCAGCCTAGAACAGCAAAGCTTGGGTCCTGGCTATTGGTGGGAAGCCCCAGCTCCTTCCTATCAGCCCTCATGGGAGGGTCCCAGCGCCCCCTTGCCTCCCAGTGAAGCTCCAGCCCCATCAGAGTTAAATCGTATCTTACAAGCCTTTGGATCTGAATGCTTTCCACTCAGCAGCTAGCCCAAGTCAATCAATTATTCATTCCACAAATGCTCCAGCTCTGATGTGCCCAAGGAGGGTGCCAGGGAGGTTCTGGAGGTAGAACAGAGAAGCAAATGTCCCATCCCAAGGTGGAGTGACAATGGTTTAGTTGTTTTTTTTTTAAAGATTTTTAATTTATTTTTTTAAGAGAGTGTGCACCAGCACGAGCTGGGGCTGGGGGAGGGGCCAAGGGAGAAACAGGCTCCCCGCTGAGCAGGAAGCCCACCCCATGTGGGGTTCCATCTTGGGACCCCGGGAACATGACCTGAGCCCCCCAGGCGCCCCTGCAGTGACAATGTTTGCAAATAACAAGTTGCTGCTTGTGAGCCCATCGTGTACCAGGCGCAGTGCCAAGCTCCTCGCACTGCATTCTCTCCCTGACCCCTGGAGGGGTACTGTTGTCACTCCCACTTTACAAATGATGAAACTGAGGCACAGAGCGTATAAGGCACCTGTCATAAGGCATAGAAACGGCAGAGGTGGGGCTCTAACCCAGTCACCGGGGCTCCAGAACCCAAGATTTCCACCAGGACCTGGTCGTGCCACGGGGGACCCTTTACCCAGAGTTTTGGGGCTGCCCTGGAGCCCAGCTCCACTGGCGGTGACTCTGTCACTCTGCTGGGTGTAGCCGGAGCTCCCTGGTTGCTGCAAAGGTGAAATGAAATCCTAGGTAGCCGGTCCTCACCTGCACTAAATCCCTTTCCCCCTCCCACTGGGTTCAAGGATCAATGTGATAACACCGATGAGGGCGGGGCTGGGGACGCCTCGGTGCCTCGGTGCTCCGGGCCTGGGGCCTCGGGGTGTCTGCCTCTCCCCCCCACACACACCCCCCACCCCCGCCTGCAGAGCGAGCGGTGTCCACATTCACACCCCGAACGCCGCCTCCCCTAATTAGACACAGAGGCACCGGGAGCTGCGGAGATGGTGGGAGATGGTTCCTGTTTAGTAGAAGTGTCATTTCGTCTCTGTCTCCCTCTCTCTGGCTGCTTTTGAAACTTGCTGGTGGTAACAGAGATGGGAAAAAGGAGACCGCCCACAGAAGCACATGCCCAGGCCCGGACGCGGCGGGACCAGGCGCAGCGGCACCGAGGGGGCGTGGAAGCAGCCGCCAGTGCCCTGGCACACGCTGGCACTCGCGCGCTCACGTGGCTGGCTCCCTGCCTGCAGCACGGCGGGCAGAGCTGGCGCCCGGGGCCTCCGGTCCCGGGTTCAGATCCCAACCCTGCTGCTTGTGGGCTCCGGGTCCTGCTGCAAGGGCAAGGGATTGACCTCCTCCTGCTCCTCTGCCACCAAAGGAGGGTGGTTCCTTGTGATGACCCCACTCTCTAGTGCTCCTTGCTCTGCTCCTTCTCGGGCTGACCCAGGTGGCCTGCATCGACTGGCCTCCTCCCCTCTGGCCTCTGGTGGAGGTTGACCAGTGAGGGCAGAGCAGAGGGCAGGGGGGGAGGGGGGGAGGGAGATGGGAGATGGGGGGTATTTACGTTGTTTTTTTAATTTACATTTACATAGCCTCATTTTTTTTTTAATTTTTATTTATTTATGATAGTCACAGAGAGATAGAGAGAGAGGCAGAGACACAGGCAGAGGGAGAAGCAGGCTCCATGCACCGGGAGCCTGATGTGGGATTCGATCCCGGGTCTCCAGGATCGCGCCCTGGGCCAAAGGCAGGCGCCAAACCGCTGCACCACCCAGGGATCCCTACATAGCCTCATTTTAAGTATTCTGGCTCTTGCATTGACTCTCCAGACCTTCCCTGCTCTACGCAGGGGGGGAGGGGCTGACCCTGAGGACTACATTACCCAGGCTCCCTTGCACTCTGCAGGGTTCAGCCAATGGGAGGCACTGACGGAAGCTGGCAGGCCCAGGAGAGAAGTTGGGGTATTTCCCCCACCTCCCTTTCCCTCTCACCACATTTATACCAGGGGCTGTGTTCTTCTGCTGAAGGTCACTCCTCTCCTAAAGCTACAGCTCCCTCTGGGTTCCAGGAGCTACTTCCTCTACGCGTCTTCTGGCAACAGCTCCCTGCTCATGCTAGCCTTGAGCACTGCATCATTCCTTCTTGGTTTCCCAAACATACACCCTGCTTCCACCTTCCTAAACTGTCCCTTCCATAAACTCTTCCAATTTTCCTGTTTGAGTGCGGGGGCTCACACGGATACATTGAACAATGATATTTGTGAAGTCTCAGGTTGGATGAGCCAGTTACAGTGTTTGAACACACATTAGAATATTAGCCATTAAAGCAAAAAATAGTTGGGTGTTCTACTTAACCTCATGTATGAGTGGTATTTGTGACACTCTGGGACATCATCATGGGAAAAAAAGAAAAAAAAACCTTTTACAGGGATAATCCAAGGTGTATTTGGCCCAACCACAGAGTCCAAATAATCACACATTCTACGGAGATGGGAGTGGGATGCAGCTTGTGAGACGCAGTAGGGTATACGATGGGAAAAGAAGATGGAAGGATGTGAAGTCTGTATAAGTAGTCTGGGTCCTACCTAAAAAGCTAGATTCTGGTATTTCAAATAAGAAACTTACTATTTTTGCAAATAATTGCTTGTATGTTGCTATAACACTGTGCTATTCAGAATTCTTGCTTCCAAGTGACGGAGACCAACTAATGTGACTATATTAGTTTCCTAGACTGCCATAACAATGCACAAGAAACCAGGGACTTAAAACCAACAGGAATTTATTTCCTCACAGATCTGGAAGCCAGAAGTCTAAAATCAAGGTTGAGCAAGGACATGCTCTGATGACTCTAGGGAAGAACCTTCCTTGCCTCTCCTAGCCTCTTGGTGTTTGCTGGCAATTGTAGGCATTCCTTGGCTTGTAAGCATATCATTCCAGTCACATGGCGTGCACATTCAGTGCATGTCTGTCTCTGTGCCCAAATTTCACTTTGCTATAGTGACTGCAGCCATACAGGATTAGAGTTCACCCTAATAGCCTCATCCTAACTTGATAACCTATGTAAAGACCCTATTTTTCAATACAGGCAAATTCTGAGATCCTGGGGCTTAGGGCTTTGACATACCATTTAGGGGGAAGGAACACAATTCAACTCACAACAGGGACTTGATTACCAAAAAAAAAAAAAAAAAAGGAAAAAGGAAATTATTGTTCTGGCTAATAAGAAAAAAAATCCAGGAGTGTGTCTTCAGGTGTGGCTTGATCCAGGGTCCACTACCTTTGCACGATTCCATCTCAGCCTCCCTATCTCTCTGCTCAGCTTGTTTCTGGCTTTATTTTCAAGCAATCTCTCTCCACCTGAGGGCTCCAGGTAGCTCCAGGTTTCTGTTCTGCCAGCGGAGCTGCAAGAGTAGAATGCATTCTTCTTTCTCAGTTCTTCCAACAGATTCCTCAGGCTGACACTCATCTGTCTTGCTTGGAATAGATGCCCACTGCTGGACCAATCACAGAGGTCAGGAGATGGGACTACTAATTAGGCAGGGGCTACAAGCCCATCTCTAGGGGAGTGTGGGGGGAGGGGGTCGCAAGGAGTCAGATCCTGGCAAATCTAGTGGCCTGAGCATAGAAGGGTCCCCAAGAGAAGGCCAGGTGTGGTTACCAGACACGGGGCTTGCAAGTTGTCCCGCACAAAGAACAGGTACCCACCAGATGCCTGGGGAGAAGGAAAAAGCCCACCTCGGGATGAACATCCACCGGCGATGACTTGTAGTATCCTGGGAGTGAGACGTTTGCAGTTCTCACTGCCTACAGAATGCATAGCAGACTTTCGCCTTGCTGGAACGTTCTTGAAGAACCAGTGTCTCTGCTTGCACTCCGGGGCTGCAGACTCCGAGAAGGAGAAGGAGACAGAGATGCATCGCCTATCAGGGTGTGCCTTTGGGATCAACCTTGCGATGAACAGGAAGGGCAGGAAGGAGCACGGGGAAGGCAGAGGGCAGCCCAGCCACCGCCACCCTGGACCGGCCTCCCAGAGGGTCCCACGGGCACCAGCGGCGGGGTCTTACCTTGTCTTCCTCAGCCCCCCGCTCCTCCTCCGACACCTGCAGCCCCGTCGTCCTTGTTACGGGGCTTCTGTACACCGCAGGATGTTTTCGCCAGCATCCCTGACCTCAGGCCCCCAGATGCCAGAGTTGTGACACCAGAAATGTCTCCAGACCTTGCCAAATGTCCCCCAGGGGGCAAAAGCCCCTGTTGAGAACCACTGGGTGAGGGGAAGCGAGGAGAGTTGGGGGGGGGGGCTCACGACCCGGGGGAGGTGGCTCCGCAGCGCCGGTGTCCTGAGAGGCTGAGCTGAGGCCAGGTGCCAGCAGAGCCCCCTGGCCGGGGCGACAGGCCCTTCCTGGGAGGTGGACCCGAGCGACCATCTTCACCTCCATCCTAACAGGTGCTGCTTGGGTGTGCGGAAAGTACTCACCACCGTGTTTCCGACATGCAGGCCGGGAAAATCGGACCGATGCCATCTCTTCTCCCTCTCTTGGCACAGATGCCCTGGCCCCCCCCATCCAGCCCCCTTCCCCACCAGGAGCCAGCCCTCTGGACAGGGGCTGGGGCGCCTTCGGCCGCGCCACTGTGGGGATCCCAGGGACTGTGTTTGCACAACCGTGGTCTCCATGGCCAGCACAGAGTGCTGCCTCATTAACCCTTCCCCTTCCAATAGAAGCTGCATCTTGTCCAGGGGCTAACTCGGGGTCCCACGGGGACAGCGAGTAGATGAATCATGTCCCCTCCCCTCCCCCCCAGGCCTCCCTTGTTCACAATGGGCCTGGGAGAGGTCACGCAATAAGTTCTATTGGTGGATCAGAGAAGTGTCCTATGGCTGCGGGGAAGCCCTCGTGTCTACACTAGCCCTGAGGAAAGGATGTTCCCTCTCCTGCCCTCCCCTTGTGCTCGGATGCCTGGCTCAACAGCAGCAATCTTGCACCACTTGGCGGGGAGCCTAAAGGTAGGAGGGTGCAAACACACAAAGGGCCCAGGTCAGTAGCCCTGGTGAGCTGCCGAATCAACCAGCCCCGACACCGTCTCTGTCTCTTCCTGTGCTGTGAGATGATAAAACTTTCCTGGACGAAGCCATTTCAAGCCGGGGCTTCTGTTATCAGTAGCTCCTTGATTTGCTTGGAAGAGTCCTGGAGTAAGGAAGCCCATTTCCTTTTGTGTTTCTCAACATTTCTCAGGTTTATCTGAGCAGAAAAAAACTAAAAAGGCATTTTGATGTTGATTTTTAGCTGAGTGACCTTTCCCAGCCTTCCTTGTGGCTAAGTCTAGCC
Organism: Vulpes lagopus; assembly: GCF_018345385.1. Classification (NCBI taxonomy): domain Eukaryota; kingdom Metazoa; phylum Chordata; class Mammalia; order Carnivora; family Canidae; genus Vulpes; species Vulpes lagopus. The sequence continues at coordinate 31,462,673 of NC_054837.1, forward strand.
GGTGAATGAAGGCAGAAGTGTGTAGTGGAACTTCCAGAAAGGCTCCTCAAAGGAGGATGACTCAGGGGACAGTGGTCTCTTCTCCTTCCTGCTGCTGGGATGCAGACACAATGGCTGGAGTTCCAGGAGCCACCTTGAATGTTGAGGTAACTTTGAGGATGAAAGTCACACACTACCGTGTAGAGGAGCCCGGGGACTGATGCATAACAAGTGCTGAATACAGGGGAGCTGTGATTTTATCATTAGGATCTCCAGGACCCAGGTTCCCCCACCCCCAGTATATTCAGCAGAACTTGAGGAGTTTCTAAAAAGCATTAGTGCTGGGATATAATTGCGATATGTCTCCTCCAGAAACACAATGTATACTCCCACATTAAAAGCCCTGATAAGGGGCAGCTCTGGTGGCTCAGCGGTTTAGCGCCTCCTTCAGCCCAGGGCATGATCCTGGAGACCAGGGATCAAGTCCCACATCAGGCTCCCTGCATGGAGCCTGCTTCTTCCTCTGCCTGTGTCTCTGCCTCTCTCTCTCTCTCTGTGTCTCTCATAAATGAATGAATGAATGCCCTGATAAGTCCTGCACTCTCTCTTTGTTTAACCTTGCCCTTCCCAGATTGATTTGGGCACAAACCCTCCTCCCCTCAGTAACTTTTCTTTTAATCACATTTACTCTCATTTCCCTGCACATACTCCAGGAAACCTCAAGCTAGCCCAGTGTTTCTTAAACTTTACTGTGCACATTAGTCTTTTGGGGAGACTGTTGAAAGACAAAATTCAGCTGGTTTCTGGTGGGGCCTGAGGTTCTGCATGTCTGGCAAACACCCAGGTGGGCCTGCTGCTGCGAGACACCACAGTTTGAGAAGCAAGGAGTAATCACCTCTCTGATGGGGTCCTTTCATTTTATTCACCTTCTTGGGTAGCCCAGGTGTGCTTGAGGGGATGGGCATTAGCCTGGCAAAGTCACGTTCAAATCCCAGCTTCACCCTAGAGCTCTGGGACTCTGAACAAGTCACTCTGGCTCTCTGAGCTTTCATTCTGATGTAAAACAACCAAACAATCCATTCCTTACACAGCAAGTGAGAGAGTCAAAAGAGAGAGAATGAACCAAGTAACAAGAAAATCAACTAAACACAGCCTTATGGCCGCCTGGGTGGCTCAGCGCCTGCCTTCAGCTCAGGGCGTGATCCTGGGGTCCTGGAATCGAGTCCCACATCGGGCTCCCCGCAGGGAGCCTGCTTCTCCCTCTGCCTATGTCTCTGCCTCTCTCTCTCTCTCTCTCTGTGTCTCTCATGAATAAATAAATAAAATCTTTAAAAATAAATAAATAAACACAGCCTTATGTACAGACAAGGAAACAGGTTCAGAGACTTTAGGCAGTTGCTCAAGGACACATAGCCAGGAAGTAGCAGATCTGTCTCCAGATAAATTCCTTTGGTCTCCTCATCATCAGGTTGTGGTAAGTGTGGGGAAGGAGGTGGGCATTTCAGGGAATTCCAGGTGGAAATTGGGTGTCAATGGTCACTTCTTTGCTGTCAGTGCCCAGAGGATCTCAGGCTCAACAAGGCAGGGTTCCGTGCCGATCTGCTTGTGCAAGGATTGATTCCAGCGTGGAAGCGGAGCATCCTAGGTCACCCGGGGCCATCTGTCAACCCCTCTGGTGTGTGGCCAAGGCCTGCAATGCACCCTTCCTCTAGGCCCGGCCTGCCTCCCCCATCGGCTGGTATGATCATCTTAATAAAATCCCGGGATAAGTGAATGAGGTCATTCTGGCAAGCCTGAGGGGACGTGCCTGCCCCCACATGCCTCTGCAGCTGCCTGGCCCACCCTGCAGCCCCCACTCGGGCCAGAAGATCCATTTCACTGGGGCTCAAGGAGGGGAGGCTGGAGCCGGGGCCCGTGGGTGGGGCACTTTGGGGCTTTGTTCAAAACCCTCTTTTCTTCCACCCTCCCAGGCGTGGGATGGGAAATAGGGATAGAATGACCCTGACTTACTTGGGACTGTCCCAGGAATACATTGAGAGTCTCATGTCCCAGGAACCCCTCCATGTAGAGCAAGCCAGGGCAGTCGGGGACGTCACACTGGGATTTTGACTCTCTTTCCTATTCCTGGGAGAACTCTCATCCATCTGCCTCGTTCCCTTGTTTTGCGATGGCAGAGCGTGTGTGTCTTTGGGCTGGCACTTGACACCCCGCCTCAGTTTGGTCTTCTGTAGAATGGGAATCAGGATGCCACACCCCACGCAGAGCTGCCAAGAGGGGTCAAGGAAGTCAAGACCACCAGGGACACAGCAAAGATGCGAGTGTCCCACGAGGCGGCACTTGCTTAAACGGTCATTACATGAAGGCACCCAAAGTGAGCCCTGGGGAAATTCCTGCGGGTGGGGAGGCTGCAGGGGGCCTGGGCCCGGGGTGTGTGTGTGTGTGTGTGTGCACACGCCATCCATCCTCAGGGTCATCGCCCCAGTTTACAAACAAGAAAGCGAGGCTCTGAGAGCTGTGGGCGAGCGGCAGGTGCTTCCCCGCTTCTCCGTGGCAGCTCCCCTTTCCTGAGCCCCTGGATCTCCCAGCCCCCAGCCCAGCGCCCACTAGAGCCCTACAGCCTCACGCTGGGGAGGCGACCATCTCAGCCCTGGCACCCCCAGGCTCAGGAAGCCCTCCCAGGCTCTGCCACCACCCACAACCCGGACCCCGTGCGGGGTGGCGGGAGGCTCAGTTTCCTCCTGTGTATGATGGGGATGATGAAGCCGCAGCCGCTGAAGCGAACTCTCAGGGATCCTCCTCCCCTCAGAGCCAGTGCTTAGTGAGCCAGACTAGGGGGGGGCACCTCAGGGCTCCCTCAGAGGGGCCAGGATGAACATTCTGATTAGTACGGAGGCTTTCTGGCAGCAGCAGGTGACTCCAGCTCCTTCCCCTGACAGGGCAGGGTGTTAGGCTCCCCAAAGGCCTGCATACCCCCCAGTAGGGCTCACAGCATTCTGGGTTACAACGCCCCCGTACTGGCCGCCTCACCCACTGCCAAGGGCACCAGACGTGGGCTGGGCCTCACCTCCCTCCCATCTGGGGGGCCCAGCACCTCCCAGAGCCCTGCCCTATCTTGCAGCAGGGAAACACCAAGCTGCGCGCTCACTCACTGGCCTGAAGGGCCCCCATCCCGAAACCAGTGGTTCTTTTTTTTTTTCTTTAAAGATTTTATGTATTTATTCATGAGAGACACAGAGAGAGGGAGGCAGAGACACAGGCAGAGGGAGAAGCAGGCTCCACGCAGGGAGCCCGACGTGGGACTCGATCCCGGGTCTCCAGGATCATGTTCTGGGCCGAAGGCGGCGCTAAACCGCTGAGCCACCCGGGCTGCCCGAAACCAGTGGTTCTAACAATGTGGGCCAAGGACCCTAGAGTCTGAGGCCCTTTATGGGGGGCTCCACGGGTCTTCCTTTGGCAGGCCCAAGTCCATAATCTGGCTTTCCTCCCGTTCTTCAGCAAAGATGACAGATCCCTCCCTTCCGTGTACAAACATTAAGGAGATTTGCACGAAGTCAAAGTGCCACTCTGCTCACTGACTTCTTACATTATTGACATTAACGTGTAATGAGCATATTGCATTTCTTTTTAAACAAATGAATAAATGCACATTTTAAAATTTTACTGATTTCAGTCTCTAATCGAATAAACACCAAATAATAGGACCCATGTAAACAGAGATCTCTTTGGGATCTCGGTAAGTTTTCAGCTTCACAGGCTCCAGAGACCACAGTGCTGGAGAACGGTTCCCTTAAACCATAATCTTCCTTGGCTCCTTAAACTAAAAGAGCTAAGTTACACGGCACTCTCTGTGTGCCTGGCACCTGTCTAAACATTTTGCATTGATATTTTTTACATCGACTTGCACACAGGTATTAATTTAGTAGAGCAACAACCCCCTAATGTGGGTTCTAGTTTTTGCAGATGGGGAGACTCAGGCCCAAGAAGTGAAGTCCCTGCCCGAGGTGAGGGGTAGGGGTGGGGTGGGGGTAGAGGTTATCTGAACTCAAGCACCTGGAGCCTTAACCACTAAAGGCGCACTGCCTCTGGGGAAACCCCCTCACAAGCCCCAAACCAGGACACTCAAAGCTGGTTTGCAAGAGGCTGAGAATCCAGATCAAACCACCTGTAGTCTGCAAGGTTGGGCTCCATTTGGGAAACCTCCCAGGATTCACTATCTGGATTACCTAGAGTCCAAAGCAGCAATAGGGCTCCCCCTGGGGTACCACAAACCCTGGCCTGTCCAGGTCACCTATCCCAAAGGAGGCCTGGCCACCCCTCACTCACTCCCTTCCAGCCACACTGGCTTTTTTTTTTTTTTTTTTGCTGCTTCTCACACACACCAGCTTCCAGCCTCAGGGCCTTTGCACCTGCTGTTCTTTCAGCAGGAATACCTTCCTTTGTCTTGGGGCTCCTCCATCTTATTCAGGCCTGATGGGTCTGCCTTCCCTGGCCTCTTGTGTGAAACAGCAGCAGTCCCTCCCACACCCGTTCCCTTTCCCTGCTATATATTTCCTTAGTAACACTTATCACCATGTGACATTATATTATATATGCGCTGGTCTAGGGTTTAGCGTCTGTCTCCCCTGTGAGAATCTAAATGCCATAAAGACTCAGGCACAGTGACAGGTCCCAATGCTTTTGAATGAGTGAATGAATGAGCAAGTGATTGCAACAGAAAAGTCAGACCAGACTAAAGGGGCAGCCACCCACTCTCTTCCCACCTACCGCGGGCTGATTGTGGCCATGCTGACAGCACAGGCTGGCCAGGTTTTTTGATTTTTCAAAAGAAGCTGAACATCCAGATTTTTATGTAGAATCTCCTGGCTTTTATACAGTAGCAACTTATTCAAATTACCAAAATTAAAAAACAGCTCACTGAGCCAAACCTCATGTAGATAAACTCAGCTGAGTTTGGCAAAGTGGGCTCCCCGTCTCTTGTAAGGGGAAGTGACATCTGAGCAGGGCTGGACAGCCTTAGCTGGGAACCGTAGACACAGGCTGCGGCAGGAGAGGGGAGCGGGTGCGTGGGGGCCTCCCGAGCCCCGGGACAGGCCCCGCCCGCCCCCCATTCCCTCGGAAGCACCCCGCCCACCCACCCCGGCCCGCTGGCTGCTAGCCTTGCACTTGAAGCATATGCGTGGAGTGTTTTCAGAAACGGAACACACAATACACAGCAAATAAGGCTGCTCCTCCGTCTGGCCCGGACGAGTCCCGTGCCCTGCCAGATGGTCCCCGCCGCCTCCCGGGCCGAGGCCGGGGCTCTGTGAGGCTCCTTCAGAGGCTCCTGCCATCCAGCATCCTGCATCCCGCAAGAGGCAGCCGGGAAGCTCTCTCCCCAGGGCCGCAGGGAGGATTTTTCTTGGCCCATGGACAGGAAGGCTGATTCAGCTGGGAACCTTCTGGATTTATAACCCCCACCGCTCCATCCCCGGGTGACCCAGAGCCCCAGTGTGCTGGCGTTTATTGCTAATTGTTTTCAGACAGATGGTGTGGCCCAGAGTCTAATTCCCCAGGCAAGGGAGGGGGGGTGCAGGGGGAGGAGGCCATGCCCTTGACCGGGGCTTGCATTCTTGAAGAAAATGTTCAGGGGCGGGGGTGGGGTGGTGGGCCATGACAGTGGTGAGGGCTTGCAGAGGAAAAGCCTCAGGACTCTGGAAAGGGAGCAGGGGAGGCGGAGGATTTGACAGGAAGGAGCCTACCCTGGAGCCCCAGGGACTGATAAAGCTGAGTAGAGAATGCCCCCTCCTCCAGGAAGCCCTCTTGGATTGAAGCCTGTGTAGCAAGCAGAATTCCTCCTATAGGGTTGGAATAGGGATGGGGAGAGATGAGGGTTTGTGGCAAGGGTGGAAAGACCTGTCCCCAACCAAATAAGCAGCCCTCATTTTTTAGTAGGATTGCAACATAATTTGAGAGCTTACAGAGCCATCTTCATTTTACTGGATCCCAAGTGCCAGGCATGAATGAAGGTGCCAAGTTACAGATGAGAAAAAGAAGGTGGCCTCTGAGAGGGTAAGTGTCTAGCCTGAGGTCACGTGGTCAGTCCCTAAAGAGTCACTGAGCACCAACTGTATGCCTGCTGGTATGTAACACACAGCAAAGGGCAAGTTCTCTGTGTTCGCAGTTTGTAGGTTTGTAAGAGGAGGCAGACATTAATTCACCAAGGAGTTAGTTCAGAAATGATAAGGACTAGAAAGAGTAAGATAGGGAGATGGGGTAAGCAAGGACCTTAGGAGAAGCTCAGGGAGGACTTCGTGGAGGAGATGACATTTGGGCTGAGTCTTGAAGATGAAGTAGGATCCAACCATGTCTAAATTTCAGGGGAGAGTGTTCCAGGCAGTGGGAACAGCAAGTGCAAAGGCTCTGAGGTGGAGATGAGTTTGTTGTGATCAAGAAACCAAATGAAAAGCCAGTGTGACTACTTAGGGGTAAGAGTCATGGGAGGTGAAACGCAGGACCTGAGGCAATAGCGGGTTTTATATAAGTGCTGAGGTTATAAAGACCATTTGCCGACATCACTGGGCAGTTATTACCCTGTGTTCCAGGTGATGAAGCCGGCATGCCTCTGGCAGGGCAAGTGACTGCCCCAAGTTCACCAGCTAATGTACGAGCGAATCTGTAAGCCTCCAGGCAGAGAGGGTCAGCCTGGGTTCCATGGCAGGTTCAGGGAAACCTCCGAACCGTGTGCCAGTCTTCTGTGTCACAATGAGATTGAACAACGCATGGCAATCTCTTGAGCCACTGTCTGCTCATGACTCTGGGTCACAAATGCCAGAAACCCCAACACTCCCGGGTAAAAACAGAGAAGAGAGGGCAGCCCCGGTGGCTCAGCGGTTTAGTGCCACCTTCAGTCCAGGGCATGATCCTGGAGACCGGGATCAAGTCCCACATCAGGCTCCCTGCATGGAGCCTGCTTCTCCCTCTGCCTGTGTCTCTGCCTCTCTCTCTGTGTCTCTCATGGATAAATAAATAAAATCTTTAAAGAGGGAGGGGATCCCTGGGTGGCGCAGAGGTTTGGTGCCTGCCTTTGGCCCAGGGCGCGATCCTGGAGACCCGGGATCGAATCCCACGTCGGGCTCCCGGTGCATGGAGCCTGCTTCTCCGCCTCTCTGCCTGTGTCTCTGCCTCTCTCTCTCTCTCTGTGACTATCATAAATAAAAAAAAAAAATAAATAAATTAAAAAAAAATAAAGAGAGAGGGAGAGAGAGAGAGAGGGAGAGAGAAGAGAATTCATTGGGTCATGTAACTGGAAAGTTTTAGGGATCGGTGACTTCAGGAATGGCCGGATCTAGGGACTCAAAGAAAGATCCCAAGACTTGCTTTCTCATCATCTCTCAATCCTGTTTGCCTTTGCAACCTCTCCCCAAAAGATGACACACGCAAGCCCAGGAGCACCTAGCTTCTATCCCTCTAGCTCAGCAGGCTCCACAGACACAAAAGCTTCTCTGCTCCAGTAGTCTGTGCAAAAGTTGCAGGGCTGACTCTCACTGGTCCCTTCAGGTCACATGGCCATCCCTGAGCCAATCACTGTGGGCAAAGGAATGCACGCTGCTAATTGGCCCTGGAAATTGGGGGTGTATAGAATCCCTCCTTCTTCTCCTGGCCTGAAACTGGGAGACAGATGGTCCCCAAAGTAAAATGGAAATGTCAAAGCTAGAAGGAGGAGGACAGGTGCTGAGCAGGCCAAAGCAAGCATGCGCACCGCAGAGTCCCAGGGCGGCCACCTGCGTGCCTCCCACAGCCCCATCAATGCCAGGAGACCCTGCGAGGCTGCAGGTACGAGTGCCCCCACTACCACGCTGATGGCGCTCCCCACCCGAGGACTGGAGGGAGGGGTGGAGTGTGGGCTAGTGAGGTGTCCCCAGGGGTCTGCTCACAGACTGCAGCTTTGTTTGGTCGCTGACATCTGCCCTGGAAGTGGCACCCCCTCTCCTCATTCATTCATAAATACACAATCTATGTGTGTGTGGTGACAGGCCCTGTCCTTAGCCCTGGAGACCAAAGAGAAAAAAGAAAGAGAAAGAAAGAAAGAAAGAAAGAAAGAAAGAAAGAAAGAAAGAAAGAAAGAAAGAAGAAGAAAGAAAGAAAGAAAGAAAGAAAGAAAGAAAGAAAGAAAGAAGAAGAAAGAAAAAGAAAGAAATCCTCACCTTTATGACACTTCCACTCTCCATAGTAGACAATACACAAAATAAACAAATTAAATAAAAGATATATCAGAGAATGATAAATGCTATGAAGCCAAATACAGCAGGGAGGGTGGGAGGGAGCATGGGAGGCAGGCGTAATTTTAAATAGGGAGCTCAGGCCTCCCAGAAAGGGTGACATTCAAGAAAAAAGGAGGTAAAGGGGAGAACTAGGCAGGAACCCAGGGATATTCCAGGAACAGCCAATGCAAAGGCCCTGGAGTAGACACATGGTTGGTGTGTCCCAGCGCGGCCCTGCAGCCAGGGAGATCAGAGATGAGCAAGGGGGAGAGCGGGAGGAGCTTAGCTTGAGGCCTGAGGGATGATTTGGGGTCAGATTGTATTTGGCCTGGGCCCTGTTGGCCTGAGGGCTGACTTCTACTCCAGTGAGGTGGAGAGACCGTAGGTGTGTGAGGGGAAGAGCGACGTGCCCGGACTTAGATTCAGCAGGACCCCTTTGCTGCTCTGTGGAGAGGAGACCCTAGGGGAGAGGAGCGGTCACAGCCTCAAGGGCTCTGGGCAGTTGCAGCAGGACCGGTGATAGAGCAGATACGGGTGTGAGAGAAAGGATGTGACCACAGACTCCAGGGCATTCGGGTTCTGGCCTTGCCCGGCCCTGGACCAGCAAGCGGCTGTCCTGGCTCAGACTCTCTGGGACTTGGAGACATTTCACAGCCAGGCCTTGGCTCCTGAGCCCACCCCCGGCAGCCATCTCCCTGGCTAAGCCTCCCAGGCCACCACCATCTGTCCCTTCGCTCTCAGACAGGCAAGTCATGCAGACCAAGGCACGTCATCAAGCCTCTGCATCATGGTTGTTCCTGGGACCTCAATAGGCTCAGATGGGGGAGAACCAGAATTCTCTGGAGCCTTCTAGACTTCCACTGCCTTTCTGTTTAGAGCCCCGTTCTGTGAAAGCAGAACCCTGAGGAGTCTAGGATCTTCCCACTCTTCTCCCACCCTGTACCACAGAGAGTCCGGTTGTGGCACTCCCGACAGTGACAGCCTGTGGACCTCTTTGGGTGAGGGGTCCCACCAGAAACCCTTGACGTGCCTGGTCCCGTCTGCCCTTAAGCCTTAGTCTAGCTTCAGCCACAGTAACCTTTTTGTTCCCCAATCATAGCAAACAAGCACCTACCTCAGGGCCTTTGCACTTGCTGTTCTCTCTTCCTTGCCACCTACTTCCCATTCCACTTTGCCAGTCTCTTATTCACACCAGATCCCTGTTAAACATCCCTGCTCCAGAAAGCCTCCTCTGAGCCCCCTGGATGGAGTCAAGCCCTAGTTATGCTCCCCCACCCCCAACATCTCTCCTTGGAAACTTTCCTGTCTTGACTCTTGACATTTAGAGAGTCAGGCAGAAAGCATTACAGATAGACCACAGACTCTGGAGCCAGGCTGCTGGGATCCAAATCCTGGCTCCCTTACTGAAGCGCAGTGTGACCTTGACCAAGTCACCAAACCTCTTGGCTGCCTTTATAAAATGAGGGTCATGAGCCTGGGTGGCTCAGCAGTTGGGCATCTGCCTTTGGCCCAGGGTGTGATCCGGGGTCCTGTGATCGAGTCCCACATCGGGCTCCCCGCAGGGAGTCTGCTTCTCCCTCTGCCTGTGTCTCTACCTCTCTTTCTCTCTGTGTCTCATGAATCCATAAAAAAAGTATTTTAAAAAAATGAGGGTTATAATAATCCCATAGGGTTGTTGTGAGGATTGCAGGAGAGTCTATAAGCCTGGAACAGTGCCTGACACATAGCCCGCGATCCACAGTGGTGGTTGTCACTTTGTTACTTGTTCACCGCTCACCTTCCCTGCCAGTCTGGACTGTGGCAGGTGGGGTCTGGACAGGGGTGGGGGGTGAGGAGGGCAGAGGGTGGGGAGGAGGCCCCACTCCCAGTCTTGCCCACTCTCTACCCTCCACACCCCCCACCCCCGCTTGTCCCCCTCTCCCTGCCCCTCCCCTCCCCCGGGGGGGGGGGGGCTCACCTGGCTGCCCCTCCCCCCCACCCCTCCTCCTGTAACCCCGGGAGAGCAATTAAGCCCAAGTTTTGATTTAAGGTACTTATAAAGGCCCTGAGAATGTCCTCTAATATCAGCTTATATATTTTTAATCTGCTGTTAAAGTGATTTAAAACAGAGCTCGGCTGGACGAGCGTGATGGAAATTAAAAGTCTCCATCACCTGGCGCGACAAGGACGCGGGGGCATGGTCCGCTGAGCGCGGGCTGCTCCCGAGGCTGGGTCCCAGGGGTCCGAGGGGTCCGGGCGCGGGCGGGGCGCAGGGCAGGGGGGCAGGCAGCGGCGCCCTGCACCCTCCGCCTAATGAGCCGTGACATCTGCGCGGCCGCTTAATTAACGAGGCCCTGGCGCTGCAGCAGGACGTGGGAGCTGCTCCGCGCTTGCCGAGGGGAAGCAGGCCCGGAGGAGAGAGGGCTGCTAATTTGCACAATGATTTTCTTTTCCTGCCTCCTATTAGAAGCCAGAGAATGGAGCTCGGCTCCGCTCTCTGCCCCCTCCCTGCAAGGCAATTTCCTGGGACTCCTTTTTTTTTTTTTTTTTGAGTTTCCTGGTGGGTGGACGAGCTCACATTGAGTCTTCTCCCTCTTCCCCACCCCTGGCCCTCCTCCCACCAGGCCTCTTCGCAGGAAAGTCTGAAATAAATGCAGGAGGCAGAGCACATGGGTCTGCCGCTTCCTCCAGGCCCCGGGTGAAAAGCGTGAATCAGCACCGTGTTAGGTCCCCCCGTCATCCGTTCACCTGCCCATTAACACGACTCCCCCCCAGCCCCCTGGACAGCGGCTGGCTGCCGCCTGGAAGACACCAAGCCCGGCCAGGGGCGGAGATCTGGAGGTCTCACAGGCCCGGGCGGCCCACCAGATGGTGGCCCGAGAAAGCGGCTTGTCTGCAAGCCTGTTTGCTGGTGGAGGGGGTGGGGGTGTTAGACATGTGGGTGGACTCACTGTCACAGCCCCCAGGAGGCCCTCCCCCACTTGGGCCAGCTCTGACTCTGTCCAGGAGCCCAGGAAGATGCTCTAGAAGTGCATCCCCTCAGCCTCACCGAGACTGAGGTCTGGAGCTCAGGTGGGAGAGAGTGGCTGGGGACAGGCTGAGATCCCTCCAAAACACCCAGGTGGCAATATTAAGTACACGGGTGGAGCGTCCACTGGGAAGGCAGTGGCCTGGGTGGGAGATGTTAATGTGCAAGTGACTGGCCCATGGGTGGCATCTGGAGCAGTGAGGGTGGGTGAGACTCTAGTGGGGGGGTGCAGACTCTGCCAGCTTCTGGGGGCCTCCAGAGGTGGAGAAGGAGCTGTATAGTAGACAGACTCTAAGACTCTGATCCTGGCCATCTCCCAGGGTCCAGAATCCCAGTATGATCCTCTCCCCTTGAACGTGGGCAGGTCCCAAGACTGGCTTCTTAGCAGGAGAATCATTCTCCTTCAGTCTGGAGGCACTTAACGGTTGGACAGGAAAGCTCTGGGTGGGCAGGAGCAGTTCGGGTCCCAAAGGAAGAAAGTGAACTGGAGTGTGTGTCGTTCCCGGGGGGCAACAGGGGCATGTGCTGCACCCAGGCGGAGGGACTGGCCCCTCCCAGTAGTCGGCAGGTGCTCACACATGGGATTCCCCCGTGGGAGGCCTCCCTCCTTCCCCAGTGCCTGGGCCTCTGCAGGCCTGGAGCTGGCGGGAGGTCGCAGAGGAGGCCCCCGCGCCGTGCTGTGTGGCTGCGCCAGGGATCCTGCCCTGGCAGCTGGGCTGACCTCCCCGAGGCGGCCAACGGCTAGACAAGGGCCCAGTGTGCTTTCCTAGGCGAGGGTTTGGCTGGGGCTTCACCCGGGAGCCCGGTTCAGACAGGGGCTCTTTGAAGGCAAGATGAATTGGGCTCAATGTCTCTGTCCATCTGAGGACGGGCGGGGGCCAGGGCCGCTTCCAGAAGGCCTGTTGTCCAGGGCTGAGGAGGGGTGGGCAGGGGAGCTTAGCTCCCAGGCAGTGGGTCCTCAACTAACAACCCAGCCACGGCCACAGGGATTCCCCTAGCTGGGCCAGGGCGGGCCCCATGCCGGAGACGGATGGTGCTGGACACTTTTAATTTTAATAAATACTCATGCATTTATTTTACTGTGCGCTAAGATACAATATAGCCCCCCACCCCCACCCCGTGCTTTCTCAGATATTACTGCTTGGCATCAGGTGACATCTGTTAACATTTAAAAAGGGGCTTCCTGGGAACTACCTGAATGTCCATCAACAGAAGGGGTAGGCAAATTGCAGTACACCCATTCAGTGGAGGACCACATGACAACGAAGAATAACCCTGCCCTAGCCACACACCAGCGTGGATCTACCAGTACATGCGACAGGCCGGAGAGGGAGATGCTAAGTGTGGGCCTCACTTGGACATAGGCTGTGCTGGCTCTGGCCCGCCCTGCCCCCCATCTGTCTCTATATCGAGCCGACTGTCCCCACGAATGTCCCCGATCACTCCTTACCCATTGCACTGTCTGCCCTCATCCATCTTCCTGTGGGCCAGAGTGACTGAGTTCTGCTCTCAGCGAATCAAGATTTTAAAACAATCGTTTGAGGAGAGCGATGCTTAACCCAAGAGTGAAGTCCTGGTGATGAAATTTCGAGTGTCTATGGCTGCAAAACAGGGCATGGTGTTGGTCAGGGGGGGCCATCCCCAGAAAGAACACAGACCAAAGCCATCAACTCCATGGGATGCCTGGGCGGCTCAGCAGTTAAGTGCCTGCCTTCAGCTCAGGACATGATCCCAGAGTCCTGGGATCGAGTCCCACATTGGGCTCCCTGCATGGAGCCTACTTCTCCCTATGTCTGTGTCTCTGCCTCTCTCTCTGTGTCTTTCATGAATAAATAAATAAAAATCTTAAAAAAAAAAAAAAAGCCATAAACTCCAATGGTCAGAGTCAAGGAGAGAAGCTGTGAGTTGGTATCTGTAGGGAGAACATCATGGAAAATTTTCTTCTGCCTCTTTATAAGCCAAGAGTCATAGTTAATAGAACCTCCAACCCAAACTGGCTTCAGTTAAAAAATAAAAGCAATTGGCTTTTGTAACCACAAACTCCAAGCAAGGGTAGTGCCAGCCTCAGGTATGGCTGGATCCAGGAGCTCAAGCACTGGCCTCCAATGCTCTTTCTTTCTGTCTCATGGTTGTTTTTGTTTATGTTGGCTTAATTTTCAGGCAGGCCTTGCCTCAGGATGGAAAAGGCATCCCGGCAGACCCAGCTGAATTCCATGGTTAGTCATCCCAAATTCTCTCTTCCCAACTGTTTCTGCCACAGTTCTGAGATGACCTGTGACTGGGCCAAACTGGGTCACCTGATTTTCCCTGAATCAATCATTGAGGCCACAGGCTTAGAAAATTCTGACTGGCCAGGCCCTAGCCACATGGCCATCTCTGGTCCAATGGGCAGAACCAGTCTAACCCAGACCATGTCGTCTGCAGTGAGGGAGGGGTTGTCTCTGAGGAAATGCAAGGGTTGTGGCCAGAAAAAGCATCCAAAGGAACTGACAATCCCCAAATCTGCTGAGCAACTGTGGAACCCAGGGCAGCCCCTTAGACTTTCCGACCCTCAGAGCCTGCTGCTGTAAAACAGGAATATTACAGATGAACCACAAAGGGGAGTCGTGGGCAGTTAACGCACTAATGTCGGTGAAAGCAGGTGGCATGCAGCAGGTGCCTGACCTGATGGAGGTCCACAGAATCAGAGGCTGGAAGGATCTGAGCTGGAAAGGTGGGGTGGCCCTGTGTTTTCTAAGGCTGTCTCATTTCACAAACTTTCTTTACAATGTGTTGTTGTCACTCCTGCCATCGAGTGGCCAGGGTTGTGGCTATGGTGGAGGCGACACGATAGGACTTCTAAGGCTACATTATGGAAGGCGATACAGCTTCCTCCTGACCCTCCTGGGCCACTTTTTCTTGGAGACCCCATGTCATGAGGAAGCCTAAGCCATCTGTGAGGCCACAGCCCCAGCTGAGGTCCCAGCTGGCAGCCTGGGTCAACCGTAGGAGTTGCAAGGTGTGTACCTGGGCAAGCATGCAGCAGACCTGAGCCCCGCCTCTGAGCGACCAGACCTGCCTGAGAAACCCGCTGGAGAACCCCCAGCTGAGCCCTGTCAAGGCCAGAACCCTGACATGACTATAGAATCCACTAAGTTTGGGGTGACTTGTCACACTGCAACAGACACTGGAAGAGTGGGCTAGTTGGGGGATTGTGGGCAGAGGCTCACATGGGAGCTACCGTGGCCTGTTGATACAACACAGTCCCACATGCTTGCATGCCCGGGTAACGCTAGCCTGTCCCCTAGAGAGAGGAGAGGCCATGCCGGGGTCCCTGAATGTGCTGAGCGGCACACAGCCGGGGGGGCTGCTCTTAGAAGCAGGCCTCCACGCCACTGGGCACCTGCTATGAATTTCCCAGGATCAAGTGGCAGCCCCCTAAGCTGTGGGGACAGGCTCTCCTCCACTGTGTTGACCCTTCCATAAGCTCAGGTCCTGCCCAGTCTCACTGGCTTGTTTTTTTTTTTTTTAAGATTTTATTTATTTATTCATGAGAGACTCAGAGAGAGAGATTGAGGCAGAGACACAGGCAGAGGGAGAAGCAGGTTCCTCACAGGGAATCCAGTGTGGGACTCGATCCCTGGGCCTCGGGATCATACTCTGGGCCAATGGCAGAAGCTCAACCGCTGAGCCACCCAGGTGCCTCTCTCACCAGCTTGTGAATGGAACTTGTCATTCTCTGAAAGGAGAGAGCAAATTAAAACCTTGACAGTGAACTTGCTAAGTACTTGCATAAATTGAGCCAGAGAATTTCCTTTTGCTGAGATTAGGAGACTCCCCCATTTCCTGGCCCCATTCAGCCCTTGGTCCCCTAACTCAGGTCCCAGGGGACTTCCTGATTTCCGTTTGGTCCAGCGACTCCAGGCAGGTCACCTCCAGAAGGGAGATGGTGCTGGATGTGAATTATCCCCAGGTGGAGTCCACACAGATCAGAAGCTAATGCAGAGGATCCAATCATTGACTCCTACAAGGCAACATTCCACTCCGGACCTGAAAGCCCAGGCAGCTGCCTGCCCCTGGGGCACTGGGGCACCAGCACACAGCTCTGCTCACCACCGTCCCTGCCCCGTGGCCCCCGGGGGAGCAGATCCTGCCTCCCTCATGCCAGAACTGCGATTTCCTCCATTCTGTAAAACCAACCGCTTGCTTTCTCTTTCGGCAAGAAATGGACTTAGAAAGGAAAGCTTAGACCACCCCGTAACTGGAAAGCCAGCATCACTTGCCCTAAACACAAGGGGACCGTGAAAATAAACCCGACAAAACAAAGAGGATCTCCAAAACCTGGTTTCCATCCTGCCACCTGACAGTTTTTTGAGACAGAGACTTTCTCTTGTTTTATTGAAAAGGTAGCTCAGCCAGCCTTAGCCCGGGCATCAGAGACACATCAGCACCCCGCAGAGACCTTCTCCTTAAAGTTGGCAGAAGAATGGAGAGAGAAAAGGGAGTGACTTTCTTGCTGTTGAAGATTATTTAATGCTGTGTCTGCATCCACCCTGGGTCTTCCCAACCATTTGGGCAAGATCGTAAATTATGACAACAGCGGAGGCTGAGCGGGGATCGCTGTGTGCTCGAGGCGACTCCCAGGGGTTCCGCGCTCTAGCTCTCTTAATGCCCGACAACCCAGCCCAGGGGACCCACCAAAAGGTCACACAGCCAGTTAGTGGCAAAGTCGGGATTTGAACCCAGACCTCCAGCTTAAGTCTGTGCTCAGTACAGGTCTACTCCCACCAGGTCCCTGGATAATTGCTGAGGGCCTGTACTGTGTTGAATAGTGTCTCCACCTCCTCCCCCCAAATAAAAACCAATTCCCATCTACCTGTGAGTGTGACCTCACTTGGAAATAGGGGCTATGCAGATGGAATCAGATTAAAATGAGGTCACACCGGATTTAGGGGGGGGGCCCAATCCAACGGTTGGTGTCTCTATAGGAAGAGGGAAGTTTGGACACAGTGACGCCCAGAGGGATGTCAGTGGCAGAGACTGGAGTGAGTGATGCCACTACAACCCAGGAACACTGAGGAAGCCACAGCCGCCAGAAGCAGGAAGAGGCAGGAAGGCTCCTCCCCTAGAGCCTCCAGAGGAAGCACAGCCCTGCCCACACCTTGAATTCAGGGCTTTGGACTCCCAAATGTCAGAGAAAAACGTTTCTGTTGTTTTAAGGCACCCGTTTGTGGCTACTGAGCCCTGGGAATGTGGCTGGTGCTGCAGGGGAACTGAATCTGAAATTTAATTAAATTTAAATAATCCAGGTATTAGTTTGCTCTTGCTGCTGTAACAAACGTCCACAAACATACTGGCTTAAAACTACACAAGTGAATCACACAGTTCTGGAGGACTGAAGTCCAAAACAGGCCTCGTTGGTCAGAGCCCTCCGTGTCCACAGGGCTGTGTTCCTTCTGGAGGCTTTGAGTGAAAATGTTTACTTGCCTTTCCAGCTTCTAGAGACTGCCTGCATTCCCTGGCTCATGGCCCCACATCGCTCTGCCCTCTGCTTCCATGTTGCATCTTCTCTGACTCAGACCTTCCTGCCTCCCTCTCGTAAAGACCAACGGGGCTGGCAGAGACCAAACCGGACAGCACAGGTCTGAGCTGCCAGTTCTCAAAGGAACTGCTTCTGCCCCGGTCACTGCTGTGTCTCCTGAGACGGACACACAATGCCCAAACGAATGTGTTCGATTAATGACATTAGAATATTGTTTCTACAACATGTTTGTCGAAGGAGATGCTGGGTTTAAATTCCAAGTCTGAGCTAAACTTTGCAAAACATTGCAAATCCACATTGTGGTGCCTCTAACAGAGCCTGGGCCAGGCCTCGGGAAACCCTTCTGTCCCTGGTTCCTCTGTGACTTCCAACACAGAGCACATGGAGGTACCTCGCTGGGTGTCACCTTCCCCATCTGTGTGATGAGGAGCAAGGGAGGAATTCAGCCCTTAAAACAGCTGCCAGCAGCCTCAGGAAAGCAAAGACAGGCACAGAGAAACCAAGGGGCTGGCCCATGGGCAAGGTCTTGAGGAAGTGCAGGAATGTGTCCCAAGCTGAGAATACAGTTCAGAAAGGGGGTTAGAGACCAGTAGGGAGGCTTTCTGCACCATGTGGGGAGAGGAGATGGCAGCCAGCCCCAGGGCTAGAATCAGACTTCTTAAATGCTGGGCCCTCTCTCCAGATAGTTTTCCTAAACTTCCTCTGACCGTTGAACTCCTACTCATCCTTCAAGACCCAGTTCAAATGTTTCTCTCTTCAGGAAATCTTCCTTGACTCTCTCAACCCACCTCTAACCCCCAGGAAGAGCCCAAGATCACTGGGGTTTGCACAGAATCTGTGCTGCCCTACCACAGGCCAGAGCCACTCACCTAAAGGTGCCCATAAGGGGCAGGCCTGGGATGTGAATCCAAGTGATCTGGCCTGAATGTCTACACACACATTCACCCACACACACACACACATCCCTAAACACAAATGTGCGCACGCACACACACGCACACACACGCACACATCCATATATACAAATATACACACGTCCATAAAGTCATGGCTATGTGTGCGGTCCATGGACACACACACACACACACACACACACATATACATACAATCATATTCTTTTGCAGAACATGCATGACCACTGAATGCACATGTGTGCACACGTGTGCACATACATATGCATGCAGATATTCCAGGCACACACACAGATGAATGTGTGTATCCTCACATGCAGAGATAGTCACAGAAATATGCACCACGCACCACAAACTCAATCACAAACAGAACATAACCAAGCCATTTCCCAATTCCATCTCCTGCCACGCATCCACAGACATCCAGATGCATACTTGCGCACACATGTATGCACACACAGACATGCTTCTGTGCTCTGTCCCCGGGTCCCGCCTGCCTGTCCTCTGCTCTGTCGTCACAGTGAGGCCTAGGGTGCTGGCACCAGCACCATCTGGTCTAGGTCAACCCTGGGGAGGAGGAATAGTCAGCTGTCTGGCCTCCTCTGGGTGAGGGTTTAGTAGTTCGGTCCTCACAGCCCCCCTGGCCCAGCCCTGGACGCCCCGGTCACACTCTTCTTGACACCCAACAGCCCAGCCCAGCCTGGACCCTGGGGCCAGATGCAGACTCGACACATTCCAGGGCACCCAGATGAGACCAGAAGTCTGGGAGGGGGACAAGGACCCCTTGCTGTGCCCTGGAGCTCCCCACCGGCCCCACTGAACAGAGAGGAAGAGGAAGTATAGCGTGGGCCCGTGCGGGGGCGCCTGCCCAGACAGCCTTCTGTGCGGCCAGATGGCCAGCCATCTGCAGTCCCCCTCCTCCCGGCGTGGCCAGGCCTGGTGCTGGGGCGAGCCTCCTCAAAGCTGGCAGAGCATGCTGAAGCCATGTGCTGCCTGGCAGCCTGGGGGGCCGCTCCTTAGAGCGAGCTGACCGGATGCGAGCCAGGCAGAGGCAGGCCCACCAGGCACAGCTGCCGTGGCCCCTTCCCTGGCCCACCTCTCACCTCATAATGTAGGCATCACTGTTCTGGAAGATTCTGAGGTTTTATCCAACTATCCATTCATTGTTTCATTCACTAAACACCAAGTGCCTAAAGATAGGCATTTGTTAGGCACTAAAGACACGATAAAGGACAGAATAAGTATCTGTTGAGCACCTACGATGTGCCAGGCACTTTCATAGCAATCAGGGATATGGCCACAAACAGAACAAATACATGTGAGACATCTACTGTGTGTCAGCTGATGGCAACAGGATCAAACAAGTGTTTATTGAGTACTTACTATGTGCCGGGAGTCGGTCTAGGCCCTGAGAACACAGCAGTGCACAAGCTCTTTGTTAAGCACCTACTGTGTGCCAGGCATTAGGGACGCAGTGGTGAGTGAGAAGGACCTGGTGCCGGCGCAGAGCTTGAAGTCTCCAGAGTGAGGGCGCAGATGAGCAACAGTGACTAAGGGACAGGATGCCAGAAGGAAAATAGGAGTGAGGAGAGAGACAATGCCACTCTTATTCATTTGATCATTCTAGATGGGACAGTCAGGGAAGGCTCCTTGGAGGAAGTGACATGGAGCAGAGACCTGGGTGGAGTGAGGAGCCAGCACCCAGGCTCCCAGGGGAAGGGAACAGCCTGGAAAGGCCCAAGGTAGACAGGCTCTGTGTGCCCAATGCCCTGGGGAATCAAGGCTGCTGAGCTGGAGCAGGTGAGCCCCCGGAAGGGCAGGAGTGAGGAGGGGAGGAGTCTGTGGCAGGAGACCCCAGGGGAGCGCATCCCAGACAGGAAGCCTCAAGACCAACCTCCACCTGTGTTTGGGAGGCTGTGTTTGAACTTGTCTTGGTGAGTCTGGGACATGAGCACCAGGATGATTCCCATTTCGCAGCTAGAAAGATGGAGACACGTGGGGTGGGGGTGGGGGATGCTCCTGAGCCTGGGGCCCAGGGCTGAGCCTCTGCTACCGTCCCCAGGCGAACCCTCCACGCCCCTGAAGCTGTCAGCCTTGACGCCCCACAGGCTTAGTCACCCTGTACAAGTGACATTTATTTATTCCCTCTCACAGAGCGTGGCAAGAATTAATTATTTAGCACCGAGGAAACACTTTGAACATGAAAAGTGCTGAGGATGACCGTGACATTGCAGAGAAGAATGCTCCCTCCTCAGGCAGCCGCAGCTCCAGAGGGCTGATCCAGCCTCTAGGGTCCCCACCACCCACCATGGGGTGGAACCCCCAGGGGAACACTGCTCTGAGCTGAGGATTTCTTTTCTGTAAAAGCCAGAAGAGAGTGAAGTAGAGAGGAAGGGGGGAGGGAGCTGGGAGGGAGGAAGGAAGGAAGGAAGGGGGAGGGAAAAGGAGGGGAAGAGGGTAGGGGGAGAGGAGGGGGGTAGGGAATGAGGAGGGGAGAGAGGGGGAGGGAGAAGGAGGGAAGGGGAGGGAAAGAGGGAGGGGAGGAGGAGGGAAAGGGGAAAGGGAAGGGGAGAGAAAGAAGGAGGGGAAGGAGAGAGAGGGAAAGAAGGAGGAGGGAGGAGACAGAGGGAGGGGGGGAGGAAGGGGGTAGGGAAGGAGAGGGAAGGAAAGAGGTACGAAGAGGAGGAGGAGAGTTTCACACTCACATATTTTTCGGCCACTCTACACTGGGTGAGCCAGGAAGGTAGGACAGAAATGAGTCACAAGGATAGGGTTCTGGTTTATAAAGCACTTTCTCTTCATTACTTCAGGTTTGCAAAACAGGTTGGGGGGGTTTCTCAGTGGGGCAGGGGTCAGCAGCCCCATGTCACAGACAAGGAAACTGAGGCTCAGAGAAGCCCTTGGCCAAGCTTCCAGAGCCAGGCTGCAGTGGCCTGGAGGGAGATCTAGGAGAGAGATCTGGGAGGGACATCTGGGAGGAAGATCTGAGAGGAGCAGGATCTGGGAGGGGGATCTGGGAGGGAGAGATATGTGAGGGGGATCTGGGAGTGGGATCTGGGAGGGAGATCTGAGAGGGAGATCTGGGAGGAGCAGGATCTGGGAGGAGAGGATCTAGAAGGAGCAGGGGAGGAGGTGGCCCACCCAAGGGGCTCTCTGGGGCACATTCTCATCACCACTGGCAGGGTGAGCTCTGGTTCCTGGGACTCTGGAATTCCGGAGGTGCAGACACCAGCCATGCCCCCAGCACAGCCCAGCAGAGACCCCCGGGTGGCCCTAGAACTTGAGGCCCTCCCTTGTGCCACTGAGGATCCATGCGTCCCTGGGAAGGAGGCAGGGAGGAGACATCTGGCTGGAGTGGGAAGGGGGGAGGGGGGCACAAACAACTTGGCAGGGAATTGGAATGATTTGATCTAATATTTCCCCCAAAGAAGCCATTAGGCAGAAGAGCTGAGCTTACCAGCATTGCTGGTACACTCTGTGTTGCTGCCCTTTCAGAGGGCAGAGGTTGTGGGCCATGCTTGACCCCCTCCTTAAACCAGGATGGAAAAATCCTAGAGGAGCAGAGAACTCAGGGTCTTGGGGCTGTCTTCTTTCTGAGGGTCTCAGCCCCGCCTCAATTCATCCCCACTCACCCTGGTGGCCAGAACCATGCCTGCATTCAGTAGGTGCCCAATAAATGCCTGCTCAAGTGTCCCAGCTGATACCTGAGGGCCCCTGCTCAGGGGAACAGAGAAGCACTGTAAGAAAGCAGAGGCCTCACTGGGGCAAGTGACTTAACGTCCCTGTGCCTCAGTTTCCCTATGTATTCAGAGGAGCAAAAATGATAGAACATTGCGACTGCAGAAGATTCCAGGGCTTGTGCCAAAGTGCTTAAAACAGCACCCAGCTCGCAGTGCATGTTCATAAAGTCAGATCTATGCAGAGCCCCTGCAGACATGGGGTCCCCACAGCAACCCTCTATGGCAGGTTCTGTGAGGCTGTTTCATTACTGTTATTTATTTCTCTTAGATGATGAAACCGAGCCCCAGAGAGATAAAGCCAGTTGCCCAAGGCCACCCAGCTAGAAAGTGACTGAGCTGGATTCAAACCTCCCTTGCTCCTGCCTCCTGGACAGACAGATGGCAGGGTCCCCTAGCAGGGCCAGCCTCAGGGACCGGCCCCCTCCAGGCTGCCGCAGCTCCTTCCTGCTAATTGGGCCTCGGGGACAGGCCTGAGGTTTCCTTGTCCCAGGCCACCGTATCGGGGTATAAGCGAGTGACTCGCGTGTGCCTCAAACCAGAAGCGGCGCCCACTGTAAATCAGGAGGCCGCCGCTGGCTCTGCAGGCCGTCCAGCCACCTGGCTGCCCTGGCCCGGGAGGTGGGTGGCGACCCTACAGGGTGCTGGACAGCTGGGAACCTGCTAGGGCTGCTGCCATGGCAACGGGGCTCGCCTCCTTGTCCTGCCCTCCTGGGCATTGGTGGGCTGAGAGGCTCAGCTGGCCTCCTCCTCTCCCTTCTCTCCCACAGGGGTCCCTGGGGGCCTGCGAGCGCCTCACCCCCTCACACAGCAGCCCTGCAAAGCCAGCTCAGACAGCCCTCTCAGTAACAAACAAGGCCAGCTGGTAAGTACCACCTCCCTACCCCTTTACAGATGCTGATCACTTTATTCTCACATAGCCCATTTGATAGATGAAAGATCGGAAGGGGCAATAGTATT
This sequence comes from Vulpes lagopus, assembly GCF_018345385.1. Taxonomy (NCBI): domain Eukaryota; kingdom Metazoa; phylum Chordata; class Mammalia; order Carnivora; family Canidae; genus Vulpes; species Vulpes lagopus. The sequence continues at coordinate 31,485,028 of NC_054837.1, forward strand.
TGCTGGGGGTCACAGTGTTCAAACCGAAGATTTCTGGCCCCAGAACTCTATCACGTAGTACAGAACAGTGGTTCAGACACAAACTCTGGAGTGAATCAAGCTGTGTGACCCTGGACAAGTTACTCAGCCTCCCTGGTCTTCAGTCTCCCCTTCTGCAATATGGGATAATAGCACTCACTTGGGAGAGTCCTAGGGAGGATCAGATCAGTTCATATGCACACAGCACTTCGAGCAGGAACGGGCAGAGTAAGGCCTGGGGCTTACCTCAGTTTCCCCTAGCAACAGATCCTGAGATGAGGATTGTGAACAGGTGCTCCAGGGAGGCCAGCAGAGAAACGGGACAGAGAAGGAGGGGATGCCAAGCTGAGGCGTCACTTGCACCATCCCGAGCCCCGCAGCCTGAGAGTGGGGGACTCTGGAGTGCGAGCTCCACCTCAGAGTTCGTCTGGCCTCAAGGCAAGGGCCCAGACCCACCGTCTGTCAGTGGTCACCTAAGGGCGGCCCCAGAGGGATGACAAGTCCCAGGCAGCCACGCTGTCTGCCATGGGGAGCAAAGCACTTCCAGGAGCCCGAAGCTAGGCGAAAGTACAGAAGTTAGAAGGCCTGGGGGATTACAGGATGGGAGCCAGAGACCCAGGATGTGTGGGTGGAACCCCAAGAACCCCCACCGTGTTAAGTCACTGTCCTAGCTTTTGTGAGCTTTCCCTGCCTAGGACCTCACAGGGAACCTGTCTGACCAGTACAGTTGCCTTCACGTTGCAGTTGGGAGGCCGCTGGTCTGGTCAAAGTCCCACAGATTTGGAGCAGGGAGCCAGATCTCTAGACTCCCAATTCGGCCTGGATGACTGTCCGCAGGGCCTAAAGAAGACAGTGCTAATTTGGGGAAGGGGAGGTTTGCAGCTCCAAGGCCTGGGCCCCTGGAGAAGGTTGTAACAGTCAGGACGTCTTGGGCAGCAAATAACAGATAAACTCCAATTCAAGCACCTTTAACAAGGATACAGGGTTATATCTTCCCTAAGAAGTCCTGTGGTGAAGGAGCTTCTGGGCGAGTTGATTCAGCAGCTCAGCGGTGGCGTCAAGACCAGGGTCTTCCCGTCTGTCTTCTGCCGCCCTCATTGTGGCTCACTCCCCGCAAGGTCCCAAAATGGCTGCAGCAGATCCAGTCATCTTATCCCACCAGGCCAAAGGGCAGCCCCAGATGAACCAGTCATCTCTTCCTCATGTTTCTCTCTCTCTCAAAAATATTTTATTGGGGATCCCTGGGTGGCGCAGTGGTTTGGCGCCTGCCTTTGGCCCAGGGCGCGATCCTGGAGACCCGGGATCAAATCCCACATCGGGCTCCCGGTGCATGGAGCCTGCTTCTCCCTCTGCCTATGTCTCTGCCTCTCTCTCTCTCTCTCTGTGACTATCATAAATAAATAAAAATTTAAAAAAAATTTTTTTTAATATTTTATTTATATATTTGAGAGAGAGAGAGAGAGCACAAGCAGGGGGAGTAGCAGAGAGCAATAGAGAAGCAGGCTCCCTGCTGAGTCAGGAGCTCGGTGTGGAGGCTCAATCCCAGGACCCCGGGATCATGACCTGAACTGAAGGCAGATGCTTAACCAACTGGGCCACCCAGGTGCCCCGAGTTTCTCTCTTTTTAAAGCAAATAAAGATTCCCCATAAACCTCAGGTGGAGCCCCCGTCACATCTCATTGGCTAGATTTGGGTCTCATGAACCCCTGGCAAGGAGCATAGGGCAGCCATCGATTGGCTTAGACCAGGGGTCAGCAAACGCAGCCCCAAGTCTGTTTTTGTAAATTAAGATTTATTGGTGGGCAGCCACACGGTTTTTTCCTTTCATACGCCTGAGCTCATGCTACAACGGCAGAGCTGAGTAGCTGCAACAGAGACTATCTGGCCTGTGAAGCCTGAAAGAATTATTATCTGACTCTCCAGAAAATCAGTTTGCTGACTCCTGGCTAAATTAATTGGGATTCGCCCCTGAGCTGGACTGAGTCATTGTCCCCGAGGGATGAACACTGAACAGAACACTAGGCTGTGAGGTCACAGCTAAGTCATCCCCAAGTGCTTTGCTGTTCAAAGCGTGGTCCCTCAGCTGCCCAATCAGCCTCAGGCCGGGCCCACTCAGGCCTGCCCAAGCCCCTGGACCAGGTCCTGCATTTGACCAGATGCCCAGCATCTGTGAGACGCCCCAGCCCCGCAGAGCACAGGTGGGGACAGAGGGGAGGTCGCGCTGGATTGACACCCGAGTGTGGCTAAGCTCAAGTCCTGACTGTGGCCTTGACCGACTGTGTGGCCATGGCCCGTCGTGTCACCCCTCGGGCCCTTAGCACCCTCCCTGCTAAGCGTGGTGTGTTAGCGTCCCGGGGCTGTTCTAACAGCCCCATCCCGTCCCACCCCAGCCCTGAGCTGGATGCCTTCAAGCACAGTCCTGGAAGTCAGAGGTCCGAAGCCACGAAGCCACGGTGCGGGCAGGCCCGGACACCCCCGAGGCTGTAGGGGAGGGTCCTGCCTTGCCTGCTCCAGCCTCGGGTGGCCCCAGGTGCTGCCAGCTGTGTCTGCATCCGTCTCACCCCTGCCTTCCATTGCATGTGACCTTTTCCTGTGTCTCCCTGCTTCTGATAAGGACACCAGTCCTCCTGAATTCACACCCACCCTCATGACCCAACTTAACCTGATTACATCTGCACAGACCCCATTTCCCACCGTTTGCCCCCGCCCCACCCAAACCATCAGGTTTCAGCTACGCTGACCTCCCTGCTCTTTCTGGAACATGCCAAGCCCCCTGCAGCCTCGGCACCTTGCTGCGCCCTCTGCCGGAATGCTCTTCCCATGGACACTCAAGCTCGCCCCCTTATTTTGTTCAGATTTCTGTGCAAATGTCCCTTCCTGAGAGACGACTTCTTAGGCACACAGCCGAAAGTAGACATGCCCCCCATCCCCAACACTCAGTCACATTCAATACCATCAAATTTTTGATCATCTTCGTAGTCCCCACAACTGGCTAGAATTCTCTCACATCCATTTATTTATCTCTTGGCTGTGTCCTTGGTGCCTAGAATGGGGCCTGGCACCTAGCAGGTTCTCAGTAAAAATTAACTACCCCACGGAACAGGCCCCTCTCCACCCCACCCCTCTGAGCTCTTCATGAACACTCAGGAATCCCCAGGTCCCTGCATTAATGGCCTGGCAAGCCTCACCATGCCATAGAATTTTCCAGATGAAACTGTTCCTTTGTGCGTCAACAGAGCCTTTAATCTCAGCTCATCATACCAGGCAGGAAGGAACCTGCTTGGCCAGAGGACTTCTGTCCTCGAGCCACCAAGTAACATGAGAGGGGCCTCTCAGAGAGGAAAGCTCATCTGCCTGCCCAAATCCTTTTTTGTTAAAGATTTTATTTATTTATTCATGAGAGAGGCAGGGACACAGGCAGAGGGAGAAGCAGACTCCCTGCGGGGTGCCCAATGTGGGACTCGATCCCAGGACCCCAGGATCACACCCTGGGCTGAAGGCAGGCACTCAACCACTGAGCCACCCAGACGTCCCTTGACTCTCACCTCCCCACGAAAAATTCTTGATTTTATTTTTAACTTTTTTTCTTTTTTTCACATTTTCTATTCTCTAGTGTTCCATGACTTGTTTTTTTTCATCTCCCTGCTTGCCTGGGACATTATTTCATGCCAAACACACAGATGTCACCCCATCATTCCTAATGCCTGTGTAGTGTTCCATAGCCCTGGACACATAGCGTAGAACCGTTATGACTATCTGGGTCAAAATGGTCCATTTGTGACCACCTTAAATTCTTAGGACATGGGACACCTGGGTAGCTCAGGGGTTAAGCACCTGCCTTCGGCTCAGGTCATGATCCCGGCGTCCTGGGATCAAGTCCTGCATCGAGCTCCCTGCATGGAGCCTGCTTCTCCCTCTGCCTATGTTCCTGTCTCTCTCTCTCTCTCTCTCTTTGTGTCTCTCATGAATAAATAAATAAAATATTTTAAAGAAATTCTTAGGACATAATTCATTGGAATGTACACCATAGTTTGTATGTGATACAGTGAGGACTTTTGGGAAAACCAGTAAGATCTGGGCTTACTGGGCAAGAGGTCTGAGTTGCCCTGTTACCCACAGACTCTAGACTGCAACTGAGCTTGTGTTGGTAAAGTAAATGCAGGCCCCAGTACTATGGGCTGGAATGTCCCCAGCTCCAAAAAGGCCCTGAGGGTGAAACATTCCTTCGGCTGGTCAGCTGCACATCCGGAGGACTCCAGAATGTCAAACCTTCAAAGCTCCATGACCCGTTCCCACAGAAGTGGTGCCCGGTAATTCAAAAAGCAATGCTAGGTACACTACAGTTTGCCCACGTCTCCAAAGAAAGTCCTACAAAGGGTCTTCCAGAAGCAGATCAAGAAAAACCAGGCCTCTCTCCACCGCAGGTACTGAATGCTTTTATGCGCTGGCATAAAGGGAGCGGGGAAGGAAGGGCATGGGTTGTCGTAAAGTCAGAACGAAACTGCCAACAACACAGTTCTCTGTCTCTGAAGAGTGACTCACCCAGTGAAAACCAGAATATTGTTCCAAGCGTCAAAATCTACAGAACAGCCTCCAGGATTTGGGCCTTACCCAGCATAAATGAGCCAGACATCCCAGCATGGTCCTCAGGTACCCGTCAATAGCGTATTGTCTTCTCCCTGTAGCCTTTGTTCTGGAAAGCTCATCAAGGGGAACCCAGGAGGTCACAAGACAGCAGGCTGCCCATTTGCTTCCCCGGGGCAGCACGCAGACGACTCTAGATGCCTCCCAGTGCCTGCCCCCTGCCAACGGCCAAAGTGCTGCTTTTGGTGCCCAGACTACCTCAGAGCACAAGAAAACGGGGAGCCTGGCGGGAGGCCGAGACACAGGCCTTTGAAGGATCGTGGGCCCTGGAAGGGCCAGGCAGCAGCAGGGGGCGTTTATCATCATTAAGAACGACTTAACTCCGAACAGGGGAGAAATGCTTTTAGAGTAATTTTATTAGCAGTGGACTCTGGAATGCCTTTCCTATTCTTTTAAGTAATATTCTGTGCAGCCCTGTGCCCTCCATAAAGGAGGAGGACGCTGACTGGTTTGTAGATGGAGAAAAGGCTGAGCTGTTTCGGTCTCCTGCTTTCATGTGAGGGGATTCGCAAGGCAAACGGGGGACGCTATAGTTTGCCTTGTGGAGTCGGCCAGGTCTCCAGCAAACCACGGGGTCTATTTTTGATGCATGTGTCAATCCATAATGAGGCACATAAAAACCAGGACAATGTGTCGGTGTTCATCCATGTTGGGGTCTGGGAGGGGAGACAGTGGGAGAAACGGTAGCTGACACCTATAGAGCACTTTGCACACATTAACATTTCACCCAGATAAGGACCCACCAAGGGAAGTACTCATGTGGTTGCCATTTCACAGATAAGGAATCTGAGGTACAGCGCGGTTAGGTAACTTGCCCGAGTCACGAAGCGAGGAAATGGCCAAAGGCTGAGATCTGAACTCCAGCTCCAAGGTTTGTGCTTCTAACTTTATTGAGCATTGTGGGGTTGTCCCCAATCCAAAGAAATTGGCAATGAGCGGGCTCTCTGTGACAGACACTGGGACTGACCCACCACCTGTTCCCAGCCTTTTTCTCCATGCCTGCATCTACCACTAGGTCTAGAAAAGCTAACCCTCTGCTTTACCAGGCTCCTTGCAGTTTTGGCCAATGAGATGGAAGCAGAAGGCAACTGGGGAGACTGTGGGAAATGTTTTTGCTTCCCTTGATTAAAAAAAATAAAAGCAGGAACACCTGGGTGACTCAGTGGTTGAGCCTCTGCCTTTGGCTCAGTGCGTGATCCTGGGATCTGGGATGGGGTCCTATATCAAGCTCCTTGCAGGGAGCCTGCTTCTTCCTCTGCCTGTGTCTCTGCTTCTCTCTCTCTGTGTATCTATCTCATAAATAAATAATAAATAAATAAATAAATAAATAAATAAATAAATAAATAAATAAAATCTTAAAAAAAAAAAAAGCAAAGATAGTTAATGTCCCCTGTGCCTTTTTTCCTGCTTTGAATGTAGATGTGATGCCTGGAGTCGTGGCAGCCACCTTGTGATCTGAGGGAAAGGCCAGGAGAAGCACGGATGGTGACCCAGAACCAACTCTCCTGCCTTCCAGACTTCTCTTTATATGGAAAAATTAAACCCTGTTTGTTTACAATATGGGGTTAGGTTTGCCATCACCTGCAACCAAAAATCATACCTAATGTTCCTTCCTCTCTTCCTTCCTCTTTCTTATTCCCACTTGAAAGTAACTGATTCTTCAAAGTCTGCACCTTGAAAAAAGTGAGGGACGAGAGGCCTGCTTTCTGAGGATATCTGATGGAATTACATCCTCCTGCTGTCTTTCCAGCTGTCATTTACTGAGCATCTACTCTTTGCAGGTATACACATATAGCAGGTATACCAAAGGCTCCAGGTTCATTGTTCCTGCAAGGCTCTGAACAGTCTAGAAGGGGAGCCACATCCAACTCCATCTCACTGATAAGGATACTGAGGCCCTGGGGCCTGAAGAGCTAGCCTGGTGGGGGAGGAGCCAGATTCACTCAGGCCAGCCTGACCCCAAGCCCAGAGTCTTCCTATTCTCAGCTGCGGTAGCTCCAGCCCCCAGCTCAGCCCTCGAGAATGTCTCCAGCTTGCCAGTCTCCAGGCCTGGCTCCCTCCTGTCCCTCGGGCCAGTGCCTCACCCTCAGTGCTTCTGATCCTCCTCTGTAAAGTGGGGTCAGTGCTACAACCCACTCACAGGGCTGCTGTGCCAGTTCCCTGAAACAATCTATCTGGCGCAGAGCCTGGCACATGGGGAGTGCTCCGCAAATGGTGTCATTGTTATTTCTGTTATTTTACAAAGAACCCAGAGTCTTGCCCTCAATAGCAATCCCCCAGGGCAGCACTGAGTGGACAGAAGCCAAGGGAGACTGGGGTCTGATTCCTACTGAGCCTGGCCTGCTTTCCTGTGCCCCGAGCCTGGGCACAGAGGTACCCTTGGGTGACACATGGGAAGGCCTCCTGCATGGAGCTACCTGAGGAAGTAAGCTCCGGCCAGACAGCTTGTCTAGAAAGAAGCACACATTCGAGAAAGGCCGTCTCTTGCCAGGGACTCAGGGGATCAGGCTCCAACTATCTGCATCATGGTCAGGGTTGGCCGGCCCACAAGACGTGGAACTCACCCTCTGGATCAAAGCCGGGGTGGCTGCCAGCAACTGCAACAAGAAGACAAAGAGAGAGAGAGGACATCTCTCTCCTGAGCCCCAGCCCACAGCAAAGGGAGTCAGCCTCCAATAGTGGAGGAGAGGAGGCTCTGGGTAACTCATTAATTCATTAATGAGAGCATATTAAATGCCAAGCATTGGGCACACGGGTTGCACTGAACTGTCACTGCACCCTGGTGAGGGAAGTACTATTATCATCTCTATCTCACAGATGAGGAAACTGAAGCCCAGAGAAGTTAAGCAGCTTGCCCAAGGCCACACAGCCCATAACCAGAGGAGCAGGATTTGAACCCTGTGGCCAGGGCTCAAAGTGGCCAGACCCCTTCTAAGCAATAGAGTAACAAGACCCACCCCATCTCTGCCTTTCTGGAGCTTCCGTTCTAACGGGGCTGGCAGAGGAGAGACCAACTAGAAACGAATCAGCAGGTTCACGGGATGGGTAAGTGCAGGCGGTGGTAGTGATTACATCACCCCATCTGTCGGGGGAATCTCTGGGTGGGAGTCTTGGAAGGCTTCTCCGAGGAGGTGGAGCCTGCCAGGTCTTCTTGCAGGAAAGGTGGGACTTGAGCTGACAACAGGGGCATTAGAAACATGCCGTGTGGCGGGCCAGCTCCTGCAGAGGCTAAGATGAGGGCAAGCGGATGTGAGAGCACGGTGAAGCCAGAGCTCCTTGCAGGTGAGAACCCGGGCTAGTTACCGCCCCATAAGGTAGCTGTTGGCACTGAAGGACATACTGAGGCTGAAAGCACGGGAGGCTCTGGAGGCGGGAGGAAATGCTGGTGTCCACCCTCTTCCCTGGTTTTGCTCCAGGATCCACCACCCTCCACGGCCCTGGAGAGCCCTGCCCAGGGCAAGCGTCCTGACTGGTCCAAGGTGACCATGCTCCCAGCCAGAGATTTGTGTGACACAAAGGGTTCAACTGCTGGCAAGTTTTGCAGAGGTTTTCTCACTCTCAGGAAGAACGTCTCCATCAGAGGTAGCTCTTGCACTAGTCGCCTGTTGCTGTGTAACAAGATGCCCCTAAACCTTGCAGCTTTCACCTCAATGAGGTATTATCCCTGTTTCGGGGGGGGGGGTGAGGGGCCAGAAATCTGGGAGTGACTTAGTGGATGACACTGGCTCAGGGTCTCCCTGGAAGTTGCAGGCAAGACGTCGTCAGCTGCATCTGGAATCATCTATAGGCCTTCTGTTCAATCTCTCTCCCTCCGTGTGAAGGTAAAGGGTGTCAGAGGTCGGTCCACCCAGCCCCAGCCTGCAGGTGCCCAGCCCTGGGCTCTTTCCAGACACACAGACACATCAAACATTCCAGTTTACACATCACCTCCTCCAAGAAGCCTTCCAAGCTCATCTTATTTAGAGTGGCCCTGCCCCACACAAGCCAGTGACCTATCCTACCACCCCTGCTTTATTTCTGAGACTCTGCTTTTTACTGTTTACCTTTTTTTTTTTTTTGGTCCTTCCTTATTTAACTTTTGTCCCTCTACCCCACAAGTATACACACTCCATGAAGGATCAGATTTTTGTGTCCTGTCCTGTCCTCTGCTAGATTTCCCAGAGTTTAGCATAGTGCCTGTATATAGTAAGCACTCACTTAAATGTATGTATCTGTTGAATGAATGAATGTGTGGACATTTCACAGCCCTGGAAGTGATCTGGAACATCAGGGAATTCTGAAGAATCAAGAAAGAGGCTGATAATTCTGTCTCTGTCTCTGCTTCTCTTTCTCATGTGCGCGCGCACACACACAGAGCGCTGTTCCTCCTGCAGGTCACCCTCATCATCTTGCTTGCAAAGTGCCTCCTCCCCCCAGGCTTGGCCTTCTCTAATCTACTTCCCAAATTGGCTTCTCCACTCCACACCAGCTCCTGTGCCCCTTTGCTCACAGATCTGTGACACCAGCAGCATAACCAAAATTACCCAGAATTTGGAGTCAGACAGACCTGGCCCACATTTGGAACTTCCCAGGCACATGGCCCTGAGTGGGCTACCGGCCTGCTCTGGGTCTCAGTTTCCTTGTCTGTGCAGTGGAATACAGTGAGGCCACTCTCCGTAAAGTGTGTGTCATCTCCATGAGCATGAGCATGTGGTTGTTCCAGGCGAGGAGGGGCGCTGGGAATAAACCTCCCCTCTCGGCAGCCCACGGAGGCTCGCGCCCTGCTCAAGTGGGCAGCCTGACCCAGCGGCTGCCACTCCTCTCCCAGCTGCTCCCCAGAGAGCAAGAACACTTCACTGGCCAGTATTTTCCCCGGCTCAGCACAAAGCTCAATCACTGCGGGGCAGCCAGGAAGGGCTGTTAGCTTGATTGAGTCCTTTTTTCATCTCCACGTCAGCTGTTAGGAGGCTCTCAGCTCACCCAGGAGCAGCCGCTCCTTTATCACCGGGTGCAGGAGCAGGGCGGCTGGAATCCCTCAGTGATAGCAAGAATGTGGCACCACCGCATACCCCCCACCCCCAAGAACAAACTCTGAAACATCTCCTCCCTCGACTCAAAGACTAGTAATAGCTCCTGATTCCCCGGTTTGAGCCTGGAGCCTCTCCCTCCCCTTACCTGCCTCCCCAACCCCACATCCTCTCAGGCCTCTCCTTTCTGCTTGAGCAGAAGAAACCCGAGATGTACTGGGTTTGAGGGTTGGAAATTGCTTCTGCTTTCTGAGGGAGGTAGTGAATTCATGTCAGCAGGAACGTGAATTCCTACATTGCCTCCTCTTAATAACTATGAAACAAACGCTCTAGCACAAGGCTTGCTTCTGAGCATTTTCCATAAATCACTCAATTAATCCTCACAGCAAACCTAAGAAAAAGACATCGTATGTGTCCCCATTTTACAGACCAGGTTATGCCGCACAGAGAGAGTTAGGTAACCTGCCAAAGGTCACAGAGCTGCTGCATAGAGGGGCTGGGCTGGGATTTGAACTTAGAACTTCTGGTGCCTTTAGGCTCTTCACAAAGGGGAAGGGAAGAGTGGACATGGCAAAGCCCAAAGCTGGTTGTTCTATGAGGCCAGGATGTGGGGAAAGAGTGGATAACCATTTGCTCCGTAAGACACAATGGTGAGGGTTTGGAAAGGTGACAGGAGTCCAAGCTTGGTGAGTGGGCTGCATGGGAAAGTTTAGGAGATATAGTTTCTGGAGTAGGGGAAGAAGGGAACCAGAAGACAGGGGAGGCAGGGAGCCTGAGCAGCATGGTGTATAAAACCCCTCCCTTGCTCCCAATCCTCAGCAAAGTCTGCTGAAGCCAGAAATGACCCAGCCTGAGGATGGGGAAGAGGAATCTTAGAAATGAGGCCTTGTGCGTCAGGACAATCAGCTACCAGAGATAGAATGCCAGCTCTCAGATTTCTTGTTTCGTGTAACTGAAAAATCCAGGGTCGATTTCAGACATGGCTGGATTCAGGGGCACGGATAATGCCATCAGTCCCTCCTTCTTTGCTCCAGGCTGCTTCGTTCTCAGGCAGCTTCGATTACATCCCACTGGCGTAACAACTCAGTAGGGAAAGAGATCTTTTTCCCAAGTGGTTCCAGCAAAAGTCCCAGGGAAGGTTCTCATTGGCTCAGCCTGGGCCATGCAGCTATCCCCAACCCAATGGCTTGTGACGACACAATTTCACCCACTCAAACCACATAAGCAAAGAACAAGGAAGGGGTGACTCCACAGTGGGACACAGCAGGGGAGAATTTCCTTCCAGGAAGAGAGAGTCTGGGCAAGAAGGCCACTGACATGCCCTGTGGGAGCCACAAGGGGAGGAGAGGAAGAAGAGTTGCATGAGAGTCCATCAGTGAGATTATGTGGTCGCAAACAAAGTCTCAGCTGATCAAGATGCAAGCCTCTACTGCTTGCACTCACCTACAATTGCACAGAAATCTTGCCTGGGGTACTGGGCTGCCTGCTGAATGGGGCATAAGAGAAATGCCCAAAAAGTAAAGAACAGAGAGGTTGAATAACAACCTGCCTCAGTTTCCCTTTCTGTAAAATGGGGTAAAAAACTTCACATGGTTGTGGAAGATTGAAGGGATTAACAAGTGTGAAGGGTAATAAAAAATAAATAGCAACAACAGCGAAGTAAGCTGTCTTTCAAGCAAAAACAACCATAAATCTAGTCCTCTTCCTCCATGAAGCCTTCCTGGGATCCACAGTACACTGAGAGTCCCTGGAGCCCCATGGACCTAGGTCTAAACCCTTGCTCTGCTCCTCTAGCTGTGTAACCCTGAGAAAGTGGATTCACCTCTCTGAACCAGTTTCCTCTTCCAGAAAATGTGGATAATTAAAGACTCTGTGGAGGTCTCTGATAGATTCTGAGCCATTGGCTGCATTAAGAAGCTGTGGTCTCTCTGGGGTTGAGGTTGCCTCCCTGGCATCTCTGTGTCCTAGGGAAGCCCCATTCATAATGTGGATAGGCTCAGCTTGGGTTCTCACAGTTCAGAGTTGGACCTCTACCCCTAAGAGGCTGTGTGACATCAGCAAGTCACTTTGTTTCTCTGAGCCTGTTTCCTTGTGGTGATCCCTTTATCACAGAGAAGTTATGAGACTGGCAGTAGCCTCTACACAATGCCTGGAATAAGCAGATATTAAATTAATGGACATTCTCTGTTCCCCTGACTGCCAATCCAAATGCCACCTCCTCTGTGCGGTCTTCCCTGATTGCCCAGCTCCAATGACCTCTTGGTCTCACTTCTTGCCTGCACAGTGAGCAACTTGGAAGTTTAGGTCAGGCCACTAGTGCCTTTGGAGTCCCTAGTGCCTGGCACATGGCCTTGTAAACAGTGGCCATTCTAGAGATTTTGTGATTAACGATGATGGCAATGCTGATGATGATGGAGAAAATGCCATTTGAGCTCCTTGGTTCCTCTTCCAATATAATTTCAGCTTAACTTGACTCCAGAAGTTCTTCAAATCCTCTTGTCAGGATATGGATATAAACAGATCCCTAAAACCCAGAATCTGCTGTGTACCCAGCTCTGTGTCAGGCAAGCCTTTTTTGTTTTTTTCCCAATCTATAGTGGCATCTTGCCTTTCACAATGAAGTTCTCATTCAAGCAGAATTTCATGATCTGCAAGACAATTTGGAGTGGCACATACAGATGAGCACTTTTTATTGTCACAGTTATATGCTTATTTTAACTAGGAATTGCATTTGGCTACATATACCAAAAGCCTCAAATAACAGTGGCTTCCCCAAATAAGCTCTCTCTTTGTTAAGAAACAGCTCCACTGTGCCATCAAAATTCAGACTTTTATCTAAAATCTTTCATTCTAAAAAAAAAAAAAAAATCTTTCATTTCATTCTAGTGGTCATCTTTGGTCACAAGGTGGCTGCTCTACCTCCAGCATTTCATCTTAAGTCCGGGCAGAAAAAAGGGAAAGAGCAAAAGGCAAAAGCTCTACACCAGCTTCTGCTCCCTGTCCCTACTCTCCACTTTAAAAAAAAAAAAAAAAAAAGATTTGTGCATTCATTTTAGAAAGAGAGAGTGTGAGCAGGGAGAGGGGCAGAGAGAGAGGGACAGAAGCTGACTCACTGCCAAGTGGGGAGCCCAACATGGGGCTTGATCTCAGAACCCTGATACCATGACCTGAGCTGAAACCAAGAGCCAGACGCCCAACCAAATGAGCCACCCAGGTGCTCCTCTCTACTTTTTAAAGAGCTTTCACAGAAAGGCCACCAAAGACACCCACTTATATATTTCATTGGCCAGAACTGTGGCCAGAATTGTCATTGGCAATTCCCTATTTGCAGAGGGAAAGGTGGAGTTCAAACTGGGCATACTGCTATTCTATACAAAATTGTGGTTTTATTAGAGAAAGAAAGAAAGAAGAAGAGAAAGAAGAGGAAAGAAAGAAAAAAGAAAAGGAAAGGAAAGGGAAAGAAACTAAAGAAGACAAAGAAAAGAAAAAAGAAAAGAAAAAAAGAAAAGAAAAGAAAGAAAAGAAAAGAAAAGAAAAGAAAAGAAAAGAAAAGAAAAGAAAAGAAAAGAAAAGAAAAGAAAAGAAAAGAAAAGAAAAGAAAAGAAAAGAAAAGAAAAGAAAAGAAAAGAAGGAAAATGGATATTGGGAAGGCAACCGCTAGTGTGGATCACACGCCAAACCTATGATTTGCAGGAATTATCCAAGCAGTGGTTCTTGGCTTGATTGTGAGCCAACAATCCTCTGGAGGATTCGTGAAAACACAGGTAGCTAAGCCCACCTGTGGAGTGTCTGACTCAGCTGGTCTGGGAGGGGCCCAAGAATTTGCATTTCCCAGGAGATTCGGAGGCTGCTAGTCTGACACCACCGTTTGAGAACTGCTGACTTGCAGCAAAACAAAGTCGGCACTTGAGTGAAAACATGTGAATTCATTTTAAAAGGATAATCATTGGAACATAATGGCCTAGATATGGTGTCAGTTAGGATCCCAATAAAAAACAAGGCACCCTCAGAGGGAAATCGATAAAAGCTAACAAAATGACTATTTGTAAAAGTATGGGCAGGGCCTGGTAAACCTCTCCCCTGCCTGCCCCCAGCCCCAACAGCACACTGAGGAAGGGCTAATGCACCTGCAGGGGGTAAGGGTGAGCGCATTACTGGAATCTAAAGTCCGGCTCTAGGACAGGAGCCTCCCAATAGGAGGGACACGGTCAACCGGTCAACCGGAGGCAGGCAGAGAGACAGCTGGGGCATAAGTACCCCATCCTTGTTCTCTACCCACCTCCAGCCTCCAGCTGGTGCCTCCCATTGGCTGGTTCTCCCTAGATGCCAGAGGGCTGAGGACCCCAGGGGATATAGCCCGTATAGATCAGAATGGAAAACGGGTGGAGAGCAGACCTGCAGATGCAAATAGAAGATGTCCAGCACAGACAGAGAAAATACCATGACATCATGACATCCAGGAGCAATAGCATTTGGTCAACCTCCACGTAAAGTCAACAACCCACCCAGCTCATTCGTTTGTTCAATTATTCATTGAGCACCTGCTGTGTACCAGGCACTATGCCAGGAGCCAGGGATTTAGAGCTGAATTAATCATGACTCCTGCCCAGAGAGGATGCTGTGTGATGGGGTGCAAGGCACTGTGGTGGCAGGGGGTGGGGTCCTCTTCCCTCTCACTACCACCCCCAACCTCACAGGCCACCCAGCCAGACTCGCCGTGCCTTCTACTGATCTCATCTGCTTGTCACCCGCAATAATTCCAGTGTGATTTAAGCTTTCATTAAAGTTTAACTACAGGGGAAAGACTGCAAAAAAAATCACCTGCTCCATCACAAATCACAATGTTATTATGTGCTGAAATAGGGACTGCGGGAATATGCCAAGGGGATTTGGCTGGGATTAGGGACAAAATGAATTTAAACCGCTGGGTGCCCACACGCCCTGCGATAACGCCCCGTAAACCTTTGTGCATATAGATTTATATCTGGCGAACTGTTGATTATGATTTTTTTTTCCAGGCTGCAAACAAAACCCCAGCCCTCACCAGCCCCCTTGCTGCCACATCAGCCTTACACAAAATGTCTGTCTCCTCGCTCAATAGCCAACAACAAAAATGATGGAGAATCTGATGCAGACGCGGATAATTGCTCTGGCTTCCTCCCGTGAATTTAAATAGCTTTCTTGAATTATTGCCATTGACACGATCAATAAAATTGAGCTATTGCTGTATCAGGCCTTTCGGCAAATACACAGGAAGCTATGCTCCCGGGGCTGACAGTTCAGCCACCCCGCTCCCCCCCCCCCGCCCCCCCGCAGGCAGGGCAGGGGCCCGGGGACAGTTGATGGAGTGAGCAAGGGGATGTGGGTCCCACCAGCAGCCGAAACAGGGAAAGCAGGTGGACTTCAACATTCTGCCTCCTAGCTGCCCTCCCTCTTTCTCTATTCCTTTCCCAGAAACACCAATTCAGCTCACCTGTCTGGCACCCTGTTCCCCGTGCTTTGGACAGTGACACCTGGCCAATGAGATAACCCAGCCCCCACTCTGGTAATAGCTTGGCACCCTCTCCCCACCTCCCAGGAGACATACTTACATTTTAACTAGGGCCCCCTGGACACCACATCTCCAACAAAAGAAGAAACCCCAATGGTGGCCTTTACAACACCTCAAGACCAAAGACTAACTCTAGTGGTGAGATTTTATTTTACTTCTTTTAAAGATTTTATTTATTTAATCATAAGAGACACAGAGGCAAAGACACAGGCAGAGGGAGAAGCAGGCTTCCGCGAGGAGACCGAAGCAGGACTCGATCCCAGGACCCTGGGATCACACCCTGAGCCAAAGGCAGATGCTCAACCACTGAGCCACCCAGGTGCTCCTAGTGGTGAGGTTTTTAAATAAAGGAAAAATATGGAGACAGAAAAAAAATCCTGGGTAAAAGTCACATAAAATTAAGTGTGGTAAAGTGCACAATTCCGTGAGGTTAGCACATTCAAGGTTGTGCAGCCACCACCTCTATCTTGTTCCAGGACATCGCTTCACCCCAGAGGAGATGTCATAGCCCCTAGCAGGCCCTCCCAGCACCCGCCACTCTGTGCTGTTTCCACAAATTTGCCCAGAGAAACTTTTCATCTCTTGTGCCCCCAACATGGGCTGGTCAGGGCCAACTGCTTAGTAAGAGGCTCTAGAAACAAGTGGCCCAAAGAAATGAGCTTGTGAACCAGAGGATTCTCACTTAGGCTGCTCTTGGGTTCAGTGCTTGGAGGGCCAGACGTTCAAGAGGTTTCCACAGAGCCAGACAGCTCCAGGGTCAGGCTGCCCTGAGTTCCAGTCACAGCATCACTGTTGCTCCAACTGCGTGACCTCGGACACCTGCCACCGAACCGCTCTGAGCCTCTACTCTCTCATCGGCACCGTGGGAATGTTAGCTGTGCCTGTGGCCACAGGTTGCTCCAAGGATGGGGGGCAGCGCAGAAAGTACAACCCAGTATAGGCCCAGGTGGAGTCTATGGGGCTGAATAGTATCCACCACCCCCCCCCCAACCACGTCCATCCAGACCTGTGAGCGTGATCTTATTTGCAAACAGGGTCTCTGTGGATGGTATTAAATCAAGTCGAGATCCTGCTGAGTTAGGAGTGGCTCTGAAATCAATGACTGGCAAATCTGCAAGAAGACCGTGTGATGACGGCACAGGGACCAGAGAGAGGACAACCAGTGATGCAGCCGAGGATGCTGTGGATTGCTGGCAGAAGCCAAAGATGAGCAAGGGAATCCTGCCCTGGAGCCTTCGGTGTGTGTGGGGGGGGTGATCCTGCTGCCACGTGGGCTTCAGAGGGCGGGGCGGGCTTGACTGTGAGGATCCTGGACAGCAGCCGTAGCTCTCCATCGTGTCACCACTGGGGGATGCTGGCATCGCCCCGGAGGGCAGGCTGGCTCAGGGGATCCAAGCAGGGCTGAGGGGACAATGGGGCAGCCACCAAGAGAGCCAGAGTGCACCTCCAGCTCCCCAGGCCTCAGAAGGGGGTAAGGTTAAAGGTTAAGGATGGGTGTTGTTGGGGGAGAGCTGGGAGTGAAGTTAGGGCCAGTCCTAAGGTACATTGAGGGGTGGGGCTCGGGGGAGAATTCTTGAGTAGAGGAAGCCTTTGGGGGGTCTCCAAAAGTCAGCAGCCAGTTGCAGAACAGGTGAGCAGCCTGAGAGGCACAATCCCTGAGATCAGGCCTTACCTTCTCAGCTGGGGTCCACAGCAGGGACCAGCCGGTGACCCAGGTTCCCCGGAGGGATGTGCTGCCTCTGAATTGAGAACAGCCGGAGACCCTGTGGAGCAAGGATTTGACCTCACAGCTCCCTTCCTGCCCAGCCACCCACAAAGCAGGCTCCTTTCCAGAACAAAAGCCACCCATTTTCTTTCCTCCTACCGGGTTTCCCTCCTCCCCGCCTTTGGGCTCTGGGAAGGCCCGTTCTCACAGAAATGAGCATTTTCCCAGGAGAGCCTGGAGCAGAATAAAGAGGCAAAGCAAAGGGGAGAAGCAGGTCGTCGTTTGCACGGTCGCTTTGCTCACTTCCACCTGATAAGACCCGCGGGGGAGGAATCCCAGGGAGGCAGCACCGAGCAGCCTGTGCCCCCGGGGAGGCCGGTTTGGCCTTTCCATCGAGCGGGTTGGTGAAGACAGGAGGAGAGTTGTGAACCCTGACAAATCGGAAGATGCTGTCCTGTCAAGGGGCTTCCAGGGGACGGCGGATTATCCTCCGCCTTGCTCAGCCCTCGTTTTACGCAGTGGCCAGGGTTCCGGGGAACGAGGCGGCGGGGTCCTGGGCGTCCTGGGCGTCCTGGGCCGAGCTGGCGGAGCCCGAGCCCTCCGCCTGTGTCCCCTGGGTGCCTCGGGCCGTATAAGCGTCATTGCAGACCTGGTCTCCGACCAGGGGAGACACCAGCCCAGCTACACACGAGGCCTGCAAGCTCTCAGAAGAACGCTGCGTTGAATTTCTGAAGCCAAACCAAACACTGGCTCCAAAACGTTTTCTTATTATCTCATTCTCTGACTATGGCACAATCACCCCATTGAAAAGCCATGAGCCCGCCCAAGTTTTAAATTAAACCTCTCAAGTTTTCCCTCTGAGAGCAGATAAAATCCTTCCAGCTTATGTTTGGAGGAAAGAATGTGGTGTGTGTGTGTGTGTGTGTGTGTGTGTGTGTGTGTATTTCCCCTAAAACTCATTTTCTTTTGTTGGATTCCTTGAAGCTCTGTTTAAATATTTCACTTAAGGAAAGAATTACGTCTGATGAATGTCGAAATTCCCTTCCAGGAGCAACTCCTCCATGCTGCTTGCATTCCAGAATGAAGCTCTTTCTGAAGAAGGGGTGAGGCCCCCTTTCAAAGAGGTGAGCCACCCAGAGTGTCCTGGGGGAGGGGGGGACTTTGCTGAGCTGTGACAAGAGACATTTATTCTCCACCCATCTGTTTAGTCACTGGGTATCACCCAGAGGCTCTGAAAATCTGCTGTGTTAAAAAAAAAAAAGAAAGAAAGAAGAAGAAAGAAAGAAAGAAAGAAAGAAAGAAAGAAAGAAAGAAAGAAAGAAAGAAACTCCAGTTGCCTACTGAAAAGGAAATGCAGAAGGGGCCCGCTGAAGAGGCCCGGGTTCTGCGTTCTGCGTCTGGCCCTGCCTCGAGAGGCTGAGCAAAGCAGGCCAATTCCCTCCCCTCTCAGATGCCTCCCCTCAAAAGGAAGGATAATAAGAAGAGCTCCTTTTGAGAATTCCCATCAGCCAATGTAGGGAAAGATGCTACCACACTGTTTTTCATTCAACGAACATTTGCTGAGCACCCACTGTGTGCCAGAGAATGTTCTAGGTGGTGGGAGACGACAGCAGGGGCACAAGATGGGCAATAGCCCTGCCCTCATGGAGCTGATGTTCTAGAAGGTGGGAGAACTCATCTCTTTTAGTCTCTCGGAGTCATTTTTGAGTTCATTGTGGAAGCTACACAGGGCTTTGTAGGCTACCGCATTGGGACAGAGCACGTAGTCAATACTTTTTTTTTCTTTTTTTTACCAATGAATGGTAAATAGCCAAACACCAGGAGGAAGGGACCAGTGGTAGTGTACATGTAAGGCAGAGTGGGTGGTGATTCTGGGTCTCGAGGCTGTGGCCCTAAGCCTCTTAAGTCCTGGAGACATCAGGGGCCCTGCAAAAGATTCTCAGCCCAGCCAAGATGGCCCTGACCAAGGCTGGTCACCCCTACACCTCCTTTGTGTACCCCTCTGGGCATCTGACTTTCTGATCTCCACCTCTACATGGAGTGAGCAGGAATTCTGACCAGAATATAGGTGGCATTGTAAATTAAAAGCTTTCTCCATCCCTGTTGATGCAGGCTTGGGATGCCGTGGAGGGACTGCAAGTCTGGGAACCAGATAATCAGTGCTTCAAATCCTGTCTCTGCCACTCACTTGTTGTGTGATCCTGGGAAGGGTATGAACCTCTCCTAAACTTTACTTTTCTTGTCTTTAAAATGTGGGCTATGTGTCCCACCAGGTTGTTCCAAGGATTAACTGGACATAAAGGCACAGAGGTCGGGATGCAAGGAGTGGACAAGGGATTGAAACACAATTTACAGAGATCAGACAAGCAATGTAAACAGGTGAAGCAGCTTGGGTGTGGGCAATAGGGGCTGGTGGAGAGTGTGGCAAACAAGAGAGCACCTGCCCTGTTTAAAGGCCAATTCCTGCCAACTGTCCTCATTTTAGGGATGTAGGGCCCAAGGTTACCAAATCTTCTGATTTTCTAAACAGAGGCCCAAAATCCAGATTTTCATATGAAATCTCCTAACTTTAAAATAATGCCAATGAAGGGTGCCTGGGTGGCTCAGTCAGTTGAACAGCAACTCTTGTCTTCGACTCTGGCCATGATCTCAGGGTCATGGGATCAAGCCCTACATCTGGCTCTACACTCAGCGAGGAATCTGCTTAAGGATTTCTTTGCCTCTGCCTCTCCCCTCAGCTTGTATTCTCACGCACTCTCTCTCTCTCAAATAAATCTTTTTTTTAAAAAAAATGGTCCCAATTAACTTGTTAAAAGTCATAAAGCTGTGCAAGGGCAACTAAACACATTGTGGCCACAGGGCAACTCCAGGTTACAAATGCGGGGTTCCTCTTCCCCTCGACTTTGCAGCCAGGCAGGGGTCGAGGGGAGCTGGATACAAGGAAATAATCTCACCATTCTGAATTAGCACTGTGGTTGACCCTATGAAGGGGAAGCACCCAGGGCCTGGAGAGCATATTCCAAGGAGAAGGGGAAGCTTCTCGGAGAAGGAAGAGACTCGGGTCTGGGCTCCTGGCATGAAGGGGAGCAGGCAAGAGACAAGGAAAGGGCATGCCCACAGAGGGGAGCGCACAGCCAAAGGCTGGGGAGTGGGTCTTGGCTCTATCCCCCAGGGGATTAGAAAGGCACCCAGCCTAGCACAGAGACTCGGCCCACACAGCTCACCGGGGGAAGGAACGAGGTGCAGCCCTTCCAGAGAACTCTGCCAGGTTCAGGAATCACCCACCAGAATCCCAGTGAGTGGAGCCCCCCCTCCCCACAGACTAGCTGCACATCAAGGTGGGGGAACCTCCTATGGGGCCTCTCTGCCTGACCTCATCCAGTGACTCTTAGCTCCCAGCCCCTGCCCAACCCACTCTTTCCTGAAGTAGAGAACCTGGAAGCACACTTCAGATTCCTCTGCAGATTATGTGCTATTTGGGGCGAGGCCTGGCACATTCCAGAACAAATAGAGTTAGCAGGTGGGTGGGGCAACCCCAGCAGTGGGGTGGGGGGGAGGGGGCAGTGTGGGCAGGACCCACCTGCCTGGTTTCACTCCTCTCTGTGTGGCTGGGTCCCCTTGGACCTGCCCCCTTTCCCTCCTCTCTTGCCTCCACCAGTGCCAGGTTGTCATGGGGTTGTCGAGAGGTGGGATTTGTCAGCAGGAAATTCTTCAGGGTCAAGCTCAAGGTCAAATCATGTTGTATGTGAGCCCCAACTCCGGTGGCACTGGGGCTACAGTGAATAAGACTTGAGGCCCCACCACAACCGGAGGTGGGGCAGTAGGGAGGCATTCCTAAATCCCTCACAACCGTTCCATAGGCTCCCAGGAGCTCTTCTTCTGTCAGAGCCTCCACTGAAAACATTAACACCCAGGACTGTGCATACAGCCAGCACTCAATAAATGCACACCCAAAGAAGGATTATCTGCCAAGGGACAGAATGAGTCTGCCTTCTGAGATCACAGTCCACTGCATGTGGAACCTGCATGCTCTTAGCCAATCCTTCTCCAAAGACTGCTGGGAAGGAAAAATATTAATATGTCCAACCCTAATCAAATCTGGATAATTTCACTAGAAACCTTTCCATAATTTCATCAGCGTTAAAGGATTACAATAGCAACAAATTAAACCAACAGGCATGAATTTAGTTGCTCAAGAGGAAAATGTAGCTTGATTTAGAAACGGATGTTACAGTTTATTAACCAATCTAAATTAATTTGATTTTGAGCCACTGTTAAATATACATTAGGATGTATCACCCAATAGCATAGCTGGTGGGGGAAGAGAAGGGAGAGGAAGAAAAGCGAGCAAGGCTGATATGAATTTAGTGTGTTAATTCTGCAGGGCTGGATATTCAAAATTGGAGAAGGGAAGACCAGTCAGGACTCTTAGTAACAAGAATTACAAAGTCAGTTTGAGTTGGCCTAAGCCGAAGGGGGGATTTCTGATCTCAGTATCTGAAAATTTTAGGGCCTGTCTATCTAGCTTCAGGTACAGCTGGATCCAGGTCTCAAGGTCAATAGCCATTCGCCTCTCTTCTCTGCTGACTTCATTCTCAAGCAAGGTCTTCATACCTGGAGGCAGGAGGAACACAAGCAGCTCCAGATTTTCATTTTATTGGCTTACCCACCTTGCAGAAAAAAAGCCCACCCCAAATCCCAGGTGAAGCTCTCTTTGGTCTGGCCAAGGTCATGAGCCACTCTGATGAGCAAAGCTCATCCTTGAGTTGGAGAGGAGAGAGGACAGTCACCTCATGTAGAATAAGGACTAAGACAGGAAAGGTCCTTCCCCCAAAGAACAGAGGAGCTGTTGCCAGTTCTGAAGATAGAGGAGGGGCAACAGCCCAAGGGATGCAGGCCTCCTCTAGAAGCTAGAAGATTCGAGGAACGAAGGCCTCCAGAAGGACCCAGCCCTGCTGGATACCATGATTTTCATCCCATGAGACTCATTTTAGACTTCTGACCTCCAGAAGTATACAAGAACACGTATCCTGTGAAGCCACTAGGTTCCGGCAATCTGTCACAGCAGCCACAAGAAATGAATACATCTCCCTAAAACCATGTACTCCCCCTGGGCATGAGGTGTCACCCTGCAGGGTAAAGGAGCTTTCAAGGACAACAGATGCTCTTACGTTGCAGCACTTTCAGATTTACTGTGATATTGATGCAAAATTTGCTCACGTGGCTACCCTGAAGCTTAACACATCAAATAAATCCCAGGCCTGCATGCCTTCACAGGCCAGGGCACCGAGTAGCAAGTACAGCATGCGTGGTGGCCTTGACCATGAGCCCCATGGCTCTTGTACTGTGGGCAAGTGGTCAACTGACAGCCCTGCTGCTATGCTCTGGATCCACACTGCGTCCCCAGGGGCTCCCGCCAACCACTAAGCACGGAAGGGAAGTGACACACAGGCCCTTGTACTAGGATGTGGGATGCCCCTGGTGGTGCGCCTTGGCTCCAGGACTCGAGATCAGCCTGTATAAAGCTTCCCAGGGACTTTGTGAAGCCCCTCCTACCTGACCTTCCTTCCACCCTTTTCCTCCACAGAGGTCAGGCCAGCATCTCAGCCTGAAGGCTCTCCAGCCTCCTCCTCCTCCCCTTCCCCGCTCAGAGCTATTGGGTGCCCTTGTGCAGTGCATGACATATACACTGTGCATGGCCAGGCTACTACACACCCCTTGGAGAGAACAGTAATGTATGCAGTCCAAGAAGATCCCACCTCGGGACGCCAGGGTGACTCAGTGGTTTAGCATCTGCTTTCAGCCCAGGGCGTGATCCTGGGGTCCTGGGATCGAGTCCCGCATCGGGCTCCCTGCATGGAGCCTGCTTCTCCCTCTGTCTGTGTCTCTGCCTTTCTCTGTGTGTCTCTCATGAATAAATAAATAAAATCTTAAAAAAAAAAAAATCCCACCTCAGTACTCAGGGGACCAGGAGAAGCCAGGTGTCCACCGTGCTGGGTCCTGCACTCCTCCCCCATCCACCCTCTGGGCTGTCTGTGTTCACCGTGGGCATTGCAATATCTGAATGCAGGCATTTTCAGCAAGGACCTCTTTGTTTGGCCTATACTGGGTTTTCTAGAACTTTGAATTACTATATGGTATGCCTTACAAACGTGGATTTAGTTTCTCTTGAAAACTCAGCTGGGACAGGGACTCACACTGGGTCCGAGACCCTCACGTGGGTACAGTGGAGGCACCTCACAGTGACCAGGCTCTCTGGCCAGGCCCTGAGCTTTCCAGCCGCCACCCTCCCCATTCCACTCCCCTCACCTGCCAGGGTCCTGGGGGCTCTGGGCGTGCTGGCTCTGGCGGTCCTGCCCACTTGCTGTGTGACCTTGGTCCCTCTCTGAGTCCTGTTCTCCCATTCTTGAAGCTGGGGGGTGGCGGGGGAGAGGGACAGGATCCCCTCATCTTTGAGGGCCCTCCAGGCTCGATGCTCTGACAGGCTCAGGAAGATGGAGAGGGAGATAAAGAGAAAATAGTTCTGCCTAATTGCCTCATTAAGCCCTCCTTGTTGGAAAGCCAGAATGGGAGCAGCTTCCTCTGTTTTACTGGGAGCTTGTGCCCTCCCCACTGAATTATGCAGCTGAATGGGGGTGGGGGGTGGGGACAAGGAGAGGGGGCTGCGGATGGAGCAAGATCCTCGCAAGGGGCAGGCTTCTGGCCAGCCTCCGGCACAGAGCGTGCACAGCCCTAACAGGCTTTTATTTGGCAGCTTGTACCAGAACCCCCCCACCCCCGCCACAAGCAGCAGCTTAAACAAGAGGGGGGTTTCTATTTCTCCTGTGGAATAACAATAGCAGCAAATGGCAGCCGTGGCACTTGCCACAGGCAGGTGCACAGAACTCTTGCAAGCGCAGAGCACTGATGGGCTCACATCAACCCCAGGGCCTGGGGTGGACGGTGTCTCCAAAATTCATGTCTGCCTAGAACCTATGGATGTGCCCTTCTAAGAATGGGACTCCGTGTGGACTCCGTAAGTAAGCGTAATCCTACAGTATCTGTCCTTTTGTGACTGGCTTCTTTCATCAGCACCATGTCTTCCGGGTTCATGCATGTGACAGCAGGTGTCAGACTCGCCTTCCTTTTCAAGGCTGAGTACTACTCCACTGCACCCACAGACCACATTTTGCTCAAGTACTTGTTCATTGACAGATGCCTGGGTGCTTCCCCTTGTGACTGTCGTGAGTAACGCTGCTATGAACATGGTGTGCACAAACATCAGGTGTGGGGTTTTTTTAAAGATTTTATTTATTTATTTGACAGATTGAGAGAGAGCATGAGCACATGCAAGGGGAGAGGCAAAGGGAGAAGCAGGCTCCCCCCTGAGCAGGGAGCCCAATGCGGGGCTCAACTCCAGGACCCTGAGATCACAACCTGAGCCAAAAGCAGACACTTAACCGACTGAGCCACCACCCAGGTGCCCCAGATAGGTGTGTTTTTAACAGAATTAGACGGACACCTGGGTGGCTCAGTCAGTTGAGTGGGCGACTGACTCTTGGTTTCGGCTCAGGTCACGATCTCAGAGTTGTGGGATGGAGCCTCCGCATTGGGAACACTTAGGCTGCTTGTCCCTCTCCCTCTGTGCCAGCTCCCACACTCTGTCTCCTTCTGAAATAAACAAACAAAATCTTATAAATAAATAAATAAATAAATAAATAAATAAATAAATAAATAAATTAAAATAAAATAAAATAAATAAAATCACAATGATCAGGTCATTACCAGCCTGGGTGCTGGATACCCTCTCTGCCCCTGCAGCCACACTCCACTGGGCTGGGTGCACCAGGAGGCTGACCCAGTCTCTCCCACTTCGGTTTCTGGCCAGGTTTCCCAGCGGGAGGCAGCAGCAAGACACTGGAGGGCAGGAGAAGAGGGAGAGGCCGGGGTGTCCGTTCCTCTAGGTCTCTCTCGTCTCATCAGTTCTGGCAACAGCTCTGTCCTCCAGGACCACAGCTTTTCCAGCAGGCTCCTGGTCTGTGGTTCTGGTGCTCACTGCAGGATTATGATGCCGTTTCTTCCGTCCACCCCCTCGGACCCAGGAGAGAAAACCATACCTGCGATTGCCAGCCCCTTTACCCTTCACCCTGCCCACGTCCATGAAGGGAACCTTCCCTGGACCACCCGAGGGAAACACTGGCTCCTGCTGGACCTGGAATGACACACCCTCTTTATTTGAGAGAGAGATAAAGACTCACAGAAAGACGAACCCAAAGTTGCGCCACTAGTGAATCGACCCAACCCCAGACTGTCTGGCTCTAGATTCCTGCTCTAAACCAGAGGCAGCGAACTACAGCCCTCAGGCCCAGTGCTTGCGTTTTATCAATCCAGTTTTATTGACACGCGGCCAGCCAGGCTCACCCACTACAGATTGTCGGCGGCTGATTTCTCGCTACGCCGGTAAAGTCGAGAAGTCGTAACCAAAAGACAATGTGGCCCAGAAACCCAAAAATATCGTGTGGCCCTTTACAGGACGGGTTTGTCAGCTTCTGCTCTTACTAAGTTCTGCTGGGGCTGGGAGCCCTTAACACCTCGTTCAGAGGTCGGGGATCATTATTATTCTTTCCACTTGGGCAGACTAAAAAGCCGCACTGTAACAGGGGCTCGTAAAATGAAATGCCTACCTGGACCCAGCAGGTAACATCAACCGTTAATCAAGCCGAGCACGCAGAAGGCAGCAGCTCCCGGCAGATGGATCATTCGACAAAGATTACTGAGCACTTCGCTCTGCGCCAGGTGCTGGTCTGGGCCCCCAGAACGGAGGACTGAAGAAAAGAGACCCATTCCCGCCCTCCTGGAGCTGGCAGTCGAGTGAGGAACAGTGGGTGACTGGCCACAGTGACGGGGAGCCACGGGGCACGGTGGGGACACTGGAGCACTGGGGGGCTCCGGCTCCTGGCCACAGACAGTTCCCACAGGGTGAGGTGCTTGCTGGAAGGGGGAGGGACGGAGGGTGGGCCTGGTGGAGAAGCAAAGGCGCTCCCAGAAATTCCCGGCCAGCTTCTGCTCACCTCCCATTAGCTAGGTGAGCTCACCTCTCCCCTGGCTACCCTTGCTTCCGGGAAGTCTGGAAGGGTGAATTTTTGGCTTCCAGCTCCTGGTGGGGGAAAGCAAGAGGGGGAGAGAGAGAGAGAGAGAGAGAGAGAAAGAGAGAGAGTTGGAATGGGTTGTGCAAACAGATAACAGGGGGCCAGTTTGGGGGAATTCTGTTGGGAATAATCTCTCCACCCCCCAGCGCATCCTCCTGGGCACCCCCTGGGCCACCCCACTTTGGAAACCTGTGCTCTAGGGGCTCTCAAAGCTTGAGGCTTTGAGAAACAAAATCCAGAAGGTGACTTGAAGGCTCTGTCTGCTATACCCCTTCCGCAAGGCAAAAGGCCTAGAAACATCTTGCTCAAATGAGGGTCTGATGGAGTTAAGGGAGAAGAAACAGGACTATCCCTGTCATGCCACCAAACCAAGACAGCCAGCCACCAGCTGGTACAGAAGGCAGGCCACCCTAACCAGGGTTGCAACGAGGGTGAAGAGCTCGTTACAATGCGAAAGGAAGAAATCAGATAAAAAGCTTATGCACCGTAGTGATTATTAACCGGGCTAAAAAGAAATGTGGCAATTTTATGTAGATAGAAGCCTAGAAGGAAGCATCCTCACACAGTTATAGCACTGATGGTCTTTGGATGGTGGAACTTGAAGTAAATTCTTTACTTCTCCACGTTTCAATTTTCTCTTTTCTGTTTACTAAAATGAGTACCTGTTGTTTTTATGGAGGGTAAAAAAAATGCTTTCATTTCTATTGAAAGATTCCTGAATTTGCTCCACATGTTCTGGGTGACTAAGCAAAATCCTGGAGTTAGAGCCAACCAAAGAATGTAGCAAAGAACCGTGGGGCAGGCATAGCAGCGTTGCTGGGATGGAAGTCCACAGCGGTGGCCCCCGGGTCCCCACCTGAGCTCCAGGGGTGGAGGAGGCAGTGACAGGGCAACGGCCCAGGACCCCTCCTTGGGAGACAGGCCTCCCACCCCCACATCCCTGTGGCAGAGCCCACTCTAGTTGTTCCCCAGTATCCAATGGCCCCTCTTCCTTAGTAATAGAAACCCTGACTTTTAGCTGGGCACACAGCTGGCAGGAAGCGATGACATTTTCTAGGCTCCCTTGCCGGTGGGTGTGGCCAAATCACTCAGCATTGGCCCCTGAGATGTAAGCGGAGGAGGTTATGTTTAATTTCTGGGGAGCATCCTTAAAGGGAAGAGGAATGGTCATCTTCTGGCCTTCCTCCTTTCTGCTGGCTGGAATTCAGATGAGATGGCTGGAGCGGCAGCAGCCCTTTTAGACCACAAGAGGGAAGCCACAACTCCTTCCTGATTATGCTTACTTACCTCTGAGAAGTGAACTTCTTTTTTTTTTTTTAAATCCCCATTACTGAGGTTCTCTATCAAAGATTTCCCTAATTAATAATGGCACTAAAGTGAGTAGTCACAGGTTTCCATGGGAGGTTGGAATAGCCTCCAGATGGCCTTGTTTTGGTTGAAAGGAAGTGATCTTTTTTAAAGAAAGATTTTATTTATTCATGAGAGACACACAGAGAGAGGCAGAGACACAGGCAGAGGGAGAAGCAGGCTCCCTGCAGGGAGCCCGATGTGGGACTCAATCCCAGGACCCCGGGATCACGCCCTGGGCCAAAGGCAGATGCTCAACCACTGAGTTACCCAGGAAGTGATCTTTTCTGAGGGTATTCCCAAAGGCTTAGCACTGATCACCGAGGTGGTAACAGAAGGGCCCCACTATACTTGTATATGTTGAATGCATGTGTACAGTGTGATTCAGATCCTTCTGACATGTCTGGTATCCTGCTCTTGGGGAAAAATATTTCAAATAACAAACTAAACTCCAACAATTATTACTCCCTCCCTATTCCAAACTCACTTTCTCCCTATTTTGGAAATCGCAAACTATTTCAAACACACAAAGGGTAAAGTTAATAATGTAACAGATTGTATATCTCCCACTGCTCGGATTAAACACATATTAACATTTGGCTAAATTTACTTCAGATCTCTCTTTTTACAGAAATAAAAGGTTTCAGACCCAGCTAAAACCTTCCTCCTCCCACCACAGACACAGGCATCCTCTGCCCCTCCCTCCCTGCCAGCCTCCAAACCGGAGTGGGCGGGCATCACTTCTGTGAGTGCCTTAATGCTTCTGGTACACAGAACATCTCCATAAACAATAGGCAGTCGTAAAAACCACTTTCTTGTTCTCACTAAGTTCATTCCTCTGAATATTTGCTCGCACAGAGCTGAGGCCACACTTCACAAGAATTTATGTACAAATACTGGACACATGGGAATTCTGTAGGTCTTTGGGGAGATTTTTTTCCCACCAATATTGCCCAAAGACATATGTGCTATTTTATTTTTCTCTCGTATGCATTACGATAAATGTGTAACTATTCAAAAAAAAATGTTTTTAAAGCTGAACTGTGTACCAGCAAAAATTCTGCTGCGCATGACTCAAGGTACCGACTAGCAGTCGGAAACACATTCTAACAAGTCCCATGAGGGCTGGCTTCTGCGACCCTGCTTTTCTTGAAGGTCAGCCCATACCAGAGTGGTCCAGACACTTCTGGTCATACCCCGTGACAATAAAAATAAATGTTAAGCACCAACCCCCACGATATGAATATCTCTTAACTTGTAAATTATGCACATGAACTTCTATATTACTCAGCTGTTTTCTTGCAGCTCACCTGCTCTTGTGTTACCAGAATTATCTTCCATCTGCTGCTTCTCTGTAGGAAGATTTTGGAGCTACTTGTCCATTTTGTGAGGGTTCCTTTACTTAATACCAGATATCCTCACCCTCAAAGCTACGAGCCTGGGCTCATGCATGCTGCGGTTGTGAAAAGTGCCGAGGGCACCCACCCCAGATGCTCACAAAAGAAAGGCAAAGAAATATTTATTTTGAGTGTTTACTGTGTGCCCGGGTCTGTTCTAAGAGCTTTATGTAGACTAAGTCATTACAGCTGAAGCTCAGAGAGGCTGAGAAACTTGGCCCAGGTCACAGAGCTGTCAGAGGGGAGGTGCCTTTCAGCCCAGGCTCCTTGCCAGGGCCCTTCAGTCCTCTGTAGGAAAGGGTAGCTCACTGCTTTCTTAGGCATCTTGGGCAGGGACTGTCTCATGAGACCAGCGGACACTTGGCCTGAGAGTGAGCACCATAACGAGCCAGATTTTAAATATCAGTTAACAAATTAAGATAATCTGCACAGCTGGGTGGCACAGTGGTTGAGCATCTGCCTTTGGCTCAGGGCATGACTGCAAGGTCCTGGGATGGAGTCCCGCGTCGGGCTCCCTGCAAGGAGCCTGCTTCTCCTTCTGCCTGTGTCTCTTCCTCTCTCTGTGTCTCTCATGAATAAATAAATAAAATCTTTTAAAAATTAAAATAATCAAAGTTATCCTTAGAAGTCTCTTAAATTACCATTACCTGGGACCATCCCAGGGAAGCAGCACAGCCAGGGGCTCCCCTACAGCCTGCCCGTGCCTGCCCAAAGATAACCAGGGTCAGCCAATGGGAGGTGCCAGCTGGAACTGGAGGGCAGGAGGAAGGGAATACCCAGGGTATTTCTCCTGCTTTTCCTCCTGGGCTGGTTTCTCCATCTCTACCGTACCTCCAGCTCCTGCCAAAATGCTCTGCTGAAGTTTAGTTCCCTTGGGGGACCCTCATCTCTAGTTCTGGTACCACTGTTTCCTTCATTTGTCCCTCTGGTCTAGCAATGCCAGTGGCTCCCTGCCTTTGCTGATTGCTGGGCTGACTCCTGGCTTCTCGCCACCCCCCCACCCCCCCATCACCTATGCGACAATTCTCAACATTAAGTTCCTTTTGTTGAAACACCTAGAGTGGCTTCCGTTTTCCTGATGGGACCCTGACAGATACACATTGGAACAATGTTTGGGTGCCATGTTACCTCAAAAATATGTAGCTCTGGTTGGCAGTGCCAAGTGTCGATAAGGATGTGGAGCAGCTGGACCTCCCAGACATTGCAGGTGGCAGTGAAAATTGGTACCATGACTTTGGAAAACTGTCAGTGGCTATGTGCCTGGTCTATGACTCAGTGATCCCACTCCCAGATATTCTCCCAAGAGAAACGAGCGCTAACCTTTGTTAGTGGACATAGCCAGGAACATCCTGACTGGCTTTACCTGAAATAGCCAGAAAGGGGAAAGAGCCCAAATGTCCATCAGCACTAGGCAGTTGTCTGCATTTTGAAATTTCTCTCTCCAACCACACAGTTGATTTAGTATGAATGAAGCGCATGTTGACAGGTCCACTCTGTAATGTAAAGGGGCCAAGTGTCTCAGCTGTTGGGAGCATGCACTCGGAAGTGTGGGAGCCCTGGGCTCGTGTCCCTCCTCTGCCACTCATAAACCTCGTGACATGGAGGAATTCACTGAACATCCCCAGCCTCAGTTTCCCCTTCTGTGAAAGAGGTATAATCACAGTGCCGAGATCACAGACTTACAGTGAGAGTTCTAAGAGAGCGTGTGCACAGAACGCTTGGCGCAATGCTTAGCACAGGCTATTCATTCATTCATCACATGCCTACTGAGCCCTACTACACGCCAGGAGCAAAACAGACACAGTGCTGGGCTCCTGACACTCACTTCTTAGGCAGGGGAGCCAGACAGCAAGGGAGTAAGTGCATTACTGCACATATCAAGGTGGGAAGTCCTTGTGAGGCCACAGAGGTAGGTGAGGGGTGGGAAGTGTGGGAAACACCCTCAGTACCCCATCCACAGGTCCCTTTACTGGCCAACCCTCACTTTCCTTGGCTGCTCCGAGCATTGCTGTGAAGGGCTCAGCTGCCTCACCCCCTGGGGACTAGCCCTCACCGAGCCAGGGGTTACTCACCCAGGTGTACCCGCCCTCCCACTGACTGGCACCATGGGTGGGGGGACAGAAGCCTGGGCCCCCCGGGAGGGACATGAACAGACAATTGCACACCTATGCTCATGACATCACCACCCACAGTAGCCAAAATTTAGGAGCAACCGAAGTGTCCATCAGTGGAAGAACAGATAAACAAAATGTGATTTATATATACAATAGAATATTGTTTTGCCATATAAAGGAATGAAGGTGCTGTGAACCCAGAACTAAAATTAAAGTCTATTTAAAATACTTTTGGGAAGTGGGGTGGGGGGAGAGAAGGAGACAAGTGTTAACCCAAGCTAGAGTATGGATGAACCTCACAAATACGGCTAAGCAAGCCAGATGCGAAAGGACACATATTGTAGGATTCCAACATATGAATTTTTCAGGGGAAACAAACTTACAGTCTACAGCATGTATGTTTTACCATAAAATAAAGCAAAAGCCTCCCACTGTAACACGTACACACATACATGCTGACCCACCGGCTGCAGAGGGTCTGACGCTGGTGCAGCACACCCTCCAAAGCCCAGGGCCCTGCGTGGGACCGGGCTGAGGCTGCTCATCAGCTGGGACCACTCGCTTCCTAGACTTCTGGGCTCCACCGTGCCTCTTCTTCCCCTATAAATCACCCCTGTAAGGATCCTTGTCTCAGTCTTTGCTTCCCAGGAAACTTGTTCTAAGACAGGAGGGCTGCAATTTTAGAATAAACTGATCAGAAGCCCTCACTGAGAGGGGAGCCCTGGATGGGAGCCCATGGGCATCTGCATCTTTGACGAGTAGTAGCCAAGATCTCTTATTTCAAAGAAACAGGGTGCAGAGGAATGCCCTGCTTTGGCTGAGGTTATGCCTGAGTGAGGGCACAGGGGGCCACGTGGAAGCACAGACTTGCAGCCCGTAGCATCCTGAGCATCCTGCCTCCTTGTCCCTTCCTTTTATTTTTTTTTTAAGATTTTATTTATTTATTCATGACAGACAGAGAGAGAGGCAGAGACACAGGCAGAGGGAGAGAAGCAGGCTCCATGCAGGGAGCCTGACGTGGGACTCGATCCCAGGACTCCAGGATCACACCCCGGGCCAAAGGCAGCGCCAAACCGCTGGGCCACCGAGGCTGCCCTGTCCCTTCTTTTACACATACTCAGCCTGGCTGTCTAAGTGAGAAGCTGATACAGCACCCACCTGCTAACAGGTGGCAAACAGCAATACTTCAGGAGCCTCTGGGAAATCTGGTTTGAGCACCGTGGCCGGAGACAGGCCCTGGAACAGGATATGGCTCCAACCCACATGCCCAGCTCACTGGAAGCCCACCACGTCTTACAAAATCTGTAGTTGCACATGCCTGACCCAGACTCTGCGCTCACGAGTCCTGGAAACCACCAGGCTGGGAGCACACCTCCGTGGGGAGGAGGATGGAAGCAAAGGGCCCGGCTTGCTGTGCAAAATCCCACTTCTACATCGCAGGGGCTGAGCAGCGGTGTCTCGGAGACCCGCGCGGGTCCAGGTTCCTGCTCTACCCTCTCTGCTGAAATAATCACTGTGTACAAACATGAAATATTGGATCCCCAGACAGCACTAATTGTGTCTTCTGAAAGGGCTGGTGACAGGGAATCGCACTGAAATAATTATGGTTCTTGCACGTGAAGGGCGGGGGGGGAGATCTTATTTGACTATTTATAGTAAATAGCAGAAGTCAAGTCAGATAGAGAGAGCATTCCAGTTTGTCACAGAGAGGGCAGTCATCTACGGTCGGGGCTGTGGAGTGGCTTCTGCTGGACCCGGGCCTCTTCACCGCGGGGCCGAGAGTCTTGGCCAGGACAGAATGAGGGAACGATGGGCCCCGTGTGACCAAAGGCAGCTGGGGGTGACCTGTCATGACAGTCCAGTGCCGACCACGTAAAGGTTACCAAGATGTCCAAACATGGGCCTCCAGCACCCACTACTGTTGAGAGGAAGCGGGGGGAAGGGAGCATCCCTACTGGGTGCCAGACGTGGCGCTGAGTGCCTTCCCCGGGGGCCTCCCATTGCTCTCCGGCTGCACTTCGAACACCGAGCGCCGCACCAGCTGTGTGACACACAGCCAAGAAGCCCAGCGCGTGAAGCGGCAGCGTGGAGGTGGCTGGTGGCGACGAGCCAGCTGGCAGGGCCGGGCGCTCCGGGGGGTCCCCTGGCCCTGGCCTCAGGCTCGGTCGCCCTCCCCCTCGGCCAGCTGCCACTCAGCGGCTCTCCCCAAGGCCACAGGGGAGGGCCGCAGAGCCAGGACCCCCCCGCCAGCAAGGTCTCTGGGGCCTAGGGGAGAGCCGCCAGCTAAGGCGAAGTCAAAGGGTGGGAGAGTCAGCCCGTCCACCCCCCCCACCCCGACCCCGACGGGCGGAGCTGGAAAGGCTGAAAACGGGGAGGGGAGGGGAGGGGAGGGACGGCCACGGGGCACACGACGCACGCTCCCCGCACCAGACTGTGCTATTTGCTTGAAGAAGCCCTTGTTTACTAGCCACCGAGTGTGGGCCGCGTTCATGCATCCCGCGGACATTCACTGGGTGCCTGCCAGCAGCGTGCAGCAGCGCTGGGCGGGCTGGAGAAGCAACCGGGAACCGAGGGGGGCGGGCGGAGACTCGGAGCCGCGTGCGGGGCAGCTGAGCCCCTAATAGGGATGCCCAGCTCGCCTGGGGGATGAGGGCGGCCTCCCCTGGGGACCGGGGATGGCTGAGATGCGAGAGACAGGGCGGTGAGAATGGCCTTGTGAACGGGGAAGGGAAAGGCATGCTGGGACGTGCGCTTGGCAGGTGCAAAGATCCTGCTAGGACGGGGAGGACTGGTGACAGAAGGGAAGAGGCCTGGGGAGGCTGGCGGGTGCCGGGGCATGCTCCGACGCTGGCCTCGGGCCTTGCAGCCCCCGGCCCGCGGGTATGGCCATCAGAGCCGGCCAGCTCTGAGGGCTGGAGACAACACCTGAGACCTTATAAAGGGAACGTGCTGCCTCCCCAACAGAGGAGACAACGGTAAAATCGAAGTTAATAGCTGTCAACTTCGATCCCAACAGACACGAACAATGTATGGTTTTGTTAATGAGTCAAGTGCAACTCAAAGCAGTTCTTAGAGGTTTCTGCTTTAAAGCGCAGCCAAGGGCGGGACTGCTGCTTCCGGGCAGATGGGGTGCGTATCCTTTACCCTCTCCCTCCCACTGGCTCAACGGAACAAGATAAACTGGCTACTCGTTAGCCTCTGCCGGGGGCAGGCCCTGTGGCAGGTGCTCTACAAAGACCCATTCTGCTGAGCCCTAGAGCAATCCCAGGGGGGAAATACCATGGCCACCCGCCCTGCAGGTGACCTCGAGACAGAGGCCCTGGCCACGTGGGTGGGAACACCGGGGCCCCTCTGCCTTCTCCCGATTCCATCACCGGACTGTATACAGCAGCCTGGCTCTCTGCTGTGACCCCAGAGAACGCTCAGGATCGTGCTTAACTCACATCTGAATTCACGCACTCGGTGAAAGTTTAGTGAGCACCGACTATGTACCAGGCGCAGTCTAGGTTCAAGGGATACAGCACTGAGCAACATGGAAAGATTCCCTGTCCTATAGATGCTAGCATTCAAGTAGCAGGGGAAACATGCATTTAAAAATACGTATTTTAGGGACGCTTGGGTGGCTCAGCAGTTTGGTGCCTGCCTTCGGCTCAGGGATTGATCCTGGAGTCCAGGGATCGAGTCCCACGTCAGGCTCCCTGTGTGGAGCCTGCTTCTCTCTCTGCCTGTGTCTCTGCCTCTCTCTCTCTCTCTCTCTCTCTCTCTCTCTGTTCTCAAGATTAAATAAATAAAATCTATAAAAATAATAAAATAAAATACATAAAAAATATGTATTTTAGATATATATCAGATATATATGTCAGATACTGGTAAGTGCTAAGGACAGAAGACAAACCAGGGCAAGGGCAGGGAATGCCAGGAGGTACAAGTTTCTACAAGAGATGAGAGAATGAGCCACAAGAATCTGAGGGAGGAGGGCACAGCCAGTGCCAAGACCTGGAGGCTGGCATGTGCCTGATAAATGTCAGGAACTATAAGGAGGCTGGTGTGGATGATGCTGAGTGAGCAAAGGGGTCAACCCTGGGAGGTAAAGGCAGAAAGGGAAGGGGGGTAGAGCATGTGGGCCTCTGAGCTCACAGCAAAAACTTTCATTTTTACTCGGAGGCCAGTGGGAATCATGGGAGGCCTTCGAGCACAGGAGTAGCCAGCCATGACTAGGATTTTAAGAGGATCCCTCTGGCTATCATCTATCATGTGGGCCAAGGTGTCTGCCAGGACTCTGCCAGGACTCCGGGAAGGAGGCTACTGCACCAGTCCAAGCAAGAGATGACAGTGGTGTGAACCAGGGTGTGGGCAGGGGGGTGGTGAAAAGTGGTCAGACTCTGGTTCTATTTTGAAGATAAAAACAACAGGGTTTTGTAATGAGCATGAGAACAAGAGGCATCGGGGATGACTCTGAAGTTTTTAGCCTGGCGATGGGAGGTGTAGTTGGCATTCGCAGAGACGGGGAGGTGGCTGGAGGAGCAGGTTGGAGGTCAATTTTAAACACAGTCAGCTCGGGATGCCTGTGAGCCATCTGTAGCCCAGCCAGGTTTCTGTAAGGACACAGCAGCAGAAAATGTAATGCGCTGTCTGGTTTGAGCCTTCTGAAAACCCTCGCTCCTCAGGTTTGTTCTCCTCTGGGGATAAAACAAACCGACCAGATCTTTCTCTGCCGTCTCTCCTGAGCGCGGTGAGCCTCCAACTGGGTCGGCCTCAATTGGCGGGGAAGCTGGCGCCATAAATCACCGAGTGATGATACCAGGGCCCTCAGAGGACGTCTCCTGGTATGAGGCTCAGACAATAGAAGGGGATTCGGATGAGCTCATGCAGCGGCGGGCACATTAGATTTGCCATAAATTATTACAAAGTAACAGGAAATCACAGTGATCTCAGCTGAGCTGCAGAAGGAACAAGGGGAGGCTGGAAGGGCCCTCCCACAGCCCCGCATGCTCCAAACCAGCACCCTGCTGTGCAGTCTGGGTGTGTGTGTGTGTGTGTGTGCGCGTGTGCATGCCTGCGTGCACGCTCGCAAGTCCCAGAGTAGCCCCTAAACAGACAGAATGAATGAGAAATGTGATGGTTTTCTCCAGGACGTGGAATGATGCCCTTGCTTAGCTACTTAAACACTGTATGTCCTTGAGCAAGTTGCCTAACCTCTCTGAGCCTTGGCTTTCTCCTCTGAAAAACGTGCTTAATAACTGCACCTACTCATAACAGCTGTGGAGGATGCAGGATGGTCATGAGTGGGTGTCCCCTCAGCCAGCTGCTGGCTTTCCAGTTCTCGGCCCCAGCACACAGTGGGACTGCATTTCCCCACCCTCTTGAATGTATGTGTGTTCACACAACTCCAGTGGAAGTGGTATGTGTCCCTTTAAGAGCCTGTGCCTAACGCACCGTGATTCACTACATTCACTTCCCTTCCAAGGATGACTGCTCTGTTTACCCAGGGCAGACCTATTTCTGACCTACGAGGGGCCAAAAAGCAAAAAAAAAAATTTTTTTTAATTTTTAAAAATTAAAAAAAAAAATTAAAAACCTGTCATTGTTTAGCTGAGATTCTGGGGTCATTTACTGCAGCAAAAGGCAAAAGCTAACCTTTCCTTGACCGGTACTGGATTTTTTTTTTTTTAATAACAACTACAGTTTTATTATAGCAAAAGGATACAAATCAGAACCAGCCAAAAGAAGAGACATAGGGTGAGGTCTGGGGGTTTGAAACACTAAGCCTCTGATCTTCTCTCTGCAGAGGTAGGATGCGTTACTCTCCCAGTAAATCGACATTTACCGGTACTGGATTAAACGCATCCTTAGAACACTGCCTGGCACAAGTAGGCACCACAAAATGTTAACTGTTATTGTGACTTGAACAATCTCTAAGAGTCGCAAGCAAATCTGGACGAGGGCAAGGGTAGCTGCCACGCCCCTGGGTGGTCCCTATGACCTCCCACCTGGCACTCACACCTCTCCTGGAGCGTTGCTGGGACCTGTGGCTCCTTGCTGGCTTTGACAAAGCGGGTGGCCCTGTGGGAAGCCCCCATGAGAGAGCCAAGGGTGGACTCCAGCCAACGACCAGCTAAGAACCGACGGTGGCCCCTGGCTGGCGGTCAGCAAGAACCGGGAGCCCTCAGCCCAGCAGCCCGGGTAGCCGACTCCTTCCGATTTGCCCCACGTCCGCGGAAACCCCAGGCTTGCCCAGGACCATACTGGTTTTAAAACTGAAAGTCTCATCCTCTTGCAAACTGGGACTGCCGGTGTATTAGTCGGCACGGGCTAGCATAGCAAACACGGCAGATGAAGGGGTTTAAACAACTAAACTTTATTTCTCCATTCTGGAGGCTGGAGGTTAGACTTGACCATGTGAATTTTGGAGGGGACACAATTCAGCCCATAACAGTGTTACCCTGCCTGACAGCCTTCAGGGACCTGAATGCTGCCAACAACCCGGTGAGCATGCAAACAGACCCACCCCCAGTCGGGCCTCCAGATGAGCCAACACTTACAGCAGCCTGGCCGAGGAACCGGCAAAGCTGCGTCCCGCCTCCTGACCCAAAGAACCTACGAATGTGTGTCATTTTAAGCTGCTAATTTTGTGGTACTTTGTTACACAACAATGGATAATGAACACATCTAGTTGTATTGGCAAACTTGTCTGATTCTGCTGCTTTCTCCTGACCTCTCCGCACTGAACGCTCTATTTCCATACTCTCCAGATGGTCTTCCCAAAGAACTTCAAGGGCCTGTGTTATTCCTCAGGCTCCCCTTCTGTTTAACCTGATAACCCGTTCTTCACTAGGGGGTAGAGTTTTGTTTTTCTAAGTGTTTTCCCATGCTTTGTTAATTGATTGACGCATTTGCTT
This sequence comes from Vulpes lagopus, assembly GCF_018345385.1. Taxonomy (NCBI): domain Eukaryota; kingdom Metazoa; phylum Chordata; class Mammalia; order Carnivora; family Canidae; genus Vulpes; species Vulpes lagopus. Next base: position 31,522,837 of record NC_054837.1, read on the forward strand.
GCTGGGTTTTTATCTTCTTTCCAGCCACACCAGATAGCTGTTCCCTCCTACCTGCAGCTGGAGGGCAAGGGTCAGAGAGGTGGTGTAATAACTGCTGTACACTCCGCTCTCTGAGTGCTCCACAGTCCTCATCACCAACCCAGCATGAGCCATACTCATTGAAGCACAAAGATGCCTTTGAAGAAGGGATTCCATGGAAAACTACATGTTCCCATCCCAGCTTAGAGATGCACACTGGGCATATTAAAGGCACTGATAAGTCCTGCATGTGAGGGAGAAACCAATGTTTGTTTGTTTGTTTGTTTTTTTAGGACTTATTTATTTATTTATTCATGAGAGACACACAGAGAGAGAGGCAGAGAGAGAAGCACACTCCATGCAGAGAGCCCAATGTGGGACTTGATCCCGGGATTCCAGGATCACGCCCTGAACCGAAGGTAGGCGCTAAACCGCTGAGCCACCCAGGGATCCCAAAACCAATGTCTTTTGAGGGACACAGCTCCCATGTGTACCCTAATACTGCAGAGTAAGTAAAGTTATCTCCATCTTCCAGATGAAGACATTAAGGCTTCTTCTAGTGCCTTGCCCAAGGTCACCCAGTCGATACAGCCAGCCTGGGATTCAGACTGGGCTGGGGGACACCAGAGGCTGGAATATCACTGACCTACATGACCTCTTAAACCAAGCAAGGAATTGAGTGACTCAACTCTGTTGGATGTTTGGGGGCGGGTTAATGTCAGGAAGTTGGTAGAACAGGGCAGGGGCCGACATGGGGAGCTAGTTGATGTTTTTCTGCTGAAAACGTAAAATTACAAACACCTCCTTTCTCTTTCAGGAACTACAAGTGATATATATCAATTTGTTTTCCATATATATTTTTTTTTCATTCATGAGAGACTCAGAGAGAGAGAGGCAGAGACACAGGCAGAGGGAGAAGCAGGCTCCATGCAGGGAGACCGATGTGGGACTCGATCCCAGGTCTCCAGGATCACACCCTGGGCTACAGGCAGCGCGAAACCGCTGTGCCACCAGGGCTGCCCTATTGTTTTCTTTATAGCAGAGTAAAGGAACTAGCTGTCTGGGCCCTTGTGCCTACTGGAACGGCATGAGCCTCAAGTTTTTCCCTGAGATCTTGCTGGGAGTGGGAATACTGTTATTGATAATGGCTCATATTTGCTGAGTCCTGTGCATGCGTGGGGTGCATGCTGCTCTGAGCACGGCCTCTTTTCATCCTGATAAGAGCCCTGTGAAGAACTGTTGATGCTCCATTTTGCAGATGCAGAAACTGGGACATTTGGAGGTTAAATATTTAATGTTGGGCCAGATGCAAGAGCCAAATGGTCTTTGGCTACCTCGGGAGGGACTTCAGTGAGACCTCACAGAGAATTGCCAAGAGCATGATGGATCATGAACCTTGCCAATAGTAACACTGTCTACCAGGCTTTGGGTAAAAGAGCAGGTGCTACTGGACTCTCACCATGTGCCTGGTGCCGTTCTAATGGCTTCATCTATATGCAATCCTTTAGTCCCTGTGACAGTTCTATAAAGAAGAAATTTTATCACCATCTACATTTTCTAGTAAAGGAAACTGAGGCACAGAAGGGTGAAGGGGCATGCCTGAGTTTCCACAGCCAGGAAGTAGCAGAGCTGGGACTCAAGCCCGGAGCCCTGTGCACAGCCTCTTGGGGCCTTACCAAGAGCCGGTGCCAGCATTATCACCTTTCTTTCCTATGTTAGTCCATTTTACAAAGGCAAAAACTGAGCCCCACAAGGTGAACAATTGCTCAGGACCACATAGGTAATAAGAAGCAGACCTGCTATCTATCTGACCCAGAGCCAGTGTTCTAGCCATCAGGCTCCCCACCTCTTCCCCTGGGGCGCTCGATGCCAGGAAACAGGCAAATGGGTTTTGCCTTCGCTGTGCCACTCCCAGCTTGGCAGGATGGGCTCTGACGGACCCCACCCTTTCCAGGCCCATTGCTGGCTTGCTGAGATGCTGAGATAATGCTGACCCAAAAGACCAGAGGCAGAAGATGGCTTGGTGCTCTCCAAATCTGCCGCTTGCTCAGCATTCTTGCTGAACTTAAAAAAAAAAAAAAAAAAAAAAAAAAAAAAAAAAAAAAAAAGAAGAAGAAGAAGAAGAAAAGAAAACTGATAATGTTGGGAATCTTTCTTGCAAGCCAGTGCAGATCAAAATGGCTTAAGCAAAAGGGGATTTTTTAGCTCAAGTAACTAAAATTCCAGGAATAGTTCAGCTTCAGGCAAAGCTGGATCCAGGAGCTTAGGTAACATCATCAGTTCTGAGTCTCTCTCCCCACCCCATCCCATCTCTAGTCTCTAGTCCTCTCCCCCACGTTGGCTTCATTCACAGGTGCCACATGGTGGCAAGATGGCTCCTGGGAATTTTGTGTTACATCCAGATCATTGTCCCTGGAGGTGGGTGTGCCCCGTCTCTAGTCTGAGAGCCAAGGCCAGAGTCTGATGAAAAGTAGGGTAGCTGCCAGAAGAAGGAGGAACAGATGCTATGAAGGCAGACAGGTGTTCACTACACTAAGAAACAAATCAGCCCTGCGTTCTAGTTCCTTCTGCTTACCCATCTCTCTCCTCCTTCCTGCCCCGGCTCTCTGTCCTGAGGCGGACCCACACCACCCACAGCCTGCCGCTCGCTGCCTTCTGGATGGCCTCGGCCAGCGGGCAGCCCCTGCAGGCCCATGGAGGAGGCCCAGGCGGAGACCCTGGGCTGGCTGTTCCTCTCCACCCCAGGGGCACCTCTCCGCCTCCACTCTCACTGCTGCTGGTTTTCTGGAACCCCCACTCCGCCCTTCCAGCCCAGGGTGGGAACATCTCCATTTCTAACCCAGGATTTCCCCACGCCTGCCCACATATTTGCAAATAGCCTCTTGATTAGGCCTCCTGGAATTACCCTACGTGACTGTTGCGACATTTGAGGTCTTGTCCCCAGAGAGAAGCGGGGAGGAAATCCAGCCCCGCCGAGACACCTGCCTTCTCCCATGACCCTGCAGCACCGGCCCCGCCCTTCCCCGCAGAGAGCCGGCGACGCACAAATTCTGGAGACACAGCAATGGGCATGTGCTTAGTGCTGCTGAGCTGTACATCTAAAAATTATGGAAAGGGTACATTTTATGTTCTGTACTTTTGGCCATAATATTTTTTGATGTTGGGGAAAAAAAACCCGAGAGCCAGCGTGCACAAACTGTCCTCCAAGCAGCGGCCCCTCTGTGACCCCGCTCCCCCACCCCGGGCTCTGGACCCCGCGGCTCAGAGGCACTCGGTAAGGAAGGCAGGCTCCTCCGGATCAATGCCGTATTGATTCGTGTTTCATGGGGAGAACAAGGCACAGGCTGATCCCCTTCCAGCAGATGTGAACTTCAGATGCCCTCGGGCCTCGGGTACAAAATAATGCAAACCAGTCCCCATCCGGCAGGGGCGGGCAGGGAGAAAGGCGCCTGGCACATGGGATCTGGGGAAGAGCTGTGGTGACAAGGGCTGAGCAGACGCCCGAGTTCCCCTTCCTAAGGCAGGAACTGACTCATCGTGCCCAGGCTCTCCCGGCAGCTGCCGTCCCCCCTGTGGGTGGGAATGCCCTGCCTCTGCGGACAGACAGATGAGCCCTTCCACCCAGGCGCACAGCAGGCCAGCTTCTAGAAGCCGTTGGTGCAGTGAGTGCAGAGGTGGGCTTCACCACCCTGCCGCTCCAGGGCAGCGCCACTCCGTGGAAACACAAGTGAGCCACACATGAATCCAAATTCTCCCGGTTGCCACATTAATAAAATGCATAAAGGGAAAAGAAAGAAATGAAATTAAGTGTAATATTTTATTTAACCTAATCGATCCCAAGCAGCATCCTTTTGGCTTCTAATCCACATGAAAAATGATCCACAACAGTATCCCTGGGTGGCTCAGAGGTTTGGTGCCTGCCTTCGGCCCAGGGCCTGATCCTGGAGACCTGGGATCGAATGGGCTCCCTGCATGGAGCCTGCTTCTCCTTCTGCCTGTGTCTCTGCCTCTTTCTCTGTCTCTCATGAATAAATAAATAAAATATTTTTAAAAAATGATCCGCAAGATATTTACATTCTTCTTTTTTTTTTCACATGAATATCTGGAACGCCACTGTGTGAATACACGGGATTCCCACCATGGCTGCAAATCCCCACCCGAAGCACTTGATCTGTATTTAGATTGCCTAAAGCTGGCAGTTTGAAAGGTAGACTGACCTACCCCGGTTATTCCACAGAGGCCTAAATGTCTTCTAGGCACCAAACATCAAAAAAGCGTTTTCCTTCAATATTCGCACCCACATCATCAAAGCCACTTTGGTTCTTTTCATTTAAAATTTAAATTAATTACAACAAAGCAACATTTACAATTCGGTTCCTCAGACTCCCTAGCCACATTTCAAGGGCTCAGTAGCCACCTGTGACCCCTGGCGACCTTTTTGGGCCACACCTTTCCGAATGCAAGAGAGAGGTGATTGAAATGTGTATATATATATACACGGGATTTCATGTAAATGGAATCACGCAGGAGGGCTCTTCCATCTGACTTCTTTCAGGGAGCATGAGTATTCTGAGAGCCATCCACGTTGTTGTTTATGTGTGTATACATTTAATTTTACCAGATGGAGGGAACTGCCTAAAAGGAAATCAAGCATAAGGCAAGACCGAAGTGGGGTCTGAGCCATGTTTACATCTGAGGGAACAGTGTCCCGGGCAGAGGGAACAGCCAGTACAAAGGCCTGCGGTGGGAGGGAGCCTGCTGGGTCCAGGGAGCAGAGCAGAGGCTGCAGGGCTGGAGCCAGAGACAAGGAGAAAATGCAATCATGGGGGTCTCAGGGCCCTATCTCACTGACCTCGCAGCACGCTGTAAGGACTCAGACTCCCACTCTGAAGTGATGAGCTCCTCACTGGGCTCCAGGGCCCACTGCTCCCACCCCTTTCATCCTCAGCCCTGTCTGCCAGCTTCTCTTGTCCGGCTTCTCCTGTGCAGCATGAGGACGTGGAGTCATCCGTGTTGTTGCAAGTACCAGTAGTTCATTCTTTATTCTTGCTGCATAGTACTCCATTGTGTGGATAAACCAGCATTTGTTTTATCCATTCACCTGTTGACGGGCCATTGGTCTGGTTCTGGTTTTTGGCTGCTACCAAGAAAGCCACCATGGATGTTGGTGGACAAGAACAAGTACGCTTCATTTCTTTGCGTAAACACCCAGGAGTGGGATTACTGGGTCATATGGTGGGTGTGTGACCAACTTCTTCAGGAACTCCCCAACTGTTTTCCAAAGTGGTTGCACCATTTTGCATTCTTTCCAGCTGAGTATGAGAGTCCCAGGGCCTCCCAGCTTTTCAATGAAGTCATTCTAGCTGGAGTGCAGTGGTATCTCATCACAGTTTTGAACTGTGAGATCTTTAAGATCCAGAATATTCACTCTTGCATTCAACAAATATTTGCTGAGCACCTGCAAAACAGCAGGCCCGACTCCAGGCATCTCTGTGAGCGGGAACAAGCAGTCTTGTGGAGTGTGACGTGTTCAGTTTCCTGTACACACCTGGCATTTATCAACTGTGAGCTCCAGAGGCTTTATAAAGTCACCCATGCTAGAAAAAGCATTAAAGCAGGGAAGTGTGATCTGCTCTTGGAGGGAGGCAATCAGGGCAGGCTCCTCTGAGGAAGTGACATTTGAGCTGGGCTCTGACAAATGAGCAAGTACTACCTAACTGAGGGGGGAGGAGGCAGGGAAGAGAAGTCCACATAAAATGCCTGCAAATGACTTCCGATGCCACTGGCTGCAAGTAAGAGCTACAAGGAAATTTAAAGATCTCATATAATAAAAAGTCTGGAGGGGCGCCTGGGTGGCTCAGCGGTTGAGTGTCTGCCTTTGGCTCATGGTGTGGTCCCTGGGTCCTGGGATCAAGTCCCACATCGGGCTCCTTTGTGGGGACCCTGCTTCTCCTGCTGCCTATGTCTGTACCTTTCTTTCTCTCTGTGTCTCTCATGAATAAATAAATAAAACCTTTAAAAAAAAAAAAAAGTCCGGAGAGTGTAAATCTCCAAGTGATTTGCGTTCCACAAATCTAGAAGCTTACTGACTTCCTGCTCCACCATCCTCAGGGGGTCAGCCTCGCGGTTTGCCTCATAGTCACAAAATGGTTGCTGTGGCTCTGGGCAACACTCCCTCACACAACAGTGAACTGTGAAGAAAGGAAGGTAAGGCAGCAAGAGGAACTTTCTTTTCATGCACTTCTCTCTTATTAAAGGGAGGAAATCAGCCCCCAGTGGATTTCCTTAATATCTCACTTGCTAGAGCTGCATATCTCATGGCCACTTTGGATCAACCAGAAATAGGATTTCCTTAGACCTATCTGATTAATCCTCTGGGACAAGGCAGCTCACCCTCCAAATAAAACTCAGGCTCTGCTAGAAAGGAAATGGTTGCTGGCAAGGTGACCACCAGGGCCGGCCTGGCTCACAGATTTCTGTCCAGCTGAATTGGCTGCCATCTGAGGAATGTCTAGTTGCTGACCCGAGAGCAACCCCAGGTGAAGGGCAGAAGCTGAGAGATAGTTTAGGGCCTCCTCTCAAACCAAAACTTAGTTTCCAATGTCCCCCTCCTGGCAAGACGGCCCAGTGGGGGCCACAGCTGGGAGTAAGGGGTGCCTTACGAAAGCCCCACCCTCGAGGCTTCCTGAGTGGGGGTCCTGAGCCCCCTGTCCCCACCCCCCGAGACATCTGGACCAGAGCTGGGGGCTGGGGACAGCTCGGATCCTCCCTGGCACCGGCCCTAGCCCAGACCCCCTCCACCGCCCCCCCACCGCCCACCTTCAAAGCCTTGTTTCTCACTTCCCGGAGGGAAACATCTCAGCAATCCCAGAAGCAGCTCCCACCAGGGAGGTCAGCCTATCAGTAATAACCCAAAGTGGGGGTGGCGGGAGGGGGGGCAGCGCCGGGTTTAGACGAGAGGGGCAGTGTGCACCTGCAGCTCCAGGTGAGTGGACGACACGTGTGTGAGTGGCTCTGGGTCTGGGGGACACGGCCTCGAGCCAGAGGTGTGTGCCATGCACTTGCCCTTGGCCCCTCGGCCAGGATCGGGGAAGCAGCCACCCGGTGCCCAGCGCCCCAAGGTCCCCAGACGATAGTGGGCAGAGCACCCCTGACTCGGGGCCTCCATCCCCCAGGGGAGACAGACAAGAAACAAAGAAACTCAGGGGGCGATTTTAGAGAAAGCACTGGGCGGGGCTAAAGCAAAGCTGACAACGCGCGCGGATTCCTCTGCCCCGGAGGTCAGGGAGGGCCTGCCGGTGCAGCCTACATCTGAGCTGGAATCCGGGGCAGGGAGGAGGCAGCGGGTGCAGAGCTCGGGGAGGTGGTTCCAGGTAGGTGTGTGAGTGCCAAAGCCCAAGGAACAAAGGACAGTCTGCGGCTGAGGCTGCCTGCAGGTCTCTTTGGAGGGAGGGCCTGGTGCACTCAGCTCTCTCTGAGTCTGGATATTAAGTCTAGTCCCGGGGGGCACTGTGGGCTTTGCTAGAAAAGTTTTGCTGTTTTTCGGGCCGTCCTAGAGGCAGGGGGAGCAGTTAGGAAGCCATCTAAGTGTCTAAAAAGCAAAATGAGGGATCCCTGGGTGGCGCAGCGGTTTGGTGCCTGCCTTTGGCCCAAGGCACGATCCTGGAGACCCTGGATCAAATCCCACATCAGGCTCCTGGTGCATGGAGCCTGCTTCTCCCTCTGCCTATGTCTCTGCCCCCCTCTCTCTCTCTCTCTGTGTGACTATCATAAATAAATAAAAATTAAAAAAAATAAATAAAATGCTATTTAAAAAAAATAAAAAGCAAAATGAATTTGAGATTTACCCACGTTGTTGTAGGTGGCACTAGCTCATTCTTACTTAAGTATTCATTTAAGTATATTTATTTAGTATATTTATTAAGTACATTTATTTAAGTATTTATTTATTTCATTGTATGGATATATTTCAGTGTATTTATCCAATCACCTATTGAATCTGCCCTGGCCCCTCTCCCCACCGTCCTGCCTACATGCAGACGTGATGATCGGAGCTACAGCAGCCAGGTTGTCACCAAGAGACAAAGTTAGAGGCCATGATAAGAATGATAATGCCAAAGAAGAGGAGGAGCCTGGGTCCCTGAGGACAGCAGCCATCAATGGCCTTCCCACTTCCAGCCTTCTTAGGGTAAGAGAAAAGTAACTGCTCTTTAATTTGATCAACTCTTAAGTGGATTTTCTATTAATTGCAGCCAAATCCAATCCAAACTAATAGACCAAACAAAGGCTGAACTTCTTTCCTCTCTCTCTCACTATGGATTTCTCCAGAAGGAGGAGCGTGGTCTCGGAGGGCTGTACACTTTAGAGAGGGACACAGGACTGTTACATTAGACACTTTGATGGGTCTGAGTACCAAGGATCCTCCTCACTCCTTCACCACAAATTCAGCATCTTGCTGTCGCTGTGGCTCAGGGGTGCAGGCCAGGCTGGCCGGGCCCTCCACTCAGGCCTCACCAAGCTGAAATCAATGTGTCTCATAGGACCCTCACGGTCCCCTCACCAGCGTCCTCTGGCTGTGGGCAGAACCGGGCAGGATCTCCACTTTCTCGCTCTCAGAGACCCCTGCCCCCAGCATGGCGTTTACCCCTTCAAAGCCAACAAAGACCTGTCAACTACTACAAGCTTCCATGTACTGTCACATGGGAGTGACCATACCTTCATGGTTTTTACATACGACGTAACCTGCTCGAGGAAGTGCCTGTCCCATTACATTCACACTCAACGGGGTGAGGATTATACAAGGTGGGCACAGCACAGGGGGACGTTTGTTGATTGAATAACAATTTGCTGGCTGAACAATCAAACAAGCAGCCTCCCACCCCCCTCCCTCCTTGGGGCCGTTTTAGGATTCTGCCTCTTAATAAAGCTGATTTAGAATAGCCTCAGGACAAAGGTTTTGGTGGAGGCCTGGCCTGGTATAGGAGCAAATCCCCAGGAGGGCAGGCACCTGCCAGGGTCACATCCACAGTCTGACCGGGAATCCTTCACTGGCCAATTGTCAGCACAAACTGCTGATTCCTCACCCTGCGTGAGGCAGCCGGCTTTGAGTGATCAGAAAAAGGTGCAGGGCAGCAGGGGCACGCCAGAGGAAGGCCAGACTCACGTGCAGAGGTCTGGGAGGCAGCCAGCAGGCACCTCGTGGGTCAGAGGACAAAGGGCCAGGGAAGGGCCAAGTCAGAAGTTAGAATTCCACTGGGCTGCATGTAATAGAAATCCCTTCACTGAGCAGGGTGGGGGTCCACAGGGATTCCTAGTGGCTGCAGCCGCGGAAAGCAAATCCAGCCGCCCACAGAAGGGCACCTCCCTTTTACAGATGCAGGAACTGACGTGCAGAGAGGTTAAGTGACTTGCCGAGGATCACACAGCTAGTAAGAGGCGGAGCTGAGATTGGAATCCATTTGATTTGACTTGTCATTTGCAGCCAGTAAGTCCTGATTAATATGTCGTGTGGCCCTTTGCACCCAGTCTGAGTCAACCAGGGGACACACTGGCTCAGAAGGAGCCCCTTCCTTCTCAAAAAATAGGCCAAAGTCCCAGCCTTCCTCTGACAGGAACCCCTGACAGAGGAACACGGCTGGCACCGTGCCAGCTGGAGATACGTGCAGACAGGTCAGGAGCCCCCAGACCGCAAAGGAAGGAGCCGCGTCGCTTTCTCACACACACCAACAGACCAGGGAGGATGCGCCGCGAAGTTCCATCTCCTTTGAAGTCTGAGTCAGAGACGAAGATTCCACTTAATGCCCCAATAAAGCAAAACCACTGAGAAACACTCAAGGGCTCCCTAACCCCACTCCCGCCCCAGGGCCCCAGGCCAGCACGCACGCCCACCATCCCGGATCCGCGGGTTAGTCTGCAGTAGCGGAGGATGGGTTCAAAGCTGGCCTGTCACTCTGGGAAGATCCTGGCCCCAGGAAGTTGCAAGGCCGTGGTGTCAGTCCCATTTTACAGGCGAGGGAACAGTGGTACCACCTACCTGATGTCACACGGTGCATGAGACAGGAAACTGGGAATAAAACCCAATCTCCTGGGCAGCCCCGATGGCACAGCGGTTTAGCGCAGCCTGCAGCCCAGGGCATGATCCTGGAGACCCCGGATCAAGTCCCACATCAGGCTCTCTGCGTGGAGCCTGCCTCTCCCTCTGCCTGTGTCTCTGCCTCTCTCTCTCTCTCTGTCTCTCTCATGAATAAATAAATTAAATCTTAAAAAAAAAAAAAAGAAAAAAATAACTCCTGATGCCTTCTAGCGCTCTTGCCTCCTACCTTGGAGCTGAGTGAGAATTCTCCCTGCTGTAGAGAACTGTGGTTATTTTTAGCTACACTACATTTATTCTCCCCCTTTTAAAAATTTTTATTTTTTAATATATATTTTTAAGTTTTTTTTTTAAAGATTTTATTTATTTATTCATGAGAGACACACAGAGAGAGGTAGAGACAGGCAGAGGGAGAAGCAGGCTCCATGCAGGGAGCCCGACGCGGGACTTGATTCTGGGTCTTCAGGATCACGCCCTGGGCTGAAGGCAGTGCTAAACCACTGAGCCACCCAGGTGTCCCTATATTTTTAAGTTTTACTTAAATTCAAGTAATGAACATATAATGTATTATTGGTTTCAGAGGTAGAGGTCAGTGGTTGATTAGTCTGATCTAATACCCCGTGCTCATCCCATCACATGCCCTCCTTAATGCCCATGCCCAGTGACCCCAACCACAATACCTTTTTTTGCCTAAGGTACTTTGAGGTTTTGTTTTATCACTGGCAAACAAGAGGGCCTGACCGATACAAGTCTCAACATGTGAGAATGTCACGATGAGTAATTACCAGCTGGCATGTCTGTCATGTGAGGCTGAAATCTTTTTTTTTTTTTTTTTAAGATTTATTTTGGGGAGAGAGAAAGAGTCGGGGTGGGAGGGGCAGAGAGAATCTCAAGCAGACTCCACACTGAGTGCAAAGCCCCATGCGGGGCTCGATCTCACGACTCTGAGATCACGACCTGAGACAAAACCAGGAGTCCGTTGCTTAACTGACTGCACCCCCCAGGTGTCCCGAGGCTGGAGTCCTTTGAGAGCAGAGACAAAACCTTATTTAACTGTGTCGTCGGGCCCAGCACAGTGCCTGGCCCATTGGAGGCGCTGAACAAGCATTTGTTGATCGAGTAACAAGTTGCTGATTGAACAACCGAATAGGCACCCTCCCGCCACCCTCCCTCTGCAGCCATCACTAGAACACAAGGGCGTGGGGGAGCCTTAGCAGAATTTTCCAGGGGTGAATTGCAGGCCAGTCATTTCCTCTCTGGAGGTGGCAGCTTCCTCAGAGAGAGGCCCTGAGAGTGACCCAGACAGAAGACTCAGAGAAGGCCTGACCTTCGAGAGCCACCAGCAGCCCCGCCATCCTGAGCCAGCACTTCCAAATTAATCCCAGGATGGCAGCTGCAGCCCTCGGCCAACAAATCTATCTGAGTCATTTCTGGTCAGGAAGCACCTCGCTCTTAAATGAGAGTCACAGCAGGTCCCTGTGCACACTCAGAAAAGACAGACGCCTCATTTTCCACCGCCGCAAGGCTGGGCAGCCACCTCGCCAGGAGGCTTTTCACAGACTGAGGAGAGCTGCTGGAGAAAGATCTCCCAGGAACACCTGCATGTCCGGATCCCCAGAACCGAGCTCCCATTTTAATCAACGGGATCCCTGCAGTTCTTGTTCCCACACACATCTGAGAAATGAGGCCTGAAAGAGGAGGGCTCCTTCCCTCTCTTCTGCATCCCACCCCAGACGCATCTTTCTGTTCCTTCCCCACCTCACATTAAAGGGCCTGCTTTATTCTCTGTGAACCCCAAAGGGCAGGGCTCAGCCTTTGCCCCGTGGGTACTGAGCCCTGCACTCAGCGCTCCATGCATTGAGGTGCAGCAATGATACAGGTCTTTGCACATGATATTCCTTCTACCTGGAACACTGTTCCCAACACTATCTATACCTTTGATTGGCTACTGTCTCCCACTGATGTTCAAGGACTGAGTAGAAATGAGGCTGTTTGTTTATATAGTCAACTGAGATTAATAAAAAACAATCAACAATATGTACACAGCACTTGGTATGTACCGGGCTCTGTTCCATCTAGTGTAGGTACACATAAACTACTTAATCTTCACCAAAAGCCCAAAATGTTTGGAAATTGGCATAGGGCTGCTTGCTTCAGCCCTGAGCGGTTGCAAGCTGGGGTCCTCGGGGCAGACTTCCTGGACCCCTGGATTTAAACCAAGTTCCTGCTGTGGCCGGTGCCCAGCCCCAGGCAGCCCCCATGCTCTGTGAGGACAGGGGCTGCCTCCTTCACCTCTGACCCCCAGCACCATCACTGAACGGATGCAGAAACACATAAATAATTGAATAGGCAACCAAGCCATGTGACCTTGGGCACTCAAACTTTTGGTGCCTCAGTTTCCCCTTTGTGAAAGGGGGATAATACCTTGACAAGGATGTACCTGAGCCCCACCTCTTAAGGGAGGCTCTCATGAGGAATTCAAATAAGAGATGGAGGAGCCTCAATCTACAAGTCAGGGATTGAGGTCACATTGTCCCAAAGAGGCCTGTAGGGGTGATGTGATAAATATTTAACAAGCGGCCCAGCCTGGGAGCCCATATGTCAAAAGGAACCCGGTGGCAAATCCCCGGGATGGTGTACGGGCAGGGAAGCAGGTGAGTATGCCCCCGGGGCACCTGCCAGGGGCACAGTCCGGCCACCAGGCGTTCTGGGCCTCCGACCTACCCTAAGATGAGCCAGGGAGATCCTACAGGTGCGAGCAGCATGCTCAGGGTGAGTCACTGGAACTGTTTGCCGATTTGGGGCGTGGCTGCCAAACCCAGAAAAAACAGAAGGGAGAACCTTTGACTGCCCAGCCAGGTCGGGCTCCTCACACCCAGGGGACACTCCGTGGCCTGCCAGGCCCTGATCCCCGCTGGGCTCTGGCTTCGCCCTCGACTCGAACGGAGGCTGTGAGTGGCAAGTGGACGGCTCGGGATTTCACAAGGCCGCTGCTAGTATTTGCGGAGCTTAAGCTCCCCAGACAGCAGGGCTCTGAGAGAACTTCCGAACCCACACGTCTCTCCAGTTCTGCTCGACAAGTAGGAGATCACGGGGTGACTCCTGGCAGCAACCTGATCCTAAGAAGCCAAATCTGGATCCCAGCAAATCCTAGCCAGGAGTTCTCAAGCAGGCCAAGGAGCTGTAGGCGTCCTCTGGCAGGGGAAGGCCTGCCTTTGGGGACAGGAATCCCATCTGCAAGCTGGCCCTGGCAGGCAGCTGGCTTCCACTTATCCCCAGGGACGGAGAGCTCACTCCTCCCCGAGTGCGTGATTCAGGACAGTGGATTGAGTTTGCCTCTGCAGGGACGGCTCCGGCAGCCACCCGCTCGCCCAGCTCTGCTCACATGGCCAAGAGCCAGCATCTCTACGCCCGCTGGCCGGGCGCCACAGCCACCGAGATCAGTCCCCAGTGGCCAGGAACCCAGACCCTGGGCCTCTCAGGGCTTTCCTTCACCATGAAGCTTATGGTCTAGAACCAGGAGGCAGAAACCCCAAAACAATCAAAGAAATAAACCCTGTAGTTACAAATTGTGGTGAGTGCCCGGGAGATACATGGCAGACAGAAAACACAGAGCCAACACGGAAATCGGAGTTTTTACATCAAAATATTGGAATTTCCAGGATATTTCCTAGGTTTAGAGGAACAAGGTTTTGTTGAAAAGAAAGAAAGAAAAAGAGAGGGGGGAAGGAAGGAGGGAGGGAGGAAGGGAGGACCATGTGTCTCCATTATCATAATCTAATCCAGGAATCGGCAAACTATCACCATGAGCCATATCTAGACCATGGCCTGTTTGTGTGCAGCCTAAGTATGATTTCTTACATTTTTTAAAAAAGATATTTATTTATTTATTTATTTATTTATTTATTTATGAGATAGAGAGAAAAAGGGCATGGGCAAGAGGAGCAGCAGAAGGAAAGGGAGAAGCAGACTCCCCAGTGAGCAGGGAGCCTGATGTGGGACTCGATCCCAGGACCCTGAGATCACGACCTGAGCCGAAGGCAGACGCTTAACCAACTGAGCTGCCCAGGTGCCCTCTTACATTTTTCAATTTCTTACATGTTTCAAGGGTTGTAAAAAAAAACAAAAAACAAAAAACAAAAATCAGGGCAGCCCCGGTGGCTTAGCGGTTTAGCGCTGCTTTCAGCCCGAAGTGTGATCCTAGAGACCTGGGATGGAATCCCACGTCAGGCTCCCTGCATGGAGCCTGCTTCTCCCTCTGACTGTGTCTCTGCCTCTCTCTCCTTCTGTGTCTCTCATGAATAAATAAATCAAATCTTAAAAAAAAAAAAAAAAACAGCAGAAACAAGCGAACAAAAAACAAAGTAGAATGTGCAACAGAGACAGAACAGAGAGTTCCGCAACCTTGCGGCCTACGGAACCTAAAACACTTACTATTTGGCCCTTCACGGGAAAAGTTAGCAGCCTCAGATTCTCAGCAGGTTTTGCTCACCACCAGCTATCCTGGCCTGGGCCAGCTCGGAAATGCAGAAGGAAGGGACAGACCAGAGAGCCGAGAATTTTCCATTTCTGCCCATGAGGCTGAGCGCCATCCATCATAAACCTTTCAAAGCCAAGGCCCAGAAGGTTAAGTGATTTCTGTTCTGGCTCAGTGAGGCAAGGTCGGGGGCCACGGGAGAATGGATGTCCTCACACAGCAAAAAGAAAGGAGTGGTCATGCCACCTCTCCCACTATTCATTTCTCATCAGCTTTTTAGAAAGCCAAGGAATTCATTTTCCCTGTTCTTATATGCCAGGATGAGTGGGATTTCTGCTCTATGAAATATGGGGGGAGCAAAGGCCCAACATGTGAGAATGTCACGATGGAGTAATAACCAGCTGGCTTGTCTGTCCAGGAGGCAGCAAACCCCCCCCCCCCCCCCAAAATTTTAAGAAAATTTTTTGGGGGAAGAGAGAAAGAGTCGGGGTGGGAGGGGCAGAGAGAATCTCAAGCAGACTCCACACTGAGTGCAAAGCCCCATGCGGGGCTCGATCTCACGACTCTGAGATCACGACCTGAGACAAAACCAGGAGTCCGTTGCTTAACTGACTGCACCCCCCAGGTGTCCCGAGGCTGGAGTCCTTTGAGAGCAGAGACAAAACCTTATTTAACTGTGTCGTCGGGCCCAGCACAGTGCCTGGCCCATTGGAGGCGCTGAACAAGCATTTGTTGATCGAGTAACAAGTTGCTGATTGAACAACCGAATAGGCACCCTCCGCCACCCTCCCTCTGCAGCCATCACTAGAACACAAGGGCGTGGGGGAGCCTTAGCAGAATTTTCCAGGAGTGAATTGCAGGCCAGTCATTTCCTCTCTGGAGGTGGCTGCTTCCTCAGAGAGAGGCCCTGAGAGTGACCCAGACAGAAGACTCAGAGAAGGCCTTGACCTTTCGAGAGCCACAGCAGCCCCGCCATCTGAGCCAGCACTCCAAATTAATCCCAGGATGGCAGCTGCAGCCCTCGGCCAACAAATCTATCTGAGTCATTCTGGTCAGGAAGCACCTCGCTCTTAAATGAGAGTCACAGCAGGTCCCTGTGCACACTCAGAAAAAAGACAGGACGCCTCATTTTCCACCGCCGCAAGGCTGGGCAGCACCTCGCCAGGAGGCTTTTCACAGACTGAGGAGAGCTGCTGGAGAAAGATCTCCCAGGAACACTGCATGTCCGGATCCCCAGAACCGAGCTCCCATTTTAATCAACGGGATCCCTGCAGTTCTTGTTCCCACACACATCTGAGAAACGAGGCCTGAAAGAGGAGGGCTCCTTCCCTCTCTTCTGCATCCACCCCAGACGCATCTTTCTGTTCCTTCCCCACCTCACATTAAAGGCCTGCTTTATTCTCTGTGAACCCCAAAGGCAGGGCTCAGCCTTTGCCCCGTGGGTATGAGCCCTGCACTCAGCGCTCCATGCATTGAGGTGCAGCAATGATACAGGTCTTTGCACATGATATTACTTACCTGGAACACTGTTCCCAACACTATCTATACCTTTGATTGGCTACTGTCTCCCACTGATGTTCAAGGACTGAGTAGAAATGAGGCTGTTTTGTTTATATAGTCAACTGAGATTAATAAAAAACAATCAACAATATGTACACAGCACTTGTATGTACCGGGCTCTGTTCCATCTAGTGTAGGTACACATAAACTACTTAATCTTCACCAAAAGCCCAAAATGTTTGGAAATTGGCATAGGGCTGCTTGCTTCAGCCCTGAGCGGTTGCAAGCTGGGGTCCTCGGGGCAGACTTCCTGGACCCCTGGATTTAAACCAAGTTCCTGCTGTGGCCGGTGCCCAGCCCCAGGCAGCCCCCATGCTCTGTGAGGACAGGGGCTGCCTCCTTCACCTCTGACCCCCAGCACCATCACTGAACGGATGCAGAAACACATAAATAATTGAATAGGCAACCAAGCCATGTGACCTTGGGCACTCAAACTTTTGGTGCCTCAGTTTCCCCTTTGTGAAAGGGGATATACCTTGACAGGTTGTACCTGAGCCCCACCTCTTAAGGGAGGCTCTCATGAGGAATTCAAATAAGAGATGGAGGAGCCTCAATCTGCAAGTCAGGGATTGAGGTCACATTGTCCCAAGAGGCCTGTAGGGTGATGTGATAAATATTTAACAAGCGGCCCAGCCTGGGAGCCCATATGTCAAAAGGAACCCGGTGGCAAATCCCCGGGATGGTGTACGGGCAGGGAAGCAGGTGAGTATGCCCCCGGGGCACCTGCCAGGGGCACAGTCCGGCCACCCAGGCGTTCTGGGCCTCCGACCTACCCTGAGATGAGCCAGGAGATTCATACAGGTGGCGAGCAGCATGCTCAGGGTTGAGTCACTGGAACTGTTTGCCGATTTGGGGCGTGGCTGCCAAACCAGAAAAACAGAAGGGAGAACCTTTGACTGCCCAGCCAGGTCGGGCTCCTCACACCCAGGGGACACTCCGTGGCCTGCCAGGCCCCTGATCCCCGCTGGGCTCTGGCTTCGCCCTCGACTCGAACGGAGGCTGTGAGTGGCAAGTGGACGGCTCGGGATTTCACAAGGCCGCTGCTAGTATTTGCGGAGCTTAAGCTCCCCAGACAGCAGGGCTCTGAGAGAACTTCCGAACCCACACGTCTCTCCAGTTCTGCTCGACAAGTAGGAGATCACGGGGTGACTCCTGGCAGCAACCTGATCCTAAGAAGCCAAATCTGGATCCCAGCAAATCTAGCCAGGAGTTCTCAAGCAGGCCAAGGAGCTGTAGGCGTCCTCTGGCAGGGGAAGGCCTGCCTTTGGGGACAGGAATCCCATCTGCAAGCTGGCCCTGGCAGGCAGCTGGCTTCCACTTATCCCCAGGGACGGAGAGCTCACTCCTCCCCGAGTGCGTGATTCAGGACAGTGGATTGAGTTTGCCTCTGCAGGGACGGCTCCGGCAGCCACCCGCTCGCCCAGCTCTGCTCACACGGCCAAAAGCCAGCATCTCTACGCCCGCTGGCCGGGCGCCACAGCCACCGAGATCAGTCCCCAGTGGCCAGGAACCCAGACCCTGGGCCTCTCAGGGCTTTCCTTCACCATGAAGCTTATGGTCTAGAACCAGGAGGCAGAAATCCAAAACAATCAAAGAAATAAACCCTGTAGTTACAAATTGTGGTGAGTGCCCGGGAGATACATGGCAGACAGAAAACACAGAGCCAACACGGAAATCGAGTTTTTACATCAAAATATTGGAATTTCCAGGATATTTCCTAGGTTTAGAGGAACAAGGTTTTGTTGAAAAGAAAGAAAGAAAAAGAGAGGGGGAAGGAAGGAGGGAGGGAGGAAGGGAGGACCATGTGATCTCATGACAAAATCGGGGTCATCCTAATCTCACAACTCACTCCCATTATTGATGGGTGCCTATTCTTACTTTATAGTTTGGTTTGTCTCTTCATCTTAAAAAAGTATATATTTTATTTCTTTGAGAGAGAGAGAGAGAGAGAACACAGCAGACGGAGGGGCAGAGGGAGAGGGAGAAGCAGGTTCCCCGCTGAGTGCAAAGCCCCATGGAGCTTGATCCCAGGACCCCGGGATCATGACCTGAGCCGAAGGCAGACCTTCAACCACTGAGCCACCCAGGTGCCCGTCTCTTCACTTCTGTTTGTACTTTTAAATGTCTTGTTCCATAATATAACTGGGCACTTCTGACGCCCCTCCCCTGTACCAGAACAAGAGCAGGACGCGTGAGGGTACCCACGTGCCCCCAGCTCTTCCTAGAAGTGAACACCATTCCTCGATTTCATGCACATTCATCTTGTCCTCACCCTGGGCCAGGCACACAACCCTGAGCGTGTGTTCATCATTCCCTTGTTTTTCTACTTACAGATTATTGGCGTACGTGTGGCCATGTGCCCCGAATCACCCAGAAACCTGTGGGAACAGATTCCAGGCTCCACCCCCAGAGCGTCTGATTCCCAAGATCTGGAGCAGGGCCTGAGAATCTGCATTTCTAACACATCCCGAGAGGAGGCTGCTGCTCCAGGGCCCCTCGTTGAGAACCATTGCCCTGAATAATGCAGCACCGAGCCGTAGGTGTTCTCAAACTCACCAAGAGTATGGTTTTGTTCGTAGCCCTCTGTGACTGGATGCTCTTGTTCTACCCCCTTGACTCTCAGCCAGGGGCGATTTTGCCTCTGGGGAACACTGGGCAATGTCTGGAGACAGTGTTGATGGTCCCAAGTGGCTGGAGGTGCCGAGGGTCGGCACCAGGGGTGCTGCTGAGCATCCTGCTGTGTCCCGGACAGCCCCCTGCAACAGCGAATTCTCCTGCCCCAAGTGTCAGCAGTGCCGGAGGAAATGAAAACAGAGGTCCACACAAACATCTGTACACAAATCTATTTTTTCTATTCACAATCGCCAAAAACTGGGAACAACCCAAACATCCGTCACCTGCGAGTATTTAAAGGAAACGTGGCCTCTCCATCCAACAGACTACGAATCCACCATAACAAGAGGCGAAGCTGCTACAAACACAGGTGAACTTTGGAGGCATCATGCTGGGTGGACAGAACTGGACACAAAAGATCACATGGTGTGTGATTCCACGGATATGAAGGGTCCAGAAAGGGCCAATCCTGGAGACAGGAAGCAGACTGGTAGTTGCTGGGGGTTGGCAGTGGACCTAAGGGCGTGGCCGCTAAGCGGGATGGAGTTTTCCTTTTAAAGATTTTTTATTTATTTATTCATGAGAGACACACACAGATAGAGGCAGAGACACAGGCAGAGGGAGAAGCAGGCTCCCTGCAAGGAGCCCGATGTGGGACTCGATCCCGGGACTCCAGGATCACACCCTGGGCTAAAGGCAGGCTCTAAACTGCTGAGCCACCCAGGAATCCCTGCGGTTTCCTTTTAGGGTGAAGAAGATGTGCAATAATTGATTGTGGTGGTCGTTGCACAAGTCTATGAAGAGACGAAAATCCATTGAATCCCGTGATTTATTATATGTGAATTATGCCTCTGTAAAACTGCTGTTGAAAAATAATAATGAGAAAATATAAGAGCACTGAAGTCGGGAAATTTTGCTGTACACTGTCATTAAGACCCATTGTGCGTTGGCCTGGAGATGAGGTGCATTAATTTCCACTAGCGTGTAATATTCCACCCTGTGAACACGCCACAATTTATCCACGTTCCTTCCCATGAGTATTTCAGTTGGCTCCAGTCTTCGCTACAGTGAACAGCGCTGCTGTGCACATTCTTGCACACGCTGCCTGAGGCAAGGGCAAGTTTCACTTTGGCATGTGCCTAAGAGAAAAATGACTGAGTCACTCGAGACCAGAAAATTCAACTTTATAAGAAAATGCCAGCGTTACCCTGAGCTCTTTCTACTTGCACCAGACAAGGGGCTAAGACATGCACCTGTTTTCTCATTGAACTGCACCTGCAATGGTGTTATTGGGTCCATTTCAGAGATGAGGATACTGAGGCTCAGAGAGATGAATTAACCCGCCTGGCCTGGAAGTGGCAGACCAGACTGAGCTCTCGGCCACGCATCCTCCAGCTCAGGCCCTGTCAAGCCTGAGAGTCGGCTTTTGTTCTCCAAGCAGGTACTCCGCGAGGGAGGAGCATGATGCAAGAGCAGCTTCAAACAATTCATAGCTGTTTCCAGCCCAGCCTGGGGTGGGGAGACCATAGTGGGTGACAACTTGTTTAAAAAACAGCCTTTGCTTCTGAGACATACATGTTAAGAACCTCTGGGGGGCTTCCCGGGATGCAGCCTACTGAACTTTCTAGAATGCCTGGTAAATCTACATGACACATCACAGCCATCTACTGAGGTTCCCAGAATCCACCACCACCCTAATTCCTCCTTCCTGCCCTGCATTCAAACCCCACATGGGGGATCCCTGGGTGGTGCAGCGGTTTGGCGCCTGCCTTTGGCCCAGGGCGCGATCCTGGAGACCCGGGATTGAATCCCACGTCGGGCTCCCGGTGCATGGAGCCTGCTTCTTCCTCTGCCTGTGTCTCTGCCTCTCTCTCTCTCTGTGACTATCATAAAAAAAAAAAAAAAAAAAAATTCAAACCCCACATGGTACCTGCACACCGAGCAGGGTAGGAAGGCCAGCAGTGGTATGGGTAAGGTCTGCAAACTGCAGGCCTCACTCTAAACCCCACTGTGATTGGAGACTTGCTGTGTGATGAGGGGTCAGTGATCCGACATCTCTGAGCAGGTCTCCTCACTCAGTAAAACAGGGACATCAGTGCAGTGGGTGTACAGCCCAGGCCACAAATCCAGGTCTGCAAGATACACCAATTTTTATTTCTTTCCAATCAATATAGAGCCAATCCCAAGCCCTCATCCTTCCAAGATGATAGAAAATTCAGTCTCAGTCTCAGGACTAGGACTCCTCCATGCTGGGCTGCATCAGACAGCAAACGTCTGAGAGGTCCCTCTGGCCAATGATCCCCTGAGATGCTTGGGATCGGGAACCATGCAGCCCCACCTTCAGCTTCCGTGTTGTTCTGTGGGAATAAGAGGCTTGTCCACACTGCAACCTCTTTGTTTAGAGCACCCTCTTCTTGGAACATGATGCAGCTTCTAGATCCTGTCACCTCCCTGGGGCACCTCCATGGAATGGCTCCTTCTTGCTGACCCAAGCATGTGAAAGTCTCTTTCCCTCTCTCTGTCCCCCTCCAGAGCCAACAGCAGCTTCTCCACGAACTCGGGATGCTTCCTGTCCCACTGGGAGAAAACTTCCACTGACCCATGGCTGCTGAGCCAGAGATACACCTTTCAGTCCCCGTTGCTCCCATCAGAATGCAAGCAGAAGCAGTGTGTACAGCTTCTGCATCCCCTGCTTACCAGAAATACGGGTCTACCCCCTGACCACCCCCTTTCTGAGAGCTGGATGTGGATAAAGCTCTGACTCCACTCCACCCATGCCATGAAGGACCATGTCCCAGGGTTGCTGGAATAAGATAGAAGGACCCGCCTCCCACCACCCCCCCACCAGGACTGTGGAGCTGAGCTCCCGGCTTCCCTGGGCCCACACCTCCCTCAGCACTCCTCCATCAAAGAGAAACAAGCTTCTCTCTTGTTTCAACCAATGTGGGGTTTTTTTTTGGGGGGGGGCAGGGGTTCTATTATAACAGCTGATATTCTACCCTAACACTTGGGGTTTTCACAAAACCATGTGATGGTTAATCTTATGTATCAATCAGACTGGAATGTGGGCTGCTGAGGTATTTAGCTGGACATTATTCTGGGTGTCCATGAGGGTGTTTTTGGACGAGATTAACATTTGAATTGGGAGGCTGAGTAAAGCAGATGGCTCTCCTTTGTGTGGGTGGGCCTTGTCCAATCAGTTGAAGATCTGAATAGACCAAAAGGGTGAATAACGGAGAATATGCTCTCTCTGCCTGAATGTCTTGAGGCTGGAACATTGGTCTTCCCTTGGCTTTAGACTCGCACTTGGATGAAGCTTACGCCCTTGGCCTTCCTGGGTCTTCAGCTTTCAAATAGCAGACTGAAACTTCTCAGGCCCCGTAATACATGAGCCAATTCCTTATAGTAAGTCTATAGATAGAGACAGAGAAAGAGTGAGAGTGAGAGAGAGATCCTGTTGGTCTGGTTCTCTAGAGAGCCTAAATTAATACAAAGCAGAGAGATGGACTATCTTCCAGAAGCTTCTACCTTCTGCTTGGCAAAAACAAAACTCAAGAAAATACAAAGGGCTAGATAGTGTCTTGGAATCAGAGGAGGGAAAATTGCAAGATGAATAAACAGGAATGAATATCTCAGTAAAGATTCTTGCCTGAAGTTAGCAATACCATATTGTATATTTGAAAGTTGCTAGGAGAGTAAATCCTAAAAGTCTCATTGTAAGAAAAAAAATTATAACGATGTGTGATGATGGATGGTAACTTAACTTATTATGGTGATGATTTCATAATATGCACATATATCAAATCATCATGTTGTGCACCCAAAACTACAACAGTGTTATATGTCAATTATATCTTAATAAAACTGGGGGAAATTTAAGATTCTTTTTATTTTTTTAAAGAATCCTGACACAGTTGTGTCAACCACAATGGGCCAGGGGTTGTTCAGAGGATTAAGGGGTTAATGCATGTGGGGCAGTTGGCTCAGGAGGCCTGGCACATGATGAGTGCCCAACAATTAGCAGTGACCCATGGGCACAGCAGCAGTAAACACTTAGAATCCTGCCTCTGACATTTTCCAGGGCCTGTGATGTTGGGTGCATCATTTCACAATGGCAACAAGTAATTACTGAGCATTCACCATGTACCAGGCACAGTTCTAGATTCTGGGGATACAGTGAGAGGTAAACACTTGGTCTCAGCCCTCTCTGGGCCAGATTTGGGTCCCCTGAGAGTGGCCACCATAGGGATTCTTTAAATGCGAATCTGGCCTGCTTTAATATGGAGCAGCATAATAACTGCTGTTCATTGAAATTCGCAGCAGAGGGAGTGACAGCGAAGTGAGGGAGGGTGAGGACTCTGGCCCACAAGTATGGGATGGATTAGCATCAGATAATTAGCATCTCCAGGAGGGAGAGGAAAAACCCTGACTTCTAGGATGGCTCAGCAGAATTGCTTTCTGATGAAAAATAACCCTTCTGGTTTTCTTGCTAACAGTCACACAGTAGGATTTTTCTCAACCTCCCCATCTACCACCAGAAGTTCCACACAGCTGTGTGATTTGCCTGGACCAATGAGATGTGAGCAGAAGTGATGTGAGCTGCTCGTGTGAAGACCCTATAAGGACCAGTACACGCAATTTGCCCCATGCCCAGGAATGCTCCACACTGCAGCTGGGAGGCTCCATCAGTCTGGATGCCTGAGTGAGGCAGTGTGGAGCAGAGCTCACAGCCAACCCACGGTAAACATGTAGCGTAAACAAAAAACAAACTTTGCCTGTTTCAAGCCATGACATTTGGGGGTTGTTTGTTACTACAGCATAACTGACCCTGTACTGACCAATGCATATCCATTTCACAAGTGAGAAAACCGAGCCTGGGAGAGGTCACAGAGCCTGCCCAAAGTCAAATGTATAGGCAAGTCCAGGATTCAAAGCCAGATCTGCCCATCGTTGTGACCTTTCTGGAGATGCGGTGTCTCCAATCTGAACAAACCCAGCCAAACTCCTCTCTGCTCACCCCTTCAATTAAAGCCAATTTCAAGGTTTCCTGGTTTCTAAATGAACAGCCCTGATCGTGTTCGTTAAAGGCCCTGTCTGCTCAGGCTGCTCATTTCATCAGAAGCCGCCAACAAGATAAATGGCCCTGTGACTTACTGTTCCACTGCAAAGCACCTCGCAGCAAGTGGTAACACAGATGCCAGGAATAAATCACATCTGATCTTCCAAGCATCGGGCAGAGCTCCTGTGAGGATGTCGGAGGTAGGGGGAGGCCTGGAGCAGCTGTGAACCCAAGGGGCCTTCCCTGAGGACCACAGAGATGCTGGTGGGGGGGGTCTCAGTCAGGACCTCAGACATCTGGAGTGAGCATTGCTTTTTTTTCTGCCCAGCATCTACTTCCCCCTCTTAAGATTTAACAGCACCCACTCTTTCTCTGGGAAAACCACCTCTCCTTTGCTGTAAGTCCATCTGGTTCAGGTCAGGCCATCCTTTCTTCCAGTAACACAGGTGGACACGTGACCCAGCCTGGCCAATTAGAGCACCACATCTTGTCACAGCTGTGAGTGGTTCCAGGAGGGGCATATACACCAAGTGATGGGACCCAAGTCTTAACTTTTGTGGAAACAAAGGTTACTTGCAAAAGGAGTATCTTTTGCTTTGTGCTATCTCTAATTTCCAATGCAATTACAAGCTCATAGTAGTTGCTCAATAAAAACGTGATAAATGGGGCATTTTGGTGGCTTAGTTGGTTAAGCATCTGCCTTTGGCTCAGGTCATGATCCTGGGATCCTGGGATCCCTGCTCAGCAAGCAGTCCGCTTCTCCTTCTCCCTCTACCCCTCCCCCCTGCTCATTCTCCCTCTCTCTCTCTCTCAAATAAATACATAAAATCTTTTTTTAAAATGTGCTGAATCAATAAGCCAAATGTGCTGAATCAATAAGCCAAATGGAGTCAAGTCAGCTAGGTTCCTGTCTGGGCTTGGACACATTAATTATAATGTTAAGAAGCTCTTCTCACCTCTTTGGGCTTCAGTTTCTTTGCCTATAGAATGAGGTTAATTAATAATAGCACTTGTCAAGAGCTGGTTTTATCAGTTAGCTATTGCCACCAATGTGCTGCATAACAAATAACCCCTCAGCTCAGTGGCTTAAAACAACAATCACATGGATTTTCTTCAACTCCCACCCCAACCCCCAAAAGTTTGGCCCAGCCGTGTGACTTACCTGGACCGATAAGACATAAACAGAAGTGGTGTCAGCTGCTCATGCGAAGCAGAACTGGCTCATTCAGTGGAACATGCCAGTCTTGACCTCAGGGCTATAAGTTCCAGATCCACATTGGGTGTAGAGATGGCTTAAAAATAAAATCTTAAAAAAAAAATCACATATTATCATCGACACCTCTGTCACTTGGCTGATCCAGGCCAGGCTTGGCTGCTCCACCTCCTTGGATCAGTGGGTGCCAATCCAAGACATGTTTGTCTCACACAACGGTAAGGGTACAGAAAAGTACAAGGTCCCTTGAGGGCCAGGGACAGAAATAGCACAGAATCACTTCCACTTCATTCATTTGAACAAAGTCAAAGCAGATCACTTGGCCACACCCAAAGTCAAGGGGTGGGAAATACACCTTCGCCCTTTGGTGGGAAGAAGTACCAAGTCACACAGCAAAGGGCATCGCTGTGCCCTCCGTATGGATGTGACGTCTTGTCAGGTATGTCCTCGTTCTGCATTACGTTCCCTAGAACATAACCTCCCTGAGTGCATGGCTCTTCATCCACTCTGCTGGCCATGGTACCGCCAACCCCTGGAGCAGGGCCTGGGATAGAGCCAGTACCCAGCAAATAGGTGTCCAAAGCAGTCTGCGCTGTCACAAGGCCTAAACCAGGTCAGGGACTCAAACAACACATCGAGAATTACAAAAGCCCTTGGAGAGTCATGATTGTGTTCCCACTTGGCCTTGAACCCCCCAGGGTCGTAGGGGGGATTGTCCCATCTCCATTCCCTAATAAACAGCAGAGACAGGGGTCCAGTTATGGGGGGGGGGTGTCGCATCTGGGGATCGACCTCCTGACCTTGGCCAGTCTGTGCTCAGTCCTCTCTCTCTCTCTCTCTCTCTCTCTCTCTCTCTCGTCCAGCCCCATGGCCCTGGGGAGGGCCCACCATGGAGGCTCCAACCCATCTCCTTAGATCAAGAAGTTTATGTTCAACTCTGTCCTGAGGTCACAGATTTCCCTGAGCTGAGAAGTGTCCCGGAGGGCCCAGGGACAGAGGGCCAGCCGGCTGCTGCTGTGAGCTTGCTTAGCATTCCTGAGGCCACAGCACTGCCCTGGGTGGTTTCACTTGAACCCTCTCTCCTGTCTCTGAAAACAACAGAGCCCCTTACCCCCTCCCTGTGTGCCCTTCCCCCTCATCCACCTCAGCACCTCCTCCTCCCGGGTGGACTGGGCCCCCCCCCCCCGCCCCCCCTCCACCGCCGGCAGCAGGAAACCTCTCCAGCCTGCCCCCGCGCTGCGCACTTCAGCACAGAAACCTTCCCCCTCCGCAGGCCCAGCCGAGAGAACCAAATGTTCCTCTATTATGCAAGCTCATTTCTCTCTTCCTGCCGGGCCCAAATTGCAATCTGCGCAGGGGAAGAGGAGGCTTGGCCGGGGAGGCCTCTGAATCAGGGCGCTGAACATCTGCGGAGGCAGGAAACCTCCCTCCTGCCCTGCCCACCGCCACAGCGCTCACCGCTCCCAAGGCCCAGGCTGGTCCCCACACTCCAGCCTCGCAGCCCTGGGGCTTCCCCTGGCTGTGTTCTGAGAGAGAATGAAGGCATCTCCCACAGCCACCCGTTGGCTACAACACATCCCGCCCCCGGGGCTGGGGGGTAGGGAGAGGTGTCAGATGCACGATCATCAGACTTTGCCTGAAACAACACACGGGTGTTATTTACTGAGTGTGTGCTGTGTGCCAGGCGCTCTTCTTACTCATTTCATCTTTTCTCTCTATGAATCAATACTATCTTTATCGCCATTTCACAGAGGACAAAACTGAGCGTCAGAGCAGTGACCCACCTGAGAGAACGCAGTTCGGAACCCGCAGAGCTGGAACTAAAGCAGGCCACCTGACCCCGGAGCCCGCCCAATTTGCCGCTGCTCTGTCAAATGTGCGGACCACAGTTCCCGTTCCAAAGGCTTTCCCCACTGAGCTAACACACAGCACCCTGATCCAGCAATCCCACGTCTGGGCACACTCCCAAAGGGGCTGAGGCAGGATCTCGAAGGGGTTTCTGTACACCCACGTATGTAGCAGCGCGACTCACAACAGCTAAAACGCGAAAGCGGTCCCCGTGTCCATCCACAGATGAATGGACGAGCAAAATGTGGCCTATGCGCACCGTGGAACAGGGCTCAGCTTAGAAGGGAAGGGCATTCTGACACCTGCTACAACCTAGATGAACCTCACGGACATCACGTTTAGTGAGAGAAATCTGTCACAAAAGGCCAGATACTGCGTGATTCCAGCGACCCGAGGCAGCTGGAGGAGGTGCAAGCATAAAGATGGGACATAGGATAGGGGCTTGGAGGGCTGGGCGTGGGGGCTGGGACGTTGGTGTTTTGTGGGGACAGAGTGTGGGTTTGACAGATGAAAGGGGTTCTGGAGATTTGACAACCATGTGAATCCATCTAACACCTACTTGCCTGCTTGAAAAACGAGAAAGACGATCTATTGCATGTTGTGTCTTCTCACCACAATGCACACTTGCACACACGCACGCACCTCGCTGTCTTCGCCACCATCAGAAGAATCACTATAGATGTGCAGCAGTTCTTAGGTGCCCACTATGTGTTGTAAGACCTTGACTCAAACCATGACAGATCACCTTGAGGATCCCAATTCCTTACCCCACCCCATCTCCACGCCCGTTGCCATGCGGCTTTCAGTTCCTCACAGTAAGCCGGCAAAGTTTATTTCCCCTGCCCTCGAGTCTGAACTCGAGTCTGAACTGGCCTTGAGACCGGCTCCAGCCAATGGACGTACAGGTGGGCCGGCTCCCCGGGAGGCTGCATGAGGCCTGCCATGCTCCTGCCTGCCCTCCTGCACCTTTGCCATCACCAGGGATCACACCCAGGCAAGCCTGCTGGTGGAGAGACCAGGGGAGCAATGCAGAGCCGTCCCCCTCCCCCACAATCCCACCCTCCATCAGCCACAGGCCAGCCACTCCCAGACGTGCACCAGTTGAGACAGAAGACCCCAGCCGTGTCCAGCCTCATCTGCTGGCCTGCAAACACGAGAGTCAAAGAAACGCTTCTTGTTGGAGATCACTGATATTTGAGGGGTTTGGTTTGTAGTGTTGTTCTGCCAATAGGTAACTCATATAAACTCCAAGCAGTCATGTTAGTGTGATTCAGAGAAGAGCCGAAGCATAGGGGCTGCAGGGGAAGCACATATCCAAGGCTTGGGAGGCCAGGGAGGGCTTCCTGGAGGAGGAGTTGGTGAACTGGAGGCCTGAGGAAGAAATGGGAGACAGCTCAATTGGGGGTTGTGTGTAGGTAGGAGCAGAGAAGGGCGTCCCAGGGGAAGGAAAGAGTCAAGGCCTCTGCTGGTGGGAGACAGAGCCAGCCACTTGGAGGAATTGCCAGGACTTTGGGAAAGCTATATCGGAGCCCTCAAGAAGGTGAGACCTTGTCCCAAGGGACTGGGGGGATTGCAGGATCAGCTGCAGGATCAGCTGTGCACTTGAGCAAGATCACTCGGGGGAGCCGTGCAGAAGAGATGTCAGCCTCGCAGGCCATGCAGCAGGGGCATGAAGGCTGCCTGCAGAGTTAGAGGTCCCTGTGCCCCGGATCCCCAGGAGGCTGCCCGGTGGCTGGCCAGCTCCGCTGCCCTTTCCCATACTGGCCCCCTCTTGGGCAGCGATGCTGAAACTGGGGTTGCCCAGGGTACGCCTCTCCATCACCGTGCCCACTCCCCAGGGACCAGCATGGTGGCAGGAAGGAGGACCTGCCAAGTGTCCGCCCTCTGCCCGCCCAATCAGCAGGCCGCCGCCAGCTGCAGAAGACTCCCTGCCCAATCGGGAGCCAGGACACCTCCACAGGCCACCGCCAGCACATCGGTGCAGAGTGAATTTGCTGATTCTGGGCAGAGGCTGAGGACAGCCAACCCCACCCAAACGTGGCCACCCGGCCAGGCAGCCAGCACCTCTGCCCCAACTGTCCACCCACCCGGCAACCAGCAAGACCCTCCATCCATCAGACAGGATCGTGCCGGCATCCATCACTCCGGAAAAGAGAAATAAAGACATTGCCATATCGTTGTCCCGGGATTAATGTCCCTGCTGTGAAAACAAACGTCGCGTCTTCCCGCCAACATTTATTTTTGATAAATGCTGTGACTTTGCCTTGACATTTCGGAAGCAGCGGGAGACCATTACCCGGTGACAATGTTCTATTCCACTGACATTATCTCTTAATTATAATATGCAAGTAATGCTGAAAAAAATGGCCCATAAATAGCTCATTTGGAGTTGCTGCATTCTGTCCTGTCGGGAAATGCTGAACGATTTCATTCAGTGCTTGCAAATGAGGGAGACAAATGGATATCTTGGGGCCCCGTGTGTGTCCTGCCTCCTCAATGACAAAGCTCACAGGGTGGCGGGAGGTGGCAGGGAGGCTTTCAGGGCGGCAGCTGGGCTTCCGCCAGTCCCCGGACGCCTTCCCCTCCCTCCCCATCCCCCAAGTCAGGGAGCACCCTAGCCCCAGCACGGAATAACAGCCCACCAACTCCAGTCCTGCAAAACGGTGGACTATGAGATTTTTTTTATTTTTCCAGGAAATTAATTCCCTCCAGGGGCAGGGAGGTCGAGGGAAGAGCGTCTGGAGGAAATCCCATTTTGCAACTCCTCTGGGTCGTTAGGAGCGGAAGAAACATTTGCCAAAGTTCAGAGGGAACAGGGAGGGTTTGGGGAGGGGTTCCTCAGAGACTGGGCAAACACAGGCTTTGGACGGGCAGTGAAAGACATAGTGGGCACCCCCTTTGCAATGACAGAAAGGGCTCTTGGAGATTCGAGGGGCAACCAAAAGTCAGGCTAAGATGTGAATATTTCTGGGGAGGCTTTGGGGCAAGGAGGGCCAAGCAAAGTCACACTTGGAAAAGCCTCATGGCTCCTAACAGATACCAGTGAAAACTCAAACTCAGAACCAGTGCTTCTCAGGAAAGGGACACCTCTGCTCCCAGGGGACACCTGGCACTGTCTGGAACCGGTTCTTTTGGTTGTCACCACCAAGGGTTGGGCACTACTGGCATCTAGTGGGCCGAGGCCAGGAGTGCTGCTAAGCGTGTTACTGTGGCCGGGATGGCCCAAGGCCAGCAGCGCCAGGGCTGAGACTCACAGGTCTGCCTGGTTCTGAGGGAAGGCTCCATGGAGAATGTTAGGAGCTTTGACATGCTTGAGAAGAAGCTAGAACACCATACAGGTATCAGCTTTGTGGAGAAAGTAGACATGCACATAGGGGCAAATGGACCCCAACCCACAGTTTCTAGATGGTTGGAAGAAAGTGGGGGCAGGGGGTAAATACAAAGACAATCGTGTCTACAGAGCAACACTTCGGGTACTTGTTATGTTTCTTCTTGGTTTGACAGAGGAGGAGACCCAAGGCTGTGGGGAGGAGGATGCCCACTTGGTTGGGGAGACAGGGTACAGGGCAGAGGCCGACCCCGGGCACAGAGCCTCCTGGCCCTATGGCTAGCCACCTGGGCGCCTCGGGGGAGCAAATCAACCTCGCTGGCCCTTTGTTGCCTCAGCTGTAAAATGGGTTCATAAACCCACCCCATGAGGTCACGGTGGGGACCAGCCTCAATGGCCTCCGGACGTCAAGCAGGACTGGCATCCAAACCAGTGGTTCGAGAGGTTTTATTTTATTTTTTATTTTTTTAATTTTTAAAAAAGATTTTATTTATTTATTCATGAGAGACACACAGAGAGAGAGGCAGAGACACAGGCAGAAGGAGAAGCAGGCTCCATGCAGGGAGCCCGATGTGGGACTTGATCCCAGGTCTCCAGGATCAGGTCCTGGGCCAAAGGCAGACGCTCAACCACTGAGCCACCCAGGCATCCCGAGAGGTTTTAATCAAGGGAACTACCGACAGAGGTGCAGGCAGGTGCCGAGCAGGGGCAGAGAGGTGCCCAGGGGCCCACCAGCACCCTCGGGGGCTGTGGCCACCATGGGCAGGAGGCAGCCGGCGAGAGGACGTGACACCTGAGTGGGGGTGAGGGAGCTGCGGAGGAGGTGACTGCGTCTCCTGGGCAGCAGGAGCCGGGGGCTCTGAGGCTGCATGCCTCCCGTCTCCCCCTACCTCCCGCTGAGGCCGCCCATGCGTGAGCCCCGCCAGGCGGCCGAGGAAGGGCAGGCCACACCGTCACCCTCCAGGACAGGGGGCAAGGTGGACAAGGAGGGAGCGGGACCGGAGGACGAACGGCGCACGCCAGCACAGCACAGCCCACAGCACAGCACAGAGAAAGCCAAGTACTTCTGACCTTGGGTTATAAAAAGCAGTGAGAGCCACGAGGGCAGACCTGAAGCCCCACGGCCCAGCTTCAAGTCCATACCGAGCCCGCAGGCTGTGTGACCCGGGTCAGGTGGCTCTCCCTCTCTGGGCCTCACATTCTCATAGGGTTACTGAGAGGACTTCATAGATTGAGGAGCCTACACTGGGCCCCGGGCGGGACCTGTCGGGTCTGCGCAGCCATGTGGTCCCCCGTCCGCCGCAGAGCATCTCACCCTGCCTGTGTCCTATTGCTGCCCCAACAAATAACCTCGCGTTCGTCGGGCAGCTTAGAGCCGCATAAGGCAGCTTAGAGCCGCATGCCTTCCTTCATTTGCTTGTAGTTCTGAAGGTCAGGAGTCAAAAGCAAGGTGCCGGCAGGACTGCGTTCCGTCGGGAGGCCCCAGGGGACCATCTGTTTCTCATCTTTCCCAGTTTCTCAGGCGCCCGTATCCCTTGGCTCATGACCCCTGTCCCACCTTCATGTCCATCCCTGCAACCTCCGCTTCCACCCTCCCACCTCCAGCTCTGACTTGGGGTGGGGGGTGGGGGGCTCCCTCTTGTAAGTCTTGTGACCACATAGGGCTGCCTGCATGATCCGGGATTGGATCCTTGCTCCGTGTCCTGATCCTTAACTGAACCACATCGCAAAGCCCCTTTGCCACGGAGGATCACACAGTC
This sequence comes from Vulpes lagopus, assembly GCF_018345385.1. Taxonomy (NCBI): domain Eukaryota; kingdom Metazoa; phylum Chordata; class Mammalia; order Carnivora; family Canidae; genus Vulpes; species Vulpes lagopus. The sequence continues at coordinate 31,554,803 of NC_054837.1, forward strand.
TGGGGTTCTGAGGATCAGGACCGGACGTCTTAGGCGGGGAGGGACATGATCGTTATCCTCATGGTTACCTCGGCCTCGCCCTCTGCACTTGGCTTGGTCCTTGCTGCTCAGTGTTGTTTCTCAAGATACAACACTGAGATGTGAGGGGACGTTTTCAAGTGGCAGCAGAGTAGAAATGAGGGACAGTCACAGAGCAGGGGGTGGTCCACACACTACTGATGTGTTCCCGTGTCCGGGACAACCCTCTGATAGCTTCTAGAAGTCTGTTCTAAGAGGGCAGGTTCAGTGCAGGGTCAAGGGGTCAAATGCCACCACTGGCAGCATTTAGGAGCAAGGCTGGCCCAGCAAAGACGTAGATAGAATATGCACCCTTTCTCAGACCCAGGGAGCAGCGGCTAGGCAGGCAAGAGGGCCCTGTGTGACCAGATCTCCTGATTTTGCAAAAATAGCTGAAATGCAGATTTCATACAAAATCCCCTGAGTTTTAAGTATTGGCCATTAATTTAGTTTTTGTTTCACCACCTCCGCCCCTCCCCCAACTTTAAACACTGTGTAAGCTAAAGTCAGCATGTCTATAGGTCACTAGCTTATACCCTCTGGTCTGGTCCAAGGCCACTCCTGTCCCCTGGGACATGACCTGAAGTTACCCTAGAATTATCACTGCCCTGGGGTCACGGCCAGAGACAATAAGCCAGGGCAGCTCCCTGGCAATCAGCCCCCAGGGGACATGCACCTGAAGCTCCATGACCCTTTACTTCCCTCTGACACCACCCTCTCTGCTTCCAGAGCATCAGTTCCGCAGAGCTGCCCGATACCAGCTGGCCACCTGGCTAGGCAGGTCATATCCTCGAGCCTCGATGGCCTCTTCTGTGAAATGGGGTTAAGGATGATAGTGACTGCTGTGGATCCTTGTGAACATGGAATGAGAGGATGCAGATTGAGTGCCTCGCAGGGCCAGCACACAGTAGGTTCTCAGGCAACAGGGACAAAATAACCAAAACCAGAAAGCACAAAGAGTGCCTTGGCTGGGAGTCTGCTTGAGAAGGGAGCCCAGGACTGAATATCATGAGAGATCAGCACGGGGGGCACACAAGCTGGGGTTGAATCCCAGATGCCACACTACCTTGCTGTGCAGCTTTGGACGGCTCGCTCCACCACTCTGAGCCTCAACTGCCTCATCTGTAAAATGCAGTGAATTCCTCCTCGTAGGATAAATCTCTAGGGACTAAAAGACATAAGCCAAGCACTAAGAGGATCTGAAGGATGTGAGTGTCCTTTTAGAAAGGCCTGGTGTCCCCCCTCTCGCACAGTTTCCGGTTTCCGTGTGGATGTGTCTCCTACCAGCCATTCTGTTCACTCCCCAGGTGAAGTCGCCAGGACCTGGCTCCGTTACTGACGGACGTTTCTGCAGGCATCCTGGGGACCTGGCTGGAAAGGGTCACAATCCGCCTGTGGCCTCCTAGAAAGCCAGGAACACCCCCAACCCCCATCTGTCTGCCATTGATGGTGTCTGCAGACTTGCTTTCAATCCCTCAGTGGGCTCAGGACAAAGCCAACGGCCCTATGCTGCGCATGCACCTGCTGAGGGAGGAGAGCCTACAGGCCAGGAGAATGCAAGCCCAGGGGGTCAGGAATCCGGGTCTGACTGTTCACTCCTCTAACTCCAGTGCCTAGAATAGGGCCGGCAAGCAGTAGGCCCTCAGCAAGTATTTGTTGAGGGAACGAGAGGACTCCACCATTTAGTTCCTGCTCGTCACGTGACGGATGCTGTGCTAAGCCCCTTGGATACGTTATTTCGTTGAACCCTCCCTACATTCCCAAAGGTAGGTTGTACCAGCCGGGCTGGTCCAGGTGATGCACTCTGTAGTCACACAAATTTCCCCAGATTTTAGCAGCTTAAAATAGCGAAGGTTTATTTCTTGCTCATTCTACAGAAGTCAGCGGGGCTGGGCTCTGTGCAGTCCTCACCCTGGGTCCCACACTGATGAAGCAGAGGGAAAAGGAGTTCTGAAGCTTCTCACACCAGTAGGTAAGTGCTGCAGCCCACTAAGTGTTACAAATAACACTCCCCTCTCATGGGAATCACAGGACCCCATCCAACCACAAGAGGGCCAAGGGACCACCATCTCCCATGTGCCCAGAAGGTAAAAACTGCAAGTATTTGGTGCACACACTACCCACGGCTACCACATTGGTATTTTTGCTAGCCTCATTTTTATAGATGAGGATGTTGAGGTTCAGAGAGGTTAAGTGACTTGCCCACAGTCACACAGCTAGTAAATAGCAGATCTGAGATTCACATCCAGTTCTGACTCTAAAGACCTGCGTCTTCTTTGTTACCACTTATAAACCCCAAAGTAGGATCTTTTTTACTTGTTTTTTTTTTTTACTTGGTTTGTATATAAGATAAACACGTTCCATGAATTCGGCTGATGAAAGACACCCACCCACACACCTCCAGGAAGGGGTTTCTAGCCACAGATGTGCATGCCTAGATCATACAACTAACAAGCAAAGGCAAGTACTGCTCGAAAACTGAAAGTCTTTTCCAAGATGTGTTTCATTTGGCCCACATAGTTCTTTATTTAATCGGGGTTTGTTGCCAATAATTAAAAATCAGGAAATTTCATATTTTTTTAAACCATCTTCTTCTGAAAATTTAAAAAAAAAATTTGGAAGACTTGGCAACAATAGCCTGCATCCTAATAAAGCAGCTGTCGACATGACTGAAGGCAAAGCCCGGTTCTCCGATGACATAAGGGCAGCCAGGCCTGGCGTGTGAAGGGAGGGGTGTCGCTCACCCAGAGCAACAACACACAAAATGCCACTCTCTTTAAGCCTAGGTCTGACAATACATTTTCACACTTTCACATATTTCATCAGTCTTACCCATTATGGTGTCAGTTGTGTACCTTTAAAAGTGTTGACAAGGAGCACCTGGGGGGCTCAGTCAGTTAAGCTTCTGCCTTTGGCTCAGGTTATGATCCTGGGGTCCTGGGATGGAGCCCCGTGTTGGGCTCCCTGCTCAGCGGGGAGCCTGCTTCTCCCTCTCCCTCTGCCACTCCCCCTACTTGTTCTCTCTCTCTCTCTCTCTCTCTCTCTCTCTCTAATAAATAAATAAAATATTTTTAAAAGATAATTAAAAAATCAAAGTGTTGACAAAGTGTTGCCTTGAGGATGGTGAAGCACCAGCTGCCTCTCCCACACCCAATGGCTGTCCAGCCAAGCCCTGGGCAGGACATACCTCCACCCTCTAGCTAGCACCTGGCCTTCCAGGCTCATAAACATAAACACTGCTGCCTGGTTCTCTGAGCATTTGAGCTCACCTGCACTGATCTCCATACATCATTTAAAGAGGTTGGTTTTACTCAGAGAAAAGCCACATGAGGGGTACCTGGGTGGCTCAGTGGTTGAGTATCTAGCTTTGACTCAGGTCATGATCCTGGGGTCCTGGGATGGAGTCCCGCATTGGGCTCCTCACAGGGAGGCTGCTTCTCCCTCTGCCTGTGTCTGTGCCTCTCTCTGTGTGTCTCTCATGAATAAATAAAATAAAATCTTTAAAAAAAAGAAAAGTAAAACCAATGAAGAACTCACCTGCATGAGGATGCCAGTGACGTGTTTGACAGTGACACCTCCAGGTGATGTCCGGTATTACAGCTCAGCTCCACTAGACCTGACACTGTTTCAATAAACTGCCTGCTGGGTGTTAGGGTTTGTTCCAACACTGCTTTGCAAACATATTTCAAAGCCTCTTTGCAAACTATTTCCAGCCTCAAGTGCATAAGAGGTCCTTCTTTACAATCCTCATGAGGACCTGGGAAATGAACAGGGCAGGAATTCTAATGCCTGTTGGCTGGGACACAGAGGTCAAAGTGACTTACATGAGCGACACAGTGAACTTGCATGAGCTCTCCAGCAAACAGCTCTAGCTTCCAAACCCTGCCGCCTGCCTGATCTCCAAGGCTGATATCATGGGAGAAATCATGCCCTTGCCTCAAACAACTTGTTGTGGCCACAGCAAGAGACCACAGAACTGAGCTCTGGGCCATGAAACAGACCCAGAGACACTAGCATCTCATCAGGGAGTCTCCGTCCCCTAAAATGGAAGAAATCTTGCAGCCCAGGGATGAGCAGATGGGGTGGGTCATGGAAACAGACAGAAGATCCCAGCGACCAAAAGAATGTTCCACAGTTCTGGAAAACTGCCGCAGGCCCGGCCTCCACTCTCATAGCTTCCACAGCACATCATTCCAATCCATCTGCTGAAATGTTTTCCTAGGGGAGAGGAAGTCCCATTCCGTAATGGAAGTAGACCAGGCAAATGAGACCTAGTTTGCAGAAACGTGCATCGTGGCCAATGCTGCTCACATCTGCTGCCTCAAGTGGAAGACAAATGGCTCTGTCTTGAAGGTCCCCTTTTTCCTGAGCCAAGCACTTCTGGACATTGTCAAGTTGGCTGTGGCTAAGGCTTTGTGGCAAATGTGCCATGGAATCTAGAAGAACTCATGACTGGGGACTCCAAAACCTGCCATTTGGCCTTCACCCTTAGGAAGATACGGTGGTCCTGCCCCCCACCCCCCACCCCAGCTGGTTCCTAAACCGCAGAGAGGGAAGAAGTCAGAGAGGCAGGAACCCCACCTACACCGAAGCTGAAGCGGGGAGGGGGGGGGGACTCTATTCCAAAGTCCTGAGTTGCTTCCCCCCATCTGCCACCCTTCTTCAAGCCTTGTTGTGGGGTTTGGAGAGCCAAGTGCTATTTTTAGAAATGTTTATTCTTACTCCTTTCTTCCCTTCCATTCTCAACCTCTCTGGAATGAGCCTGAATGTTCCCCTGCTGGGAGCCTTTCCACAATGGTTGGTACATCCCTGGTATGCAGGGCCTCCCTTTAGATGGACTCCCTGGGGTTGCGTCTGGGGGATCTGAGCCTTGCTATCCCCTTTCATCTCCCCACCTTTGCAGACTCTCCAGAACCAGGACCTGCCTGTCCCTTTGGTTGGAAATTATATTCAGTCTCCCCCCCATGGGATTCCAGGGGGGATAAGAGAAAGCAGGCATCTCTGGTGGCCAGCAATAGAGATGAGTCCTGGTTAACTGGACAAGGAGGCATGTAGGCAGTGGCGGAGCATGCAGGCCTTGGACGAAGCTGTCCAGGTTCATATCTGGGCTCAGACTCTGGCCAGCCAGAAGACCTCGGACACTTATTCCCCCCCCCCCTGCCCTCTGCCCTCTGTGCCTCTGTGCCTCTGTGCCTCTCTGTGTCTCCATCTGGAAAGCCAGATGATGATGACAAGGGCACTCACCTGTGTGGTGGGGAGAATGAAAGGAGCTCACACCAGGAGTTTAAAATAATGCACCATGCACAGCAAGTGCTCAGTCAACTTTAGCAACGACCTGTTTTAGGCTGTACACCAGGGCCCAGCTCTGGTCTGACATTTTACGTCTGCGGGACACCCAAAGTGTTGATCAGGACGGGGTCCATCCCAACAGGAGACCAAGGGCAGCTCGGAGTGGTCTGGGCCCTGAGCTCACAGGAATCCCACGTTCAGACTCGGGAGCCACTCTGGAGGTGAGGCCCTGCCACCCAGACTGAAAGAATCAAGGTCATTTCCGGTGAGCAAATCCTGCCTTCTGCAGACATCGCTAATTCCCATGTTCACAGCCCCCCCTAACTTCACACAGGTTTATTGCAGGGCATCTCTTGTGCACAGGCTGTCAGCTTGCTCATCGCAAACGTACAAGGGAGCACAAATTGTGAAGCCCCGGCCTGCTGAATCTTCATTTTCATTTAAAAAGATTTTATTTATTTATTTATTCATGAGAGATAGAGAGAGAGGCAGGGACACAGGCAGAGAGAGAAGCAGGCTCCCTGAAGGGAGCCTGACCCGGGACTTGATCCCAGAACCCCGGGATCACGCCCTGAGCTGAAGGCAGATGATCAGCCGCTGAGCCACCCAGGTGCCCCCAAATTTTCATTTTTACCTGTAATTTATCCAGTCTCTATAAAATACAGTCGTGGCTCAGTCCCGCAGCGCCCCCTGGTGGCCGCGGCCGCACTTGCACTCTTCTGCCAGCGACACAGTCCCAGCTCCTCTCCCATCCTGATCCTTTCTTCCTTCATCCAACAAAGACTCATTTGCACACACACCTGACCAGGTGCTGGGGACGCAGAGGGGACCCCACAGATAGCGCCCGCCTTCAGGCGCATGGAGTCGAAGGAAGGATGCCCAGCAGGACCAAATGCTTACACACAGAGGCCTTATAAGCAAAGGTCAGGTGCTCAGGACTTTGAGAGCAAAGAGCAAGGGGATGCACCCTCCCCTAAAGGGGTCACTCAGGAAGCAAGAAGACAGGAGAGGCACAGAATGTGCCTCAGTTTCCTCACCTGCAAAAGTGGCCTGATTCTCCGCCTCAGCCATTGCAGGGGTGCTTTGAGGGTCCTGCAGCAAGAGCAGGGGGCAGGAGAGGTTTTAAAGCATAGAGTGTCTCCTGCTGGATCCCTCCTGAATCCACAGCTGTCCCACTGCAACTCCTCACACAGCAGAACAGCCATCGTGACGCTCACCAACCTAAAACCCTCCATTGGTTCCTATTATGCTTAATTTCCGAACTACAAGGGCACCTGGGTGGCTCAGTGGTTGAGCGTCTGCCTTCAGCTCAGGGCGTGATCCTGGGGTCCTGGGACTCGATCCCAGGAGTCCCACAGTGGGCTCCCTACAAGGAGCCTGCTTCTCTGTCTATGTCTCTGCCTCTCTCTGTATGTCTTTCATGAATAAATAAATAAAATCTTTATTTAAAAAAACATCCGCACTACAAGGCCCTGCCTGACATTCCACTTCATCTCCCTCCCAATCCGCCACGCTCACGGCTTACTACACTCCAGCCACAGCCCACTTGTTTCTTTTTTTTTTTTTTTTTTAGCCCACTTGTTTCTGATCTACATGTTGCTACCTCAGGGCCTTTGTACATGTAGTTTCCAGTTCCTAAAGTGCTCTTTTCCCAATTCCTTCAAATCCCTCATGAATCAGCATCAATGGCCCCCTCAGAGGACACTTCTAGAAACACTTCTAGCAATCCCCTGTCATCATGCCACCTTGCTTTTATCTCCTTCCTGACATTCATCACTCCCTGGGGGTGTCTTACTTTTTCCTTCATTTGTTTGCTGTCTCTCCAACTAGAATGAGGGCAGGGACTTCTGCTTTATCCACCACCACATTTCTGAGGTAGAGAACATTGGCGCATAGCAGATCCCAATAGATCCCTTTTGACTGTTTTTGGGCACCCCTGGCTTCAATATGCTTCCATTTCCGAAACTCTTGGAAAAGTGCCCTTGGGCTGCGAGAGCCTCCTCTGTCCTCCTGGGACACCCCTTGGCTCAGGACACCCCTTTGCCTCAGCCTCTCCTGCGGAGAGACTCAACCCAAGACCACTCGCAGCACATACATGACTGCCTGGCGCATAGTGTGCCCCGGGGAGACGTTTGCTGAGGACTGAATGCCTGTGTGCACAGACACAGCCCGCTCAGCTCGACTCCCTCTTAGCACCCAGCGAGGGCCCCACACCGGAGAAATCTAATAAATGCTTGCTGGAGGCTTAGCGATTTTGTAACAGTCCTGGACCCCTTCGAGAATGCTCACACACCCATTCCGATTCCGCCCTCACCAGGGTTCTCAGTCTTCACTTCCATTTCATGGGTGGGAAACCCAAGGCTCAGAGAGGTTACAGGTTTCCCCAAGGCTGACCAGACACTGGACCAGAACGGGGATTAGCCTACAGCGAACATCACATGACCCTGGTTTTTATTTTAGGGGTGTCACTCTTGCCTGTCATACCCCTGGAAGGGGTCAAGGCCCTTTTGAAAATCTGAAGAATCTAAAGGAAAACGCTTCCTAGACAAAAATGCGCATTTTCACAAAATGCAATTTCTTCAGGTTACAAGTTTCTGAAGCCAGGCTGCGACCCCAGGTAACACTCCCCCAGTTTAAGGAACACCCTAAGAGCTGATGCTCACCAACCCCCCCCCCCCCCCCCCGCAGTGCTCCTAACAACCTGTGTGCGCAGCTCGCCCCCCAGTGGCCCCGCCTGGAATTGCGCAGAGGTCGGTCACCGCGGCCGGAGGAGGGGAGCGATGATCTTCTCTTCTCCTCGCAGCCCCCAAGAGGGGGCCTGGATGATCACGCTGGGGAGGAGACACGCGGGCTTAAGCAAAGCATGAATCTAGTGGTGGGTCACACTTCAGAAAGACCTCAAGCCTCTGCATGGAGAAGGGGCCGCAGGGGACATGCAGGGGAGGGACCCAGGAGCATCAGTCAAGGAGGTACCCAAGCAGGGGGTGCGCAGCGGCCCCAGCCCTCAACCCCTCCCATGGGGCCGCCAATTCTTTCAGGCTCCATACAGCAGGGCAGGTATTAAATTATCCCCAGGGGATCCCTGGGTGCATCTGGACTTAGGACTTCCAGTATTCTAGAACATTCTAGCATCATCTAGGGTACAGACACAGTGTCCTAGGAATTCCAAGATGGGGGAAATGTGGGCCAGCAGGAGTAATCACGGAGGCTTCCTGGGGGAGATGGTGTGGCTGCAATTGAGCCTTTGAGGATGGCCAGGACGGAAGGAGACAGGGCGACACCTTCCATACAAGGGTAACGTAGTCCACAAGCAGAGCGGGAAGATGGCAAGTGTGGGAGACAGTAAGGAACAGTGCAGAGTCCTCAAATAGGGCCGGTCTAGTGGTACCTGGATGACCATCTTTAAACTTGAACAGTTAGTTATGTGTCTGTTTTCATAGGTACTGGAAAACAGGTGACTCGCCCACTGGACCACAACTTTAGATACAATGGCTTCTTCTTCTTCTTTTTTTTTTTTTCAAAAGAAAATTATTTTTTAAGAAATGAGTCAAAGAATTTTTTTAGTATTTATTTATTTATTCCTGAGAGACACGGAGAGAGAGAGGCAGAGACACAGGCAGAGGGAGAAGCAGGCTCCCTGTGGGGAGCCCAATGCGGGACTCGATCCCAGGACTCCAGGATCATGACCTGAGCCAAAGGCAGACACAACCACTGAGCCACCCAGGTGCTCAGAAATGAGACAGATTTTTAAAAAAAATATTAACAGAATCACATGGTAGGTGGGGTGAGGGTGTAAAGTAAGAGAATGGGGAAGAGTCTCAGTGTCAAAGACATTCCTGAGAATTCCTCAAACCAATGCCACATTCAAGTGTGACAAGTGTCTCTTGAGGTTGTCGGCACCGCTGGTCCTTGTAGCCTTTGGGCCAGAGGGCACTTTCCTCACTGAGCCCTGGATGAAGTCACTGGATGTATCCCAAATAATAAATCAACTTGAATCTTACAAAGATATCAAGAAGCAAGATGTTGACACAATGATGAGCAAATTCCCTTCTTACATCCTGTGTTCCTTTGGGACATGGGCGCACGCACACGCACACACACACACGCATGGACACACACGCGCACGCATGCACACACAACAGCATGCTTTATGGATAACTGCCCTTTTTTTTCTTTCTTTTCTACGAGCAAGTAGAGCTACCTGCAAAAGTTTAAAAAATGTCTGTGCTGGGAAGTCCGGCGTCCTCAAGGTTATCAGCCTAAGCCGGGGCGTGGAGAGCAAATGAGGGTTTCAAGGGAACCGCCTTGGAGGCTGGGCCCCCATGAGCTTTTCGCCAGCAGGTCTACCCAAGAGCAGGCCCAGGCAGCGGAGACCATCCTCCCAGCCTCTTCCTGAGGCACCCGCCGCCCCTAGTCCCCACTGGAGGGACACTCCTGAATACCATTTTGAGAACTAATCTAAAGATTGAGTAATCCTGTTGCAATCCTGTTGCAGATGGGTGGTTTCCACTTTGCTGCTTTCTACAAATGTGCGAAAGGTCAAATGGACTTGTCGGCCGACAGATCAGCAAAAATACTTCTCGATGACAGATGACCATCTGATTTCTGCCCTGTTACTCAAGGGTTTAAAATTGGAGTGACATGGCGATCAGGACATGTAAACTCCTCGTTGCTTATTTATGTAAACAAGGCTTCTCTAGCTTACATCTACCAAAATAAGAATGGAAATGACAACAAATTTGGTCTCCTTCTAGAAAAAGTTCCATCACTCAAGGATACATGAATCAATGAGGGGTGAAGTGGAACTCGCATTCACATCATCAAGAGATGTATTTCCAGGGAAATAAAAACCATAGTAAGGGGCGCCTGGGTGGCTCAGTCGGTTAAGCATCCGACCTCGGCTCGGGTCATGATCTTGGGATCCCGGGATCCGGCTGGTGTCGGGCTCATGCTCAGCGGGGAGTCTGCTTGAAGATTCTCTCTCTCTCCCTCTGCCTCTGGCCCTGCCTCGCTCACACACTCTCTAAATGAAATGAATAAAAAATTTTGAAAACACACAATGAGATTCCACTGCAAATGACTAAAATTTTTTAAAACACCAAGATGCTGGCCATTATGCAAAACAGGTGAAGCGCTCACACCTTGCTGGTGGGAATGTGGAATACCATCACTGCTGGACATTGTCTGCCGGTTTCACCTCAAATGTTAAACACAGGGTTAGCCTATGGCCCACCAATCCCACTCCTAGGAATTATTCGTAATTGCCAAAACCTGGAAACACTTTTAGAGGCGTTGCAACTCGTGAATGGCTACAGACCCACAGTACATGCACACAGTGGCATCCTACTCTGCAACAGAGAAACGAACTCATACATGCAAGGACCTGTGCGAATCTCAAGGCAAGTGAAAGAAGCAGGCTTAAAAATCCGAATACCGTGTGATTCTATTTATAGGACATTCTCAAAAAGGCAAAACTGGCTGCCAGAGGTTAGGCCTCAGGGGAAGGATTTACTGCAAAGGAGAAGCAGGAGGAAATCTGGAGGGATCATAAAATTGTTCTGTAACTTGGTCGGTGGTGGTTACTCAGATGTGTATGTGTTACAATTCCTAGAACTCTACACACACCTCTGTAACACTGTACATTTAAGAAAATATAAAATAGGGGCACGTGGGTGGCTCAGTGATTGAGCGTCTGCCTTGGTCAGGTGGTCAGGTAGTGATCTCGGGGCCCCTGGATCGAGTCCCACATTGGGCTCCCTGCATGGAGCCTGCCTCTCCCTGGGCCTGTGTCTCTGCCTCTCTCTCTCTCTGTGGGTCTCTCATGAATAAATAAATAAAATCTTAAAAAAAAAAAAAAAGGAGGGATGCCTGGGTGGCTCAGCGGCTTGGAGCCTGCCTTCCACCCAGGGCATGATCCTGAAGACCCAGGATCGAGTCCCATGTCAGGCTCCCTGCATGGAGCCTGCTTCTCCCTCTGCCTGTGTCTCTGCCTCTCTCTGTGTGTGTTTCTCATGAATAAATATTTTTTTTAAAACAAAGAAAGTATAAAACACCTATGAACGAGAGATGCATTCCAATAAAGTTTTAACTTCTTTGTGTGATAGATAACAAATATGAGGCATAATGTTGTTGGTCAGTTGTACCTACAGGGAACGGCAGTCTGGACCAGCACAATGTTAACCTTTGTGGTCACAAGAAGAAATTAAAACACTCGTTTAAATTCCTAAAGGTATTTAAGTTGCAAAGAAGTACTACAGAATGATTAAAAAGTTTATTAAAAGCATAAATTCAGGTAGCCCCGGTAGCACAGCAGTTTAGCGCCGCCTGCAGCCCAGGGCGTGATCCTGGAGACCAGGGATCAAGTCCCACATCAGGCTTCCTGCATGGAGCCTGCTTCTCCCTCTGCCTGTGTCTCTGCCTCTCTCCCTGTCTCTCATGAATAATAAAATAAAAGCATACATTCTGTAACATTTTGCTGAACTTCTAGGGGAGGAGGAAAGGCATTCCAGACAGGGGAAGTGAACATTTTTTTTTTAATTTTTTTAAAATTTATTTATGATAGTCACACACACACAGAGAGAGAAAGAGAGAGAGAGAGAGAGAGAGAGAGAGAGGCAGAGACACAGGCAGAGGGAGAAGCAGGCTCCATGCCGGGAGCCCGACGTGGGATTCGATCCTGGGTCTCCAGGATCGCACCCTGGGCCAAAGGCAGGTGCTGAACCACTGTGCCACCCAGGGATCCCGGGAAGTGAGCATTTCTGACAGTAGCTTGCTTGTGTGTTTTTCCGTGGCGGTATCATGTTTAGGTCCCATCAGGCCTGTGCAAACGGGGATGACCATGGTTTTATTTTAAAACGGCCATGACGACAGTGCAAGGACTTCATCCTGGATGGCTATTGAAACATCAGATGGAAGCTCTCCGAGGTCCACATCAGAGCAAGCAGGTAGATGGTCCCACAAAAGGCCTTGGGGAGGGTGTGTGGCACATGAAGGCGGAGGTGGCGAGGGCCCCCCACGAGCCTAAACCCGGCGTCTGCACCTGCAGTCTGCACCTGGGCTACCTGCACACAGCCTAAGGCTCGCGTCATCACGCCACTTCTGACTTCTTACAGCACCTCCCCAGCCATCACAGGCCTCTCTGTGTTATCAGAGCGTCTCTGCGTCATCACCAGGTGCTGCCTATGTCATCATGGCACTTCTGACATCACTGGAGCACCTGTGAACAGAGACGCCTGGCCTTCTGGAGCCCAAGGGGCACGCAGCCCTTGCCAGGTGTAGGTCGCTGCCTTCAGCCAGAAGGGGCTCCTGCGGCCTGGGGAGGGGCTGCAGGCGACCTCTGCAGACTCCTTCCAGCATTAAAAATATTTTAAAGTATTTGCAGAAATGAAAACCCCCACCCAAAAAATTTTTTTTCAAAAAAAATTTTAATTGCATTTTGCAACAACAGCACTGCTACAAGATGAAAATAGACGTATGTGGTTTAAAAACGTTTTTTCGACCTAAAATTTGGGGTTTCTCCTGATTTTGGAAGAAATGACCCTGTTCTTGTGGGGCTCTGCCCTATGCAGTCAACCTCGGCTTCTGTTGAGACTTCCAGCGTGGGACCCCGGCTACTGATCCCCACTGGGGGCCACCTCGGAGTGGCGGAAGGCTGCAGGAGCATGCCCAGGGACTGCGCAGCTGCCCCTCCACACCTCGCCCAGAGAGAGCCCGCCCAGGGTGCCGGGCGTAGTGCAGGAGCTGCCTGTTCCGCAGAGGCCGGCCCCTCAGAATGCTAAGTGTGTTTGCAGTGGGACAAAGCTGGAAACAGCTTAGATGTCCACCAAGAGGGACTGTGCAGGCATCTGCACCTGGGACTCTGTGCTGTCACTTACAAGGAGGTAGCTCGATATGTCGAGGCGGGGAACAGTGTCCCAGACCGGAACAGCTGAACCATCAGCTTGGGTGGAGAAAACCCCAAAATGGTAAATCGTAATAGGAAATGTAATAATGGCAAATGTATATAGCTAGCCCTTCCCATGTGCCCCCTATGCTCTAAGAGCATTCCACGTACTAACTTCTGCATCCTCGCAAAGCCACTCTCAGACAGAGGCAGGTGCAGAGGTGGGCAAGCCAATGACATTGAGCTGTCAAGTGACTTGCTCGAAGTAAGAGGCAGAGCTCAGACTCAAACCCAGGCCATCGGGTTCCATACCTCGTCTTAACCGCTTTTCTTTTCTGCTTCTTATGTAGCAAGAAAGAGCAAGAGCCCAGAACAATACTGTGCATGTCCTACAGGCATCTTGATTTGTATATAAATGCACAGAAAAAAAGCCCAGCCGGGCTCCATGCCAAAGTGGCAAGTTACCTTGGGATACTGGTCAAAGCAGCCTTGGATCCTGCTCTTCCTAAACAAGAACTGCATTCATGCAGTATTTATATAAAATATTAAATATAAACAAGGTTGAAATTTTAAAACAATGGGAAGGCAAGTCAGCAGCCCCGGCGCTCCTGGCAGCTACCAGAAAGGAGCTATTGAGGAGGAGCCCAGATCTTCCCAGGAAGCCCCTCACTCCCCCACACACAGGCTATCACAAACTCAAACCTTAACGTTTATAAAAGGTTTATTCTTCAGCAGTGATTTGTTTTTAAAAGATGATAAACTTCACTTCTCTTACAGTAGAAAAGAGGCAGAGGGAGGAGCAGGAGTCACGGGTGGATGGGTCTCCCACCCGACCAGACCAGACACCCAGACTGATGCGGCTGGGCTTCTGCACCTCTGCCCCCGCACCCAAACGCTGAGGGCCCTTGCTGGGGACAGCTTGGGGCAGAGACTCCCACCACCCCCAACAGGGAGTGGCTGGCTCAACATACAGGAAGATGTCAGTTTAGGCTAGAGGAATGGGGCCCCAGACACCCAAGCCTGGTACCCATGCAGACTCGAGGGAGATTAAAGTCTGCTTGGGGAAGGAGACCGCTGGAGCAGCCTTGAGATGCATCTCGAGTTCACACTGTTGACTGAGACCTTGCAAAGGTGTCTCGCCTTCAGCCTAGGTGGATGGTCAATGGCCAAAGCTCCGGGTCTGGTTGGGCTGGACCGGGCAGCCTCCGCCCACATGGCTTTGGCACAAGAAGTCTGTGTTCCCAGGCTGGGTTTGGGGACAGTAGCCAGCCCTCCAGAGTAAAAGCCCTGTCCTATGTGGCTGAGCCACCAAGCAGGGACTGCAGTATTTCGTGACTATAGATAGGGCGCCAGGGGGAGGTGGCTTGAGCCTTCAGGAGCCCAGGCCCCCGGGCTGAATGGGTCGGGCTGGGCTCACTCGAGGGAGGGGACCCAGTGCCCACAGACAGTTCTTGTTAGTGAGGCTCCCCCTGAGTTTCATCAGCAGCGGCTCCATCCCTGAGTGTGCCTGCACACGCCTGTGCACTTGTGTGTGTACGTGTGCTGGGGGTGTGCAGTGTGTGGACACGCATGTAGCAACTGGGGTGCTCAGACTTTAGTAGGACTGATGGGCTGTCCATGGAGAGAGTCTTGAAGAAGCGGGGCGTAGGGGCTGGGGAGCCGGTCTGGCTGAGTGGCCATGCTGGGCTGGCTCGTGGCATCTCTGGGACCCTGTGGAGAAAGACGGGAGCTGGATCACCAAGCCCCGACACTGAGCCCCACCCATGTCCCCAGCCCCACCCTTGGCCATGCACCCACATCCTCCAGCATGGACGCAGCCCCCTGCCCGCCCCCCCATCAGCAACACCCATGTATCAAGCTCAAGATGAGAAAAGGCTGGAGTGACGTACAGACCCCTGAAATGCAGTTACGAGAGCCTCCTGTCTCCCTACATGCCATCTCGCCATGCCCTCGCCCCATTCCCGGGGTTGCCAAAACCGAAGCCCAGGAGGACGTGCCTGATCCGGTGAGGAGGGCCAAGCAAGGAGTCCGGGGCTTCTCTGCAGCACCGTGAGCACAAAAACTGGAAACCCCCTACATGTCCAGCGACCCAGGAGTGCATTTTTAAAATAGAGTCACAAGATGGCATTGAACCTGGACAGCTTTCGCAACCGAAACCCGAGGAGGGGAACGCCAGCTGCAGAGTGGCCCATGAAAATCATTTTAATCATCTATTGTTCATGGATATATTTATACAGACTTAGAGGGGAAAACGGACACACTGAATTCCTGGCAGTGGCTACCTCCGGGGGGTGGGGGGGGAAGGTGAAACAGAACAGAATGTTCATGATTAATGTTGTTGAGTCTGGGTGACAGAGAATTATCAGAGACTGTAATTTATCTACTTTTACTTTTTTTTTTCTTTTTTAGTTTCTCAACTAAGTTGTTAAAGGCAGCAGTGACGATAAGGACTGGGAAGGGCCCCCCAACACCCAGCTCTGTATCCTCTCAGCCCTCTGCCTTCCTTCCTCTGAAAAAGGGAGGGGTCCCCCGGCCCGGCCCAGCAGTAAGGGCTGGAGTACCCCCAGAACCTCCGCCCACTTATGCTTGTTCACGAACCCCAGTGGCTTGGCTCTCCAGGCGGTGAAGAGAATCAACCTCCACCCCACTCTGGGCAGCACAGAGGGAAGGGAAGAATCGAATCCCCCACTCTGGCTCCTCTCCCTTGGAGACAGATCTAAAGGCTTCCAGGACTGAGCCCATTCAAGCCAGGGGTAGGCATATGGGTTGTGGGCAGGCCAGAGTGAGACCAGGCCCCCCGCACCCCAACACGCCACCATAGAGGGGCAGCATGGGACACCTGGGGTGGCCAGAACTTCAGCAATGTGGCCCCATGAGCCACAATTTAAGAAAGCCTTGGTGAGAAATAAAAAGAGAAACCAGACTAAAAAGACCCCCGGTCTACCCCCAAGGAAGACACATGTAACAAATCCCCAAGGAACCAGAACATGAACCATATTCCTCCTCTTCCTATTCACTTTTGTTTAGCAGAGGAGTGAGGACTTAGAATGGAAGAGAAATTACTGAGAAGGTAGGAAAGGTCCAGGAACATTTCCCTGAAGGGCTTCCATGTACAGTTGTCCAAGATGTTCACTGCACAAGGGCACCTATCCAAGGGGGCTGCAAATGGGCTGTCATGCTCCATTTGCCAAACCCTCTGCCCTGGAGCTGGCCAGGTCTGCACAGAGTGGCTGTCTTTCTTATTGACATAAAAATACTCTAAATACTCTCCTAGGCTGGGACAGGCCCCCATTTCCTGCTTTCTCCCAAGCAGGGCAGCCCCTCAAGATTACTCCCATGCCCCGGTGAGAGGCAAGAGGTAGGGCCTCCCCAGGGACCCATGCTGAGGTTCAGCACAGGCTGGAGTCCACCATGCAGAGATTCTGGGTCTCCAAGACCACTAGTTGGTCACTTCCCAGGCACTTGCCCCCCAAACCAAAGCCTACAGGACACTGCATTCCCCAAGCAAACATGACTGGGGGGAGGGGCAGCGTCATCTGATGTGGAGGCTGAGCTGCCTTCCAGAAGGAATGGCAGTAGAATCTCTAAGTCAAAAACTCCCCTAATAACTTTAAAATTAGATTCTGTGGGTAAAAAAAAAAAAGAGAGACCCTAGTTTTGTCTTTACTTTATTGGGAGGGGGGCTGGGCTGGCAGGACGTGTTGGCTATGTCCCTGGCAGTCGCAGGGCTCTGGCCTCACAACCACCAGCCCTATCTGTGCTAAAAGAGAATAACACCTTCTCTATGCCTGAGGACCCCACCCCTGCACCCTGAGAACGCCAAGCAAGTTTCCACAGAAAGGAATCATGGCTAGCAAGGGGCCAACCTATGCGCAATAAGGCATCCCCGAGAGATTCTTGGGAGACAGGAAGGGAGACAAGTCTCCAGCTAGGACACCCGGCTTCTGAGCCCGAGGACTGTGCCCTCAAGGACATCCCGTGGATACTCAGCTCTAACATGCTCAGGGCCCATCCTCCTATTCCCCGATTGGCAGAAGGAGCCCCACAGAGCCTGGCTGGGGACACAGCTGCCCCTCCCTCCTTGCAGGGCCCGCAGCACCTGCGCCCACGACTTTGCATTTTCTATTTTATTTCCGCCTCCAGTCCTGGCAATCGAAGCCAAGTGGAGGCAGCCAACTGGCCCAGAAAAGCAGGGCTGTTGCCTCGCCCTCGCTCTGTGGCTCTCAAGAAAGCTATTCAAACCCAAGCAGGCTTGCCCCAGAAGCTTGAGGGGGCGGCACATTTCTGAGAAACCAAAGTAAGAGCTATTTATCAGAGGTACAAACATAGAGCGGGTCGCCCCTGCCCGACCCCAAACTCTAGGGCCGGGGCTCCACCTGCTGCATTCCAGCCCCAACCCGAGCAGGAGCAGAGCAGGAGCAGGACTCGGCTCTCCTAGGACCTCAGACCTAATGGAACTCGGCGGAGAAGGTGAACTTCCACGGGCACAAGCATGCTTCCCCCCAGGTAGGCTGCCAGATAAAATCGGTCCAGTTAAAGCTGAATGTCAGGTAAACAATTCAGTTTTCAGGATATGCATGTCCCAGTGACAGCACAGCACACACCTACCCTAAAATGTATTCATTGTTATCTGGCATTGAAATTTGACTGGACATCCTTCTGTTGTTTTTTCTTAAAAGGGTGGGGGGAGTGTTTATCTGCATGTCTTTATTCCACCTGGCAAACCAACCCTTGGGCTGAATCCCGGGTATGCAATTGGTGCTCAGTTGATGCTGAAATTCTTTTTCCTGGTCAGTCATCCCAGATTGATTTAGGGTTTCGGTAGTTTTTGTTTTTGTTTTGTTTTGTTTTGAGAGAGAGAGAGACAGCATATGTGAGCAGAGGTGGGTGGTAGAGGGGGAAGAGGGAGACAGGGAGAGGAGGAGAGAGGATCCTAAGCAGGCTCCATGCCCAGCAGGGAGTCCAACATGGGGCTCTAGCTCACGACCCTGAGATCATGACTTGAGCTGAAATCAAGAGTCTGATGCTCAACTGAGCCACCCCGGCATCCCCATCCCAGATTTATTTAGACTCTCGTTTCTCCAACAACTGATCATCTACATCAGAATCCCCTTGGGGGTGTCCATTAAAATATGGATTCCTTAAATAAATAAATAAATAAATAAATAAATAAATAAATAAATAAAAAAAATAATAAATAATAAAATAATAAAATAATAATAAAATAAAATAAATAAAATAAAATAAAATAAAATAAAATAAAATAAAATAAAATAAAATAAGGATTCCTGGGCTCCATCCATGATTCTATTCCAGAGGCTCCAGAAGGATGCCCAGGGCTCTGCACTTTGAGCCAACTTTCTCAGAGGCGTCTAGGGCACCAGAGGTTTGAGAAGCAGCTGGTTGGAACCTTGACCCTACCTTCCTAAGACAACTGTGCAAATGAGACAGCAGCCCACCGAGTGCTATCGCCTTCCACCTCCTACCAGGCCTGGGACCACAAAACAGCCATTGGCTCAGAACACAAAAATATGTAAGTACGAATTTGCAGTCTATAGACACTCCAGATGAAGTTTAGGCTGAAGAAATGTGTGAGATCCAAAGTGTTTCAAGCCACAAGAGTTCTACTTGCTACAGGAAGGGGAGTGGGGGGGGGGGGGGGCGCGAGGCGTTACCTGGTACCCACCTACAGTCTTGCTTCTTGTAGCACAGTGCCCTTGGGAGCTGGTGTCATCAGGGATTCAGAATAGGCCTGAATGGCCTCCTTATCCTTTGAGCCCTTTTTACTACTACTCCAAAATAAATAGCATTTCTCCTAGAAGATAACCAAGCTAATTTATAATTGACGCCGCAGCCAAACACAAAAGGTTGACATGGTTCTTCAATTTTTGGAAAGCAAAGAGCAGGGTGTTAAGCCCAACTGTGAATGAATGGGGATGCTGAGACCTGGGGGATGGGTGCCCTTCACTAGGGGAAGAAATGCCTTCAGAAAACGTGCTGGGGGCAGCCCGGTGGCTCAGCGGTTAGCGCCGCCTTCAGCCCAAAGAGTGATCCTGGAGACCCGGGATCGGGCTCCCTGCATGGAGCCTGCTTCTCCCTCTGCCTGTATCCCTGCCTCTCTCTCTCTGTCTCTCATGAATAAATAAAATCTTTAAAAAAACAAAAACAAAAACAAAAAAACGTGCTCGGTCCAACAGACAAGCTACGCAGGAAAGGGTTTACCCACCTGCACACCTAGGTGTGGCTCAGGACACAAGGTGGGGAGACGGGCCATAGTGGGCAGGGCGCCCTGGTGAAGAACCAGTGGGCTGAGCTGGTTCTTTGTTTTAAATGGGCCAGGAACAGAATTTTCTGTTAAAGAGGCTTGCTACTTGAAAGGAATGACTTAAAAAGAAAAATCTGCGTGAAATGAAAATATGTTGAGTTCATCAGCATACAAATTTTTTTCTTTTAATAGGGACAAATAACATAAAAATAAGTGAGGCCTGACCCCCCGTTAAGCTTCCGAACAACAACAACATAAAAAGTCATGGAATAAATTTCCATTCTGTGGCCTCCAGTGCCACCCATGGGGAGGGAGTCTCAGTGGCATCCTCAGGGAGTCTGGGGGCCACACGCTCACCTGGGGTCAGGCCTGGGGGGAAGGGGCCCTATAGCCAGCAATTTCACATAGGTTTCCTCACTCTCCTTCCCCATCCCACTCCTGATGGAGACTCAGGAGAGAGGAAACAGAAGATGGAGGCTGGGCCGGCCCCTCACCAGCCAGTCCCCAGGACCCCCGCCTGTGGCAATGCATCTTCACTAGTGGAAACACCCAAGGAGGGATCCACAGGCTGGGAGCCTTGGCTTTTAGTCCCTCCGCCCTCCCAACATACATCAGCCTGAGAACCACAGGGTTCCCTGCAGTGCCAGCCCTCCTCAGCCCGGCCATCCGGGCCCCTAGCGGGCTGCTCACACCCACCGGTCAGCAGGAGCTCAAGCAGCAGAGCGATGGTGTGGTGAGAGCGCGTGGGCCCCCGCACCCTCGCACCAGGGCAAACCTTCCCCACCAGAGGACGGGGAATTTGGAAGGCAAGTCGGGTAAAGGGTCGGAAACCCAAACTTCCCTGAACCCCGGGAAGGTTTGTCATGACCCCAGCAAGCAAGCAAGCATGCAAGCTGCCCCCGAGAAAGAGAAGAAGTCAGAAGAGCTGTTTGCCAAAGCTGAAGCAAGAAATCAGGCGCCATGGGGGCCTAAGGGCCCTCCCACATGCCTCGCCCACCTCGGCCTTGGGGCCTTTGCACTGGCCATTCCTTCTCTCAGAGCGCTCCTTCTGTGACTGTGCAGAGTGCGTCATCACCGTCCACATCTGAGCTAACTTCTACCTCTCCTCCTGAGAAGCCTTTCCTGACACTCTCTCTAGAGCTGTCCCCAACCCCCTTGAATGCTGCACTGTGCTGTCCAGTCCAGTAGCCACATATGGCTGCTAAGCCTTTAAAATGGGATGAGCCCAAATCAAAACCTGCAGTAGGTATAAAATACACCCTGCATTTCGAAAACTGAACATGAAAAAACAATGTGAAATATTTTTATATTTTTTATATCGATTACATGTTGATGTGGTTGTATTTTGGACCTCTCCAAGTTAAACAAAATATATTATTAAAATTGATTTCTTTTTACTTAACATAGCTATTAGAAAATGTAAATTTAAAATCACACACCCGGCTCACGTATTTCTCCTGGACAGCACTGACCTTGTCTGTCACGTTTTCTGACATCTTTATCATCAGCAAAATTACCTTTCCTGTTTACTCGGTTTGCATGTGTCTCCCTAACTAGAATACCATGCTCCCCCAGAGCAGGGCCCATGTCTGTCTTGTTCACGGCTATCTGCCCCGTCCCTGGCAGAGCCTGGCACCCACAGGTGCTGACGTGATGAACAAACCATTCAAGTATTCAAGTACCAGGTCTCATCACCCGAAGCCCACTGGCAGCCCTTCCCAGGGAGAGTCCCCAGGCCTCCCAGGACCAGCAGAAAAGTGACATTGTGGGATGTGAGAGAGGCAAGCATGCAGTGACAGCTCCCCTGCCCCAGGCAGAGACGTGGGACCACTGCCCAAGGTGGGCTCTAGGCTGGGAGTGTCTGCGGGGACGACTGGAGGGATGCCCAGGGGACCCCATCTGAGCCCCACCTTCCCCCGGCAGGCAAGCAATGGGCCATTCAGCCCTGGCCTCACTCTGGCCACTACCTACTTGGCTCCGCAACTGGTAGATGATGGGGATGAGCAGCAGGATGCAGCCCAGCGCGAGGAGGACGTACTGGGCGTAGTGCAACACATTGGGCATCAACACAAGCTGGGTATAGAAGGTCTTCAGGGGCTTTCCTTCCATTGCCCCGCTCTGGGGATGGAGAACAGCAAACAAATGCATGGGGGCCACACATCCTCGGCCCCCCACCCCTTCCCCATCTCAGGACCACAGGTCTGTGATGGAGCTTGCAAGGGAGTCTCATTTTCCTTGGGGCCACACAATGGGACTACATTTCCCAGACTCCCCTGCAGCTGGGCAAGGCCAAGCGATCATATTCTGGCCAATGGGACTTGGGCCTAGTATGCTACAACTTCGCACCTGGCCCATAGACACCTGCCATGGGATTCTCTCCTGCATGGGTCCCAATTCCTGGATTGGGGTGGGTTCTGAGGATCTTGAAGAGGGCAGGACCACAGGCCAGCAGGAGCATGAGTGTCCCTGAATGACCACATGGAGCAGAGCTCCGCCTCCAAAAACCTGCCCAGACTGTGATGTGAACAGGCTGTTCCTTTGGATGCTAGTTCTGTTTGATTGAAGATGCACTGGCCAGAAGTAACCCCAAAAAGCCAGGAGAAAAAAAAAGTTCAAGTGAAAAGCTGACCCCCTGGAAAGCAACTTCCCTTCTCTCAGGAGAAGTGATCAAGCACATTTTCAAAATTATACTGTGGACCAGGGCTTTACAGTTTTCATGCAGCTTCTGTCTTTCTCACCTATCAACGCAGTGGGATAACTGATAGGAAGTGTTTGGACTTTGTGAAGCTTCTCATGGATTGTTCTACATCCCACATTCCAGCTACCAGCCCACCCCTACCCTCCACAAACAGCCCTTTGCCCCCAAAGCCCACACTGGTTCCTGCCTGGGGTCCCAAACACTGTGCCCAAGGGCACCCAGGCAGGCAACCAGAGGCAGCCTCACCTCTTCAAACCACACCAACGGCAGAACCACGGGCTGGATCTTCCCCGTTTGTCTGGAAATAAGCGAGACAAAGCAAGTAAGAAGTTTTGTCAGGGTGTTTTATGTCAGGCAGCTTTGGTCATGTGATCCTAAGCTCCAGGGTCAGGAGGGATTTGATTTTGTAACAAGTGGATTGGTGCAGGCTTGAGTAATGGGCATTTCCTGGGAGGGAGCAACTTGACAACCTGTAATATCTTTCTGAATTAAAAATTCACATCTCCTATAAGGTGAGGACTGCCAGTGACCTGGCTGAGGTCCCTCTGTTCCTTTTAGAAACAAAACCCCAAATCTGATATTCAGGATGGCAGTGTACCCAGCTAAATAACAATAGGGTTTATGCTCACCTCCTGCTTTCCTTTGGAGAGTCTGGAATCTGGGTCCATGCCAGAACAGAGGCTGCCTACGTGACCAGGCCCCAATAAACACGCTGGGCACTGAGTCTCTAATGGGCTTCCCTGGTAAAAACACTTCACACGTATTGTCACAACTCATTACTGGAGGAATTAAGGGTATCCTGTATGACTCTCCTGGGAGAGGGCTCTGGAGGCTACTGTGTGGCTCATCCAGACTTCGCCCCATGCACCTTTTCCTTTGCTGATTTTGTTGGAATCCTTCCACTGTAATAAATCACAGCCACAGGTAGGACTATGTGCTGAGTCCTATGAGTCTTCCCACTGAGTCATCGAACCTGAGAGTGGTCTTGGAGACCCCTGACAGAACACTTATTAGCTAACTGTGTGACCTTGGGCATGCTCCCCACCCTCTGTCTCCTCTGTAAAGTGGTGATTACAATGGCACTCCTCATGGGGCTCTACTGCTCAAAATACAGTAACATGACCAGACTGGTTAGAGGAACACCCACCATATAGAAAGTGCTCCAGGTTTGTTACTGCTGTCATTGTTAAATCCTAGCAAACAAATGGACGAAAATATTCTGCAGCTGCTTGTGGAGGACGGGAGGCGTGGGTTGGCTTATAGAAGGCATAGCTGGACAGAGGGGAAATGGAATGCAGTAGGGGACAGAACCAAAGTCAACACAAAAGGCCAAAATCTCTCAATCACCACTCTTAAACATCTCTCGGGCCACCTATTACGTAGAGTATTGTGCAGTGAAATGAATTTGCACAGCATTACCTACAGAGGAGACACAGAAAACATTACAGAGGGGCACCTGGGTGGCTCAGTGGGTTAAGCATCTGCCTTCAGCTCAGGTCATGATCTTGGGGTCCTGGGATCCAGCCCCGCATTGGGCTCTCTGCTCAGTGGGGAGTCTGCTTTGCCCTCTGCCTCTGCCCTTCCCCTCAGATTGGGGCTCTTTCTCAAATAAATTTAAAAAATAAAATAAAATAAAAACACTACAGAAATACAATAGAAGGTCCACGTTGGTCTTTTTTTATCCGAGTTTGTAAGAACTGATGTAAATTAAATGCAAATAGCATGCAACTCTGCTGCCTTTATCTTGTGGGCAAACAACACAAAAGTTCCCCAGACAAGCCACAGTTAAACAGCTCAGCTGTGCCTCCGGTCTTTTCCCACACCCGTTGCCACTGGCCCTCGGGGATGGTGGGAATCACTGCTGTTAGACCAGCTCCCTGGAGGCCACTGCTCCAGCCTGAACTAGAGGTCAGACATCTGCATAGCCTCATCCTGAACAGATGCAGACACAGAGGCCCAGAGAGGTCAGGGTAGAGGCCCTGGGGTCACCAACAGGCAGAACTCAGCGGCCCACGTGTACTGCTGGCTTGAGCAGCATTTGTCAAGAAATCCAATTCACGGGGCACCTGGGGGGCTCAGCGGTTGAGCGTCTGCCTTTGGCTCAGGGTGTGATCCTAGGGTCCTGGGATCAAGCCCCACATCGGGCTCCCTGCAGGGAGCCTGCTTTTCCCTCTGCCTCTGTTTCGCTGTCTCTCTCATGAATACATAAAACCTTTTAAAAAAAAATTCCAATTCACTTCCAATAGGTGAAAATTAAGCCCCTGATAAAATTCAGATTTTGAAAAATGCATTTAAAAATGCATCGGATGGGGCGGCAGCGGGCATGAGCTCCCTCATGCAGGCAGGGGCTAGCCCTTGGTGCCCTCCGCACCCAGTCTGCCCAGCTCTTCTCAGTCACCTGCTGCCTCCTGCCCCCATGAAGTGGTGTGGGCCCCAAAGCCCGAGGCTGGGTGGCAGATGCCTGGTGGCGGGGCGTTTGACCACCCACAAATCCTCCACGAGCAAACCCTCTGACAGCCTCACAATGCACAACTTAAAAGCCAGGGTGGGAGCAAAAGAGAGGCGCGTATTCTTTCCAGCTGAAAGGCATTTTACAAAGCTGAAGAGATGCTCACATTCCTGCAGCCCAGAAATTCTTCCTAGGGAAATTTTTTTAATGAAACTATTTCAAATATGCTTTAAAAAAAAAAAAAAAAAGACAAAAACCAGAACCCAGATGCTACCATAACGACTAAGTCCGTGCACCGTCTCGCCCAGCTCCATCACAACACCACGCTCTGACAAGAGCTGACGAGGACACGGAGGTTGGAGCGCTCCCACACTGCTGGCGGGAAGGTCAACGAGGCAGCTGCTGTACACAACAGCCCAGCAGCCCCTCCAACGCCTAAACGTGCAGTTCCTCTCTGATGCAGCAATTTTGCTCCAAGGCATCTACCCAAAAGAAATGAAAGCACGCATCCCCACAGAAATAAATGAATAAATGAAATGAATGAATAAATGAAACATGCCCACTGCAGACAATGGAATAAGATTTGGCCATAAAAAGGAAGAAGCTGCTACAACGTGGACGAGCCTTGCAAGCATGATGCCGAGTGAGAAGCTGGACACAGAAGGCCACATACTATATGATCCTCTTTATAGGAAGTGTCCAGAACAGGCAAATCCATAGACAGAAAGTAGACAAGGGGTTGCCAGGGGCTGGGGGAAAGGGAAGGGGAATGGCTGCTAACGGGGACAGGTGTCTTTGGGGGTGATGGAAACGTTCTAAACTTGACAGAGCAATGGCTGCACGACTCTGAATATGCTACAAATCACTGAAGTGTACCTTTTTTTCCCCTTTTTTTATATTTGACTTAAATTCAAATTACCAACATATATAGTATAGCCCCCACTGTTCATCTCATCATGTATCCTCCTTAGTGCCCATCACCCTGAAATGTACCTTTTCAAAGGGTGCTTTATGGTATGTGAATACATCTCCATAAGCTCGCTATCCAAAACAAACAACGACAAAAAGAAAATCAAGGCTTAAAAAAATGTCTTCTATAAAGTGAAGAGTCACACTTTAAAATGCTATTTGGTATATTTCCATGTTCAAATACTTGCTTTGCCAGGATTGTGTTTTGTTTTTTTTTTTTTTCCCAATTTTCTGTTGAATGGGAAACCACTTGGATGAAAGGGTCTGGTGAATTTGGGAGACAGATGTTAAGAGAGAAAACCAGGATTTCAGGGCAGGGAGCAGACTCCACATGCAGGAGGACCATCTCCCTCCCCATGAGCTTGTCCCTCGGGAGACCCCCCTCCCTGGGATCCCGGCCCCGGCCCCCTCGGTCACTTACCCGATGCCTTTAATGGCCTTGATATACAGGCTCAGCTGCAGTTTCACGGAGCAGTTCATGGGGATCCCAGTGACCTGTGGCGGCAAGCACAGAGAGGGGCCTGGGCTTGCTTGGAGCACCGGCGACACTCCAGACACCTGTCCCTGGTCCAGACTGGGTACAGGGAACTTCCCCCCACCTCCCCATCCCACCCCCTGACTCCAAGCCCTTCCAGGCAAACACACACTTCCCTCTTCCGTGCACGGGCTTCCCCAGGTGTAGAATGTCATTTCTGCACTCACCCTCCTCCCCCCGGTCCATCAGCCAAGCTAAACAAAATAGTTTGCATGTGGAAAAAGTCACTCTCCTCCGGATTCACGCAACTTTTCAACTTTTCCTGTCTCAAACCTCATGTATTGGTCCTTCATGTCTAATTTTATGGTTGCCTTTTGCTTTTTTCTCAAGAACTTTTTAATTTCCAAGTTCGAGGCAGTGACAACAAACTTCCTTTGTGGCAGAAACCTACTTTTTTTTTTTTTTGGATAATTTTTTTGCATATAAAAATAGCAGGAGAGGTGACACACACATATAACCAAGCTCAGAGGGGTGGCTCCCGAAGCAGGAAGGAACCAAGGTTTGAGGTCAGGGAGGCCACAGCTGCTGCTTCTCCACGGAGGCCCGTTTCCTCATCCTCATTAGCAAAAGGAGCTAATTGCCCCCACCAGCTCCCAGAATTTCTGCACGGCAAAATAAGGTATGCCAGACTCAGAACCGTAAATGCTTGTTCGATGACCACGTACGTGGGTGGGAAAGGATGTTATCTTCCTTGATAAGCAGGCCTCGTGGGCCTGGGTGGCACAGAGGGATGGGGCAAAGGCCGTGCTCCTCGGACGGGGGGAGAGCTTGAACCCAAGAACCTGGAGGGATGGGGAGTAAGTCCGTCCTGTGTGGTAACGTGTTAGCATAGCAAGCCCAAGACTGCACTCCTGGAGAAGCCTGTTGGCCAGGCTGGCCAGTGGCTGGCTTGACTTTGGGAGGGCCCCCCCCCCCGGTTCCCTAACTGATAAGGGGGGGCTCACTGCGCCTGGATTGTTTGTACACACAGCATGATTTATGCTGGCCATCAGCTTTTCCGTGGGTAGTCTGGAAGTTTGGTAGGTACCAGGCAGTGGGAGCCAGTGTGAGCAGCCCCCAGTAAACACCCTGGGCACTGAGTCAGTAATGGTCTCCCCTGGGAGGTGACACAGCTCACTGCTGGGGGCATTAAGTGTGTCCTGTGTGCCCTCCATGGGAGAGGGCCCTGTACCTGGTTTGGTTGCCTCCACCCCTTGGTTTCACCCCATGTGCCTTTTCCCTTTGCTTTGTGCTTTGTGTCTTTTCCCTGAAATAAATTACAGCTATTATTTCTACTATATGCTGAGCCCTGGGAGTCCTCCTAGCAAATCATCAAATTTGAGGGTGGTCTTAGAGACCCTGACATAACCCGCCCCCCCCCAACCCTGCTTTCTAGAACAGACTTTATATTCGGAGGTCCCCCCCCCTTCCCCGGGCCACTTCCTTCCCCAGGAAATTTGTTTCCTTCTCTCCTTGGCCCCTGCTCCTCCAAATGCTGAGGGGCCCCTTCTTAGGGGGCAAAACCCCACCCACTCCCAGCACTTTACAGAACCAAGACATGGGACCATGAACACACTCCCTTTACCATACCCTTCCTGGATGCAGGAGCAGAAAAGCAGCCACCAGGAAAGCAATTCCAACAGGTATTCTGTTTTCCAGGCTAACGCTGCTCAGGCAGCAAACTGGTCCCATGCCCTTCCTCCCCCAAAATCAACAACCAAAAATCAAAAGGCCATTTCCTTTCCCTGTGTGCCTCCAGCAGACCCAAAACCAAAGAATAACCCAGTTTATACTATGGCTGCAACAGAACACCTACTGGCATCTGTCTGGTTCCCCAATCTTAGCCACCTGTTCCCCAACATGGGGGGGAGAAGCGAAAGACATGCACTAGAATAAAAGTCATGGGTGAGAATCCAGTCATGTTCTTGCTGGATTCCCCAGAAACTGGCAGAGAGAGGGAGGGGGCAGTAAAATAAAGGAACCAGGGACACCTGGGCAGCTCATCGGTTAAGCATTCGACTTAATTTCAGGCCAATGATCTCAGTCAGGGTAGTGAGATTGAGCCCCGCGTAGGGCTCCACACTCAGCAGGGAGTCTGCTGGAGACTCTTTCCTCTGCCCCTCCCCCACCTCACACCGGTGCACACTCACTCTCTCTCAAATAAATAAATCTTTAAAAAAATCAATTAATTAAATAAATCAACTAAAAGAGCAACAGGTGAACAGTCAACGTAGCTTTATAACAAAAAACTTAAAAACCGGTTAAAATGTTAAGACAACATGGAAAAGCCTTAACATTTCTAGCAATAACAAATGAACTTAATTTGGAACACAGAACACAGTCGTATTAATTGCTATCAATTTAATTAATATCAATCTCATTAAAATTAACTAGATATTAGCAGAGGACATGAGGTGGGGACATCAGATTTTAGCTTTGAATTGTTTGAATTGTCTGAATTCAGCTTTGTCCCTCACTTACTCTGTCATTTTATAAACCCATACCCACTGAGATACTAGTGCCTCTGTGCTAACGGCTGGAATCCAGGCAATGAACAAGACAGAATGGACCTTTCCTCTGTGGAGCCAAAAATCTCATTTACAAGTTGTATCACGTGACCTATCTGGACCACAGCTTCCCCATCTGCACAACAGGAGTAGCAGTGCTCACCCCTTCCTAAATAATTGTGAATATTTACAGAGTTACTGTGTGTGAAAATTTCTACCTCGTGTCAGCACCATGAGTATGCGAGCAATATTTGCTGGATGTGAAGTGTGTGTGGTCACAATTGACTTAACTAGTCTGGATTTTAGTGAAAAGAGAGAGAGGGAGAGCGTGGAGTTGCAGGGGCCGGTGGGTCGAGTCAGGAGCCCAGAAGATCTGAGTCCACAGAGGAACAACATGGAACAGTATCCAGCAGAAGAGCTCAGCAAAAGCCTGTGTGGCCACTCACAAAACAGAAAACCATAGGACTGGCGGACGCCTGTGTGGCTCAGCAGTTTAGAGCCTGCCTTCAGCTCAGGGGGTGATCCTGGAGTCCCAGGATCGAATCCCATATCGGGCTCCCTGCATGGAGCCTGCTTCTCCCTCTGCCTATGCCTCTGCCTCCCTCTCTGTGTCTCGAAAGAAAGAAAGAAAGAAAGAAAGAAAGAAAGAAAGAAAGAGAAAGAAAGAAAGAAAGAAAGAAAGAAAGAAAGAAAGAAAGAAAGAAAGAAAAGAAGAAAAGAAAAGAAAGAAAAGAAAGGAAAGGAAAGGAAAAGAAAGAAAAGAAAAGAAAAGAAAAGAAGAAAAGAAAAGAAAAGAAAAGAAAAGAAAAGAAAAGAAAAGAAAAGAAAAGAAAAGAAAAGAAAACCATAGGAATGGGATGCCTGGGTGGCTCAGTGGTTGAGCATTTGCCTTCAGCTCAGGTTGTGATCCCAGGGTCCTGGGATCAAGTCCTGCATCAGGCTCCCTGCAGGGACCCTGCTTCTCCCTCTGCCACAGTGTGTCTCTGCCCCTCTCTCTGCCCCTCTTATGAATAAATAAAATCTTGAAAAGAAACCCATAGGATTTTTTAATCAACAGCAAAAGCCAGTAACTCTAAATGGGCACATTTTACAGTGACAGAGATACTAAGAGGTAAGACACCCAGGTACAGGTAGGCCCACAGGAGGGCCACATGTAGGGGTCTGCTACCTGCTTGGTCCCCACCTGTAGACAGAATGTCACAGAGGACAAATTCCCCAGAACCCAATTTATCTGCAAGTTATTCCAGGCTCTTGTCGGGACCTATATCTTTATGATATGTTGGCACAGCCAGAGGGCTCCTCTCACTAATTTGCAGACTGATAATTCTAATTAATTTACTGTCTTATGGTCCTTTTATAAAGACAATTACCTGTACAGAGATAATGAACCCCTTGAACTATGGAGTCAGGGCAAAGTAGGGACCTCTAATGGCTTGATATTCTAGTAGCGATCAATTCCAAGGAAAGCCAGGCTTCCCATCACCCCCACCCTAGAAGAGCTCAGTGCCTGGGGTCCAAGGAGGTACCAATCAGAAATCACCCACTACCCTCCACAGGTTGACAAGCAGGGGCTCACCGGGTGGATGTCCAGGAATAAGGAATGCTCCTCTTGGTTGGGGTGGAGGCCAAGCACTGCCTCTGCCAGCATCGGGTCAGCATTGTAGAAGTGAGGGTGGGAGAGAAACAAGGGCGCATCTAGAAGGCAGAGGGGAGGGGGGGAGGGGCTGTCAGACAAGGGAGAGCCTTGGCACATCCAGAGGCCTGCCTTGTGCCAGGCCCTGGAGATGCACAGGGAGTTAAAGAGGACCACCGCCTGCAGAGCATCCAGATGATGGCAAGATGCAAACAACAATACCTAGACAGAGAGGATTCCTTCAGCCAGTCTGTAAATGTCTACCAAGGGCCCGAGAGATGCCCCCCATGCGGAATGGACAAGCTCTGTACCACAGAGGAGCTGCTGATTCGGGTGGGGGAGATCACAGGAAAGAAGGGAGGATGGTGAAAATATGCCAGGCAGGGAAGGCCACAGAACAACATTTCAGGTGGAAAGTTTGGCAGAAGCAAAGGCAGGGAGATGGGAAAATGCACAGGGCACGTGGAGCAGACAGTACATGGAGGCGAATTATGGGAGATGAGGACAGAAAGGTAAGTTGAGGCCAGATCCGAACTTGGGTGGGGGAGGGGCGTCTTGATGGCCAAGCCAAGCAGCCTGGACTGTCTTCTGCAGGCAATGCGGCAGCCGCCAGAGGTGCGGAGGTGTGAATGCCTGCAGCCAGGTCTCCCTATCATCCACGGGAAGGGAGAAGACACACCTGCTTTGCTCCTTCTCTCCCAGCAGCCGGTCTACTGGATGGACGCAAGTGTGAATAAGGACTGACTCAGGCCCTTCTGTGTGAGCAATTCACACCCAGAAACGTGAAGCCAAACCTCTCCATCAACTGATCGTACAAGGCAAACGCCAGCGCATCCTCGTGTGCTCAGGATAACATCTAACAGGCCTGATGGACAATGAGTTAACGAGGAAAAGAATGAGCCTCTCCCAGAAAACCCAAGAGGATCCAGAACAGATAAATCCTAGAGACAGAACACCACACATTGTGCTGGCCAGGGACTAGGGGATGGGAGATGGGGAGTGACTGCTAAAGGGTATGGGGTCTCCTTCTGGGAGGATAAGAATGTTCTGGTACTAGCCAGAGACAGTGGATGCACAATCTTGTAAATGTACTAAACGCCACTGAACTGTACATAATTTAAAAATGGTTAATTTTATGTTATATGAACTTCACCTCAATATAAAAAAAAGGAAAAAACAACAATAAAACTCACAAGGTCTCCTCTGTAAAACCAACAGCACGTCCACCACCTAGCAGGTGACCGCCATTTGTGTTATGTGTATCTGGCAGCCTCAAATATCTAGATTCCTTCCACTTAGCAAGGCCAACCATCAGTTTGAAATAAAAGCTGGCATTTCACTGCTGCCTGATTTTATCTTTCCCGGGATACTTTTACATTCGTTGCCTTCGTGTTTCTCAACATTGATTCATTCAGCCAAGTACCTCTTCAATTTTGCCATATCTGGGTCCCCCTGCACGATTATATAATGTGCGTCTCTGACCCAAATGCCATTATTTAAATAGCTATATTTTAAGGCAGGACTTTCTATCTGAGCCATAACTGACAAACACTTGCCACGATAAGACAGTAAATATAGGAAGAAATACAACAGAAACCATGAAGGTTGCACATTCTAACTAGATACCGTTGCCCGCATGGGGGCTTTGAGCCTGAGACCTGCTCTTTTCGATTCAAAGGAAAGACAGGGAGCACCAGGCTCGCTCAGTCGATGGAGCTTGTGACTCTTGATCTTGGAGCTGCAGGTTCAAGCCCCATGCTGGATGTAGAGATTACTTAAAAATCAAAATCAATGCTGAGCTTGGGTGGCTCAGTCAGTGAAGCATCTGCCTTCGGTTCAGGTCATGATCCCAGGTCTTGGGATTGAGCTCTGTTTCAGACTCCATGCTCAGCAGGGAGCCTGCCTTCTCTCTCCCTCTGCCTCTCCCCCTGTTTATGGACACTCTCTCACTCTGCTCTCTTTCTCTCAAATAAATAAAATCTTTTAAAAATAATTTTTAAAAATGTTTTTAAATAAAATCTTTTGGGATCCCTGGGTGGCGCAGTGGTTTGGCGCTTGCCTTTGGCCCAGGGCGCGATCCTGGAGACCTGGGATCGAATCCCACATCAGGCTCCCGGTGCATGGAGCCTGCTTCTCCCTCTGCCTATGTCTCTCTCTCTCTCTGTGACTATCATAAATAAATAAAAATTAAAAAAAAAAAATTAAATAAAATCTTTTGGGATCCCTGGGTGGCGCAGCGGTTTGGCGCCTGCCTTTGGCCCAGGGCACGATCCTGGAGACCCAGGATCGAGTCCCACATCGGGCTCCCGGTGCATGGAGCCTGCTTCTCCCTCTGCCTGTGTCTCTGCCTCTCTCTCTCTGTGACTATCATAAATAAATAAAAAAAATTAAAAATAAATAAAAATAAAATCTTTTAAAAATAGTAAAAAATTTAAAAAAATAAAAATCTTTTAAAAAGAAAGATAGGTGCTAGAAAGGCCTCTTACACCAACAGCGACTCTCTCACTAACCCTCTCTCCCAAATCAGTTAATGTTATTTTAAGCCATCTCCTCGGAGCCTCGAAGCTGCCTTGAGTACCCCAGGTATAACGCCCTATCATTTGGAAACCCTCCTTCCTTACCCGCCCATCTCTGCTGTGAAAAGAGACCACCAGAGCGAACACGAGGAGCCCCGTGTTTACAGATGGCAACACCGAGACCGTCTAAGGGCAGCGGTCACCACACCAGGCCCTTGAAGGCGGTAAATCTCAAAGGAGGCCGGAGGCACCTGACATGGGTCAGACCAACGTCCATGACCCAACTCTTGCTTCAGACAGTAAGCAGGCTTGTTCTTTTAACAGCAAGCCAGGCTCCCCATCTTCCCAGCAAGCATGCACCTGTGCATTCCTTTATTTTTATTTTATTTTATTTTTTTTTAAAGATTTTATTTATTTATTCATGACAGAGAGAGAGAGAGAGAGACAGAGACACAGGCAGAGGGAGGAGCAGGCTCCATGCAGGGAGTCTGACATGGGACTTGATCCTGGGTCCCCAGGATCACATCCTGGGCTGAAGGCAGGCGCTTAAACCGCTGAGCCACCCAGGCTGCCCCTGCATTCCTTTATATTTTATTTCCAAACGGCACGGGGATTAAGTGGCCATTAATTTATAGCTTTATGGCTCGCCCAGCCAGACCTCATTGCCCAGGGTCACCACAGATTACGACGAAGAGGTCTGATGAACAGGTCTGAGGGCCTCGAGCAGCACAGAAGTTTGAGGAGTGAGAGTCCTCCAGGTCCAAGAAATGTTCAAGGCCCTAAAAGGGAAATGTTTGGTATTTCTTATCTTTAGAAAAAAGGTTAGAGAAACGCAGACAGAAGTGTGCCGAAAGACACGGGCAGGAAGTTCCCAGCAGCACTGGGCTAATGGTCAGAAGGCAGCAGCCCCGATGCCCGTGAATGGCTGAGCGGGTAAGGACACGATGGTGCGTTCCCTCGGTGGCACATCATCCAATGAGGAAGAGGGTGCCCACAACACCCAATGCGGACGGACCCCACCAACACAATAATGGGTGGAAGAGGCCAGAAAGAGAGACAAACGCAGCGTTCACCGTATGATCCTGTTCACCTAAAGACCAGAGGCAAGCAAAGCTGTGCTGCTGGACGTCGTGCCAGTGCTGGGAAGGGGCCCGGGGGCTGCTGGGGGGCCACTCCTGTTCTGCTTCACGATCCGAGTGCTAGTTACAGCAGCGTGTGCGTTTTGTGGAATTTCAACCTGCACACATCCTTTGGGCAACCCTCTGCATCCATGTTTATTTCAACATTAAAAAAAGAATATTTTATTTACATAGTTTAAAATTCCTTTGCATTTCTAGGGGTGCCTGAGTGGCTCAGTCAGGTGGACATCTGACTCTAGACTTCCGCTCAGGTCGTGATCTCACGGTTGTGGGATCGAGCCTCACATCAGGCTTGGTGCTCAGCAGAGAATCTGTTTGTAGCACTCTCTCCTTCCCCCCTGTCCCTCCCCACCCCTGCTCCCTCTAAAATAAATATATAGATCTTTAAAAAACAAATAAATAAATAAAAAATAAAATTCCCTTGCACTTCTGAGGTTATTCTGGCAGATGTGCTAAGATGGGGCAGTGCAGACCTCGTCCCTAGCCCTCTGATGTGGATGGACCTATATAGCCCATGCCTGCCTGGCACCCACCCTTTCTCCTGGAACCCACATCCCAGCTCTGGAACCCACTGTCCCCTCCCACGCTATGCCAGGGCTGGTCCCACCCATGGAGTCAGGGGCTGAGTGTGTGACTTGGTAATTGGCTCATAGCTGGCCATGGGACTCGACCCCAGGACCCCAGGATCACAACCCAACCCAAAGGCAGACGCTCAACCACTGAGCCACCCAGGCATCCCTACTCTGGGATCTTTAATCACACAAGCCATGAAGTGCTCCTAACGGCTTAGGCTGCTGCGGCTGTCACCTGCCACAGCAGCGGTAGCACACAGCCCAGTGGGTCTCTGTCACCCCATCCCACAAGCAGAAATTCCCACAGACACCAGGAAGGGAAGCATGAAACAGAGGGTGAGGCCAGAGAGGTCACACAAGGCCATGACAGAGAGGGCACCTTCAGACCCCAGCTCCAAACCCTTCACCTTACAGAGCACCCCATTCTGCTTGAACATTGGGAGTCATCCAACCGGACAACCCTGTGGCCAACTACCCTTCTCAAACCCCCATCTCCAGTGGGACATGTGGCTTCAGCCGGACAGGCCCCTGGAAGGCAAGACCCAGTCAAATGAGGAGTGGCTTCTTATCCTACCAACCGTGGGAACTCGGGCATGTCCCAGTCCTGAGCCTCAGTTTTCTAAGTGCAGGATAAACCCCACACACACCCATACACTCAAATACTACCTACTGGTCACAATTCTAGAAGCTAAGGACAAAGCCCTGCCAGCAGCATTTACAGTCTGGTGGAGGACCCAGGCAATAAATAAGTAAAACAAAATACACAGTGATTTCAGGGAGTGATGGGCAGCAAGAACACACCAGAGGCTGAAATGACAGAGAGCAGCTTGCAGGGATAGGGGGGACAGAGGGGTAAGGAGGGACAACTTTAGTATGGGAAATCACAGCAGGCCTCCTGGAGGAGGTGGCCTCTGAATAGATCAAAAGGAGGGGAGGGAATAATCCACACAAATCCACATGGATATCTGGGGAAAGAACTTTTGAGGCAGGGGGAACAGTTGATGCAAAGGCCCTGAGGTAGGACCAAACTTGATACAGTCTACAAACAGGGAGAAGGCAGGGGGCTGAAGACTAGTTAGTGGGGGGAGTACAGGAAGAAATGATATTCGAGAGGCTGGCACAGGCCAGATCCTGCAGAGCACAGAGGCTACGGTCAGGTCAGGGCTTCACTTTATGTGCGTGGGGGGAGCTGTAAGACATTTGAAGCAAAGCGTTGGCTGGCAATCCGTGTTTTAGAAGGGTCCCTCGGGCTGCTCTCTGGAACAGGTCCCACCGTGGTGAAGATGCCCTCCTTCTGCACTGGCCGTCCCATACAGTCACTAGGCACATACGGGTGGTGATCATTTGAAATGTGGCCAGTGTGACTAAGGCACTGCCTTTTAATTTAATTGCATTCAAACCAATTTCAATTTACAGAGCCGCCCCCCCACCAGGGCCGGTGGTGATGGCACTGGACAGTCTGGGAAACAGTAGGTGTGTAAGGTGACAGCAATGTCACAGAGGGGCTAACGGGAGGCAGAGTAACGGGAGGGAGTAGGGACTCCTTTTGTTTGCAGACAGAGCTGACGGGCTTGCTGATACCCTGGGCAAGGACGAGGGGGAGCACTGGAGGTGACAGCCAGGTGTCCAAATTGAGCAATTGAGGCGGACTTCCAGGGGACTGGCACACAGCTTGAAAATGTGACGCCAGATGACACCGCTGGCATGAGGCCTCACACTCCAGCCCAAACCACACACGGCCCAACGAGATCTTATGGAACAGCCCGACTGGTGGCAGCTTCCTTCCCTCCCCACAGGGAGCGAAGGGCCCCTCCCACGAAGCCACATCCTCGAGGTACATATCCTGGGGCGGCAGGCGGGATGAGGCCTCCCCAGAGCCATCCGTGTCCCTGTGTGCAGAGCCTGTGAACACACCAGGTCCCTGGGCAACGGGGAGCAGCGCAGGGGGAATGTAGGCCGCCGATCAGCTGGCTCTAAAAGCGGATTATCCCCGGGGTAGGGGTGGGGGGGGGGGGTGTGCGATATAGTCTCCAGGGTCTTTAAGCCAGAAGACAGAACCGGAGAGATGGGGCCTCGGACATGGTATCAGAGAGACACGGAGTTGCTGGCGGTGAGGACGGACGCGGGGCCAGGAGCCAGGGAACCCAGACAGCCTCAGAAAGCCCACCACCTGGCCCCCTGCCCCTGCGGAAAGGAACACGGCCTGCTGACACCGGGGCCCTAGGCCTGCGTGGGACCTCGGAACCGTTTAAGATGCTACGTTTATGTTGTTTATGTGGCTCGGCCACTGAGATTGTGGGGATTCATTAGGACAGCAACTAATCTACACGGCCTTTCCTCCTCTTCTCTTCCTTATCTCCGGCCTAATGGGATTATCAGGAGTAGAGGCCAGAGATGTGGCAGCCCCGGAGGAGCCCCGCCCGCGGCCCTCCCGTGGGAGACGGCACGTACTGAACCTGCAGGTGCTGACGTTCTGAATTCCAGACTCCAGGCATGGGCAGAAGCCCTCGTTGGGCGGGTAGACAGAGCCGTTGGCGAATAAGGTGCTGGGGGCCACGAAGCGATAGGTGGGGATGCCTTGGAACGTCCCCGACTCCTTGTAGATAAGTTTCATGGACCTGCAGGGGACAGATTGGGGCGGGGGGGGGGGGTGACCTCGGGAACCGGGCCGCGAGACCCGTCCTTCTGAAGGTAAGCCCAGCCGAGCCACTTCTCCCCGCCGGTGCTGCCAGCCCCCGGGTCCCGCAGCCACCAGCTTTCCCCCCACCCCGGGGAACTGCCAACAGCCTGCTATTTGCTCTCCCCGCCTCCCTGCCCACACTCGTCTGTTCCCCGAGAGCAGGTGGCGCTTTAAAACGAGAACACTTAAAACGGCAAAGGCTTCCCGTCTCATCTATAATAAGATCTGTCATCCTCACCGTGGCTCAACAGATTCTATGAGGTCCAGCCTCTGGCTGCCCTGTATTGTACCCCACGAGCCTCCTGGCGATTGCTCAGACATCCTTCCTCCTGCCCCCGGGCCTTTGCATCTGCTGCCCTATCTGCCCTTCCCTCGATGCTCACACATCAGACTACAGATGTCCACATGGGTGGCGATTCAGCGGCCACCTCCACAGGCTGCAGCAGCACGCCCCCTCATCCTATTAACCCTGCTCTATTCCACTTCTAAGCATGAACAGGGTCTTCAGATTACAACCGTCCTGCCCTCCTGCTGTCCACGGAGACCCTTGGACAGGGCGACACTGGGTGGGATGCACTGAAAGCATAAAACACGTTCCAGATTTCTACAGCTTGATACAAAAAAAAAAAAAAAAAAGGTAAAGCATCTCAGTAACAGTGGACATTGTTTACACACCGAAATGGTAATATTTTGGATACCGTGGGTCAAATAAAACCTATCATTAAAATCAACTTCACCTACTTCTTGTTACTTTTTTTAACATGGCCACTAGAAAATTTAAGAGTATAGACGGACTGACACCGTGTTGTGACTGGACAGCACCGGCCCAGACAAGGGTGCTGGTGATGGAAATGTGGTTGCGCAAGAAGACACCCTTGTTTTTAGAAAACACCCACTAAAGTCTTGAGATGGCCAACGTACTCCCCAAAGGTCTGGGGACAGAGCGCACAGGGCCAAAGAGAACTCCCAAAACTGAGTGAAATGGCATGCTCCTGCCACTCTTCTCTGGGATGAAATTTCCAATTTTAAAAAGTGAACACACACACAGCACAGGCCTTCAGGCTCTCTGACACTGCCCCACGGTGTGTCTGCCTGAGTCCCCCTGCCAGAACATAAGTCCCCCAGGAACAGCAACTGGGCCCATCCTGTCTCTGCCTAATGCAGCAGGTGCCACAGAGGTCTGCTGGGAAGGCAGAGGAGTCCAAGTTCACATCAGTAACTCTCAAGTAAAGGATTTTTCCAGAGTGGCCTGAATGGGGCAGAATGCTAGGCAGTGGCCAGAGGTGGGCCCTAGGGTCCACTGTCTCTTCTCACCTACACTGGGGCCCCTGGAAGCCACTACCCCAAGCAAGCCTCTGAGGCCATAGTCTAGAGCCTGCAGGGGCCATAGGGGAGGCATCTAGATGTCTCAGCATCCAGAGGGACATGAGGGCAGCCAGAGAGAAGCCACAGGGAGCCCATGCTCACCTAATCCCAGCCCTCTACGACCTGATGGTTTCCTGCTGCTGCCACTGCCACCGCCACCGCCACCACCACCACCGCACCAAGCACTGCATGGCCAGCAGCCTCTCTGGGGCCTGCCAAAGCATCACAACCGCTTTGGCTTTTCATGATATAACCTAGGAGAACTCAAGACAGTGCCGAGGGCCGACAAAGAGCCAAACTGCTTCCCAACTGCACGCCAAAAGCCACTCAATTAGGCTGTGAGCGCCCACAAAGCTGATTTCCGCTGCCCGGGAGGCCCAGCAGGCCCCAGAACATTCCAGCAATTACCGGCAGGCCTCAGGGCTGTAGAATTCCAGCGAGGTCTCAGGAGTCATAAACGGCGCCCACATCTGTCCCGAAGTCCCGTTGATCATGTTGCACTGATCAGAATGCCAGAAGTTGACCTGCAGGGAAGCGTTCAGACCTGGCTCTCAGAAATGCCCTCCTGGGTGCTGCACACCCAAAGTGGGGTGGTGACTGCACAGACCGGGGTCCCAGGGTGAACATGACCACTCCGTCCCAGAAGCCAGTTCCCTCAGGGAGACAGGCCAGCAGCGTGGGAGGCGAGAGAGGGCAGGGCACACAGACAGCCAGGAGCATCGACCTCAGCCCCTCGCTAATGTGGAACCCTGAATGTGCTGGGAACTCAGTAACTTCGTCTGTAAAATCACCCCCATCTCCAAGGGGCACTGTGGGCAGCAGAGGTGGCATCCTCACCTCTCAAGGAGGGATCGCTAGACACTTCCTAAAAACAGATAAAGCCGGGGGGGGGAGTACCTGGGGGGCTCAGTGGGTTAGGCGTCTACCTTCAGCTCAGGTCACGATCCTGGGGTCCTGGGATCGATCCCCGCATCGGGCTTTCTGCTCAGGGGGAGTTGCCTTCTCCCTCTCCCTCTCCCTCTGCCCCTTCCCCCACTCATGTTCTCTCCCTCTCAAATATCTTTAAAAAATAATAATTAAAAACAGATAAAGCAAAGAGGTGACACAGGAAGAAATATATTTAAAATCATAATGATGGCCACCCCGGGGACCGTGGGGTGGGGGGAGCTCTCAAAACAGTAGTTCCCTCTGGAAAGTGAGTCTTGGAAGAAAACCACAGACTTCTCACTTTCTGCACCCCTCCCCCTGCCATCAGAGCAAGTTTGGTCATGTGTGCACGCATATCTGTGCAATGAAAAAACAAGCCAGAGAGGTCGAAGAGGCTCCCCTGGGAATGGTTATTGCTGGCTGCAAATGGCGAGCTGGCCACTCTGTGCACGGCTGGGGGTGTCACTGGGCCCCGGAGCCCCGGTCTTGGCAGCGGCCACCGTGGTGAGCACTCCGTAGCTACCAGCAGCACCATGTACTGTCACTCACGTGCAAGCATCACGAGAAAAAGCTTAAACTTAGGTGGAAAACAGCAAGCTGTGGAACAGTGCACGTGGAATGATTTCATCATGTTCAGAGAAGCAGCAAACCCACCATGTGTCTATGCACACACACACGGGCATGGAACGGGTCCCAGCGGGCAGGATTCCATACCCACCACTGCCCACCACTGCGTTCCCTCTGTGCGCCAGGGAGCAGGATGGCCGGTGTGAGACATGGTGCAAAGGGGACATGAGATCTGTCCCTCTTGTTTTGTTTTTTTAATGTGAACGTCTTCCTGTGTTTCAAGTGTGATTTTTTTTTTTAACTCAATAATATCTTCTAATGCAATGGCTGGTTACAACATCAGTGTGTTACCTTTGAGGTATTTTGTAAATTAGGAACAGAAGGAAAGTAATAACTCACTTCCTGGTACCCACTAGGTGCTAACTAAGTAGAGTTTCCATCCCCCACCCATCCATCCAGATGATGAGCTAGTCGAGCCTTAACCACGGGGAATGCCCCGCCTCCGGGAGCTTCTCCATCACAGATGTGACCACCCTCCAGAGTTTGAAGACAAACAAGGAGCACAGCCAGGTGGCCCTGCCCTCACCTTGCTGAGCCCATTCCACTTGTCCACGAGGTGGATCCTGCTGAAGTCTTTGACCCCCGTGAACACAGTGAAGATCCCAGAATCAGAATTGTTCAGCTGTGGATAACAACAGAGAACACCATCCTTAAACCTCAGGACAGGGGCAAAGGCCCTGGGGCCCGGCCCTCAAGCCCACCCGTTCACTTAGAGGCCATTCCCCGCTGCACCCAGAGGACAGAGGCCTTGATACCTTGTTCAGTGCTGCATCTCCAGGGCCTGAGGACCAAGAAGAGGAAGGCTTTCTAGAAGGGGCACTCCCTTGAAAGCATCCCCATCTTCCTTTCCCAACTCACGGAGAGTCTCCTTCTCCCAGGTGAATAGCAGAATGACCACCTCACCCTCTTCCCCAACTTAAAATAAAGCATGGTCATGTGACCTCTTCAGTCAATGAGACAGAAGTAGATGGGGGGGGGGGCATGCTCTTTCTGGGGTGGAAGCTTTAGGAGCTCAGGCATGCTTTTGTCACCCTGCTTTCTGCTGCGGCATAGGGGTCGTGCAAGTATGTCTAGCTGTGACCTCCCTCAGTCTGAGTCCCTGAGTGGCCACAAAGAACAGAGAGCCTCCTGGTCACCCACACTGACACGGCATATGAACCAGGATCAAGCCACTGACATTCTGGGGCTGCTTACTCCACAGCATGACCTGGTCCCTCCTAGTGGATTTAGGACCCTACACTTACTGAACATGTCCTAGATAGTAAGGCCCAGGCTTTGGCACTGAGGTTCTTCCCTACAAAACACATGTCTAATTTACTGCAAAGACACACAAAGCAGGTGCCTGGGTGGCTCAGTGGTTGAGCGTCTGCCTTCAGCTCAGGTCGTGATCCCGGGATCCTGGGATCGAGTCCTGCATCGAGCTCCCCACAGGGAGCCTGCTTCTCCCTCTGTCTATGGCTCTGCCTCTCTCTGTGTGACACATTAGGGACACATAAAAAAAATACCAAGAGGGCAGCCCCGGTGGCGCAGCAGTTAAGCGCCACCTGCAGCCTGGGGTGTGATCCTGGAGACCCGGGATCGAGTCCCACATCGGGCTCCCTGCATGGAGCCTGCTTCTCCCTCAGCCTGTGTCTCTGCCTCTCTCTTCGCTCTCTCTGAATGAATGAATAAATAAATCTTAAGGAAAAAAAAAAATACCAAGAAATGAGTGACTGCGGGGCGAAATCTAGAAGCACCGATTCCCTGAGACCCAGGCGGCTCCCTCCGTGTAACATGTACCGTGTAACGGAATACACATTAAGAATTCAATAGGGTTGTTTACCAGCTGAGTGGCTAAATCAATGACTAGTTGGGCAAACAGGCTCCAGGGCAGGGCCCGGTCTAAAGCCCTGCTCTGGCCTCCTAAGATCTGAGTCATGGCACCCATTCATTCTGAGCTTCACGGGCCTAGACCTAAACCATTACGAGGGAAGAACAGGAGCCCTGAGACGCTCGGAGTGCGAAGAGAGCAAATGTATACATACAGTTAAGCGGCGCCTGAAAAACAGTAGGAGCCCCAAATGCTAGTCTTTATTATTATTGTTATTAACAAAGGCTCCCCCAAAAGGACCCTAGAAGAATAATCATTATAGACAAAGTATATCAGAGACTGACACCTAGTACCCAAAGTCTATTGCTCCCTTTTCCCCTTTGTAACAAAACCCAAACCTTACTCAGGGCATCAGCACAGCAGCTAAGAGGCTACATTTCCCAGCTTCCCTTGCAGCGAGGTGTGGCCCCTTGACTAAATTCTGGCCAAAGGAAATGTAAGTAGAAATTGGTTTTCTCCCTCCCAAAGACGGAGACAGCTGGCGCATGCTGTTTTGTCCTCAACTCCCCTGCCTGCCTCTCCATCCCCAACCACTTCTTTCCTTCCTCTTATGCTTCCTGGGATGTGGTAGCTGGTGCTCTCGCAGCCATTTTGGGCCATGTAGTAATCTGGAGTATGAGAGTCACACTGTAAGGATGACAGAGCAAAGAATTCTAGATCCCCAGAGGATATGAAGACACCACATCAACACTAAGCAGTCACTGCTGGAATGTTATTTTGGGGTTTCCGTTATACACAAATATATATTACAGGGATGCTACTCACTTTGTAATAATTTTCATTCATTCACAAGTTTGCAAGATGTTTTCAAAGGAATCATGTCAC
This sequence comes from Vulpes lagopus, assembly GCF_018345385.1. NCBI lineage: Eukaryota > Metazoa > Chordata > Mammalia > Carnivora > Canidae > Vulpes > Vulpes lagopus. The sequence goes on from NC_054837.1 coordinate 31,597,587, forward strand.
TTACTCCAAACTTGCCAACTTACCCACACACTCAGAACCTGTCATCCTGGTTAAAAACGTGTTAAGTGTCTATCACATGCCAGGTACAGGATCACAATTTCTCCCTCCCGCTTCCCCCAAGACAGATCAGCAGAGCCCAAAGGGGAGGCTGAGTCTGGAGCAACCCAGAGGGCTCGTTAAAACCTATGGCAGAGGGAGCCGCAGTCCGAAGTCAGACTCTGCATCAGATCACAGCTCAGGCACCCAATCACTACCAGGTGACGGGGGTCACGATAAAGAAAAAAGCAGGCAGCTGAGAGCAACGTCGTAGTCAGCATTTGGGACCTGCCTCCCCAGCAGCCACTCCTTCTCCCGGCAGCAGCCCTCAGCTGTCCATGCCCAGCCCAATCACATCATCTCAACCTGATCAAGCTGCACCTAAGTCAATGCCTAGGGTTTTCAGGTATATAAACCAATTGATTCTCTATTTCTAGGGCACCCGTGGCTCAGTGGTTGAGCATCTGCCTTCGGCTCAGGTCGTGATCTCAGGGTCCCGGGATTGAGTCCCGCATCGGGCTCCCCACAGAGAGCCTGCTTCTCCTTCTGCCTATGTTTCTGCCTCTGTGTCTCTCATGAATAAATAAATAAAATCTTAAAACAAAAACAAATTCTCTATTTGTCTTAGGCCAGTTTGAGTTGGGTCTTCTGCCATTTGCAACCCACTGTCCCCAGGTCCCCAGCCAGGCTGTCAATGGAGAACAAGACACAGGCCCCGAACTCGTCACTGGGCCACACTTACCTCTGCAAATAGCCCAAACTTGCCCTTGAAGGGTAACATGTTTGGGAGGTACTTGTTGATGAGGTGTATGAGGGGGTCCTCATAGCCCCACATGATCTCGCCTATGGTGCGGTTCATGAAGGCACGCTCCCCAAGGGTGCTGAACGCCAAAGTCATGATCAGCTTCAGGCTCATGGGCTTATCTTCCATCATCATCGCCGCAGCCTACAGAGCAAGGGGACACTGCAGGTTACAGGCTAGACACAACTGGCCCACACACCCCTGACTTGAGGCCAGGCCTGAGGCAGGGTTCATCAATGGGAATGAACTTCGGGCCCAGGAAGGTGCCTGCAGCAGATGTGTAGGGTGTCTGGGGCATCCAGAACCATCCTCTCTAATCCTCCAGTAACAGGACCACCTGCGTTACGAGATTCAGGAGAAGTTAACTCCATCCTCAGTCCCAGAGGCAGGCACATGGCAGGGGCCTGGTTTGAGAACGTGTACAGGGCCCAATCAGAGCCACAAGAAGTGGGAAACATTCCACGAGGGCTGTCGGATAGAAGGGAGAGCTTCCTATTCCCTCCTTGAAGGCCATAATCACCCTAAGGGGCAGGTCTGCCAGAGCAGGGCACCAACCCAATCTGGGCAACCCAATCTGCACCCTAGATCAAGCCATACCTGAAACCAGCCAACCTCTGCCTTTTTTGTAACATGAGCCCATAGATTCCCTTTTTGCTCATGATGGTTTGGAGCATCTTTTACTATCCCCTTGTATCCAAAAGAATCTTAATTAAGACTCTACTCCACTTCCTTATAGCTCCCTCCCAAATGCCAAGAGTCCCAAAGATCTGCTCTACCTAATATCTAGGTGCTTAGAATGCAGACGAATTTATTTTTTAATTTCTGTTCTCCTCTGGAGATATTGTCTTGGCACTTGGTTTATTTTTTTAAGGCACCTCATCCCAAGGTAAGAAACGTGGCACTCACGTAGTCACGCATTTCCTAAAACGTGGGCCAAAGAGGTTGGGTTCCTTGGGAACTCACCAGGATCTCCTTACCATTATAATAATCTTTGAAAGGTAATAAACACAGGATTTTTTAAAATCACAAAAGGATATATAGTACACAACCCTGTCCAACCCCTGTCCTTCCCCTTCCCATTCTTCTCCTCCAAGGCTGCCCACTGCTATCAGTTCTTGAGTATTCCTCCAGAGACATCCACAACCAGAGACCAGCACACTAGGGTCCATGGGCCAAAGCCAGCCCACCACCTGTTTCTGTACAGTCTGAAAGTTAAGAATTTTTTTTTTTATATTTTCAAATAGTTGGGGAAAAAACAAATATTCAAAAAAACCCATGAAAGTTACATGAAACTCACCTTTGGTGCCCATGAAATAAAGTTTTATTGGAACACAGCCATGCCTACTCATTCATGTTGTCTTTGGCTCCTCTCGCGTTAGCAGGCCGAGCTGAGTAGTTCCAACAGAGACCACGTGGCCCTCAAAGCCTAAATATCTACTATCTGGCCCTTTACAGAAGAGGTTCGCTCACCCCGCTCGAAACATATAAAGAAAAAGCACATGTGTGTAAGTGGGCGTGTGTGTGCAAGTATTTCTCCTTTATAAATAATAAGCGGTGGCACCGTGTGTGGGTTCTGCACCTTGCCTCTCCCTCACGTCAGTGTACCTTGGGGACTGCTCCGCACCACTGCCTGCGGCCCTGCCTCCTACTGCTGGCTGCATCCTCAGGCACTGCCCGGCCGCAATAAATTCCCACAGTGAAACACGTTGGAACAATATTTAGGTTGTTTCTAGAAGTGTGCTCTGACAATATTGCCACAATGACTACCCTTGAGCGCAAGCATCTTTTCTCTGTGTTATCCTCTCAAGAGGACACGGCCCTACAAAGGAAATTTTTGAGGTCAAAGCCATGTGCAATTTATATTTTAGGTCAGCATCTTCCAACAGCTCATACCGGTTCTGTTCTTCGTGACTACGTGAGACTGTCCATTTCCACAAACGCTCACAACCCCTGGGGCGCTATCACACAGTCATTGCCAACCTGGTCGGTGGGGGGAAGGTGCCTTCACTGCCAAAAATGAAGGATGTGCCTGGGGGTGGGGAGGAATGGGGAGGCAGCTGTAAGGCTTTGGGATGCACCTATTCTTCTGTCCTGTCCAGCCAATGGATTCAGCAGGCGAGCTCACGTCAGATCCAGAGCCCGGCCCAGCGCCAGCCTTGGGATCACCGGCAAGGAAACAAGGGAATGTGTGTTAGGCCCATAAACACTGAGCGCTGGCAGAAAGTGAACACAATAGGCCTGAGGCTTCTGTCTCTCTAGAAAGGCCCGCCCCCAAGGTTGGCCCATGGCTGGCGTCTGGGAACTTGGGTTTCGAGGGGGCTCCCAGCACTCCCTGACTGATGGGGGGCTTGTGGTGTCGGGACTGTGTGTACAAACAGTGTGCTTCATGCTGACCACCTGGGGATCTGAATCTTGGGAGGAGCCAGGCAGAAGGGGCCTGCGTGACCAGCCCCCAATAAAAGCCCTGGGCACGGAGTCTCTAGTGTTTTCCTTGGCAACAACCGTTCACAGGTGCCACCACAACTCGTTGCTGGGGGAACAAAGGGTGGCCTGTGTGGCTCCCCTGGGACAGCTCATGGAGGCTGGATGCTGGTCTCCACGCCATGTGCTTTTTCTTCCCTTTGCTGCCTTTGCCCTGCTGCCTTTGCCCTTCTGCTGTAATGAATCACAGACGAGAGTGGGACAGCGCGCTGAGTCCTGTGAGCCCCCCAGGGAGGCAGCAAGCCTGGAGGGGGTCTCGGGGACCTTGGCACACCATGGCTAATGGTTAGTGAATCCAGCTACCGCTAGGGTTCTCACCTGCAGAGAACAAAGGCCCTGCGTGCAAATGCTGCAGAAGAGGACATGGCCTGCGGGGGCCCCATGAAGTCCCCCACCAGGACCTCCCTGTGAAGATTCTAGATTTGTAGAGAGAGAAGGGAAAGACAAGGACTTTGGCTGACACCCCCAAACCAGGGCAGAAGGATGTGCCTGGGAAACTCAGCGGGCGGCAAGCCGGGTCCCAAGAGCCACAGGCTGTACCCCCCCCCAACCCTAACGCTGAGCGCCAGCCCGGGCAGGGGGAGGGGGCAGGCGAGAAGAGAGATGGAAGCCCTTGGGGGCAGAGATGAGGGCTGGGGCCAGGGGCGCGGCCGGGGGGCAGCCTTACCAAGACCAGGATGTTGGGCATGACGATATAGTCGCTCTCTAAGCCATGGGATTTGTCGGGCTGGAACTGGAAGCTGCGATACTCAAGGAATGACACTGTGTCATTGTCATTGAAGGTGATGTTGCTCTTGTGTCTGAACTCCCTGTGGGCAGGGAAGTCGGTGGTCAGCGGGCCCTCGCAGCACAGGGACAGGGCGCTTGCCAGGAGCCCCCCAAAGAGCACCCCAATCCCAACATGTTCCTCCCCCAGGCCAAGCACCACATCCTTCACAGACTCCCCAGTGCATGTGTGCACCTGCTTCTCCGAGGGAGATCGGTAGCACAGTGGTTAGGAATGTGCACTCTGGAGCCAGAGGGCCCAGGCTCTAATCCTGTTTCCATTACTCACTTCCAGGGCCTCTGTTTTCCCATCTATAAAATGGGGGTGATAACCAGACCCACTTCACAGGGCTGTGGTGAGCACGGAGTGGGTCAGTGCATGTTAAGTACCAGCTGCATTACATGCTCTTGCTCTGCAATCCATTCTCCACAAAGTAGCCAGAGAATCTTTGAAAAGTAGAAATCAGATCATGTCCTCCTCTCCCCAGCAACTCTCCCTTGTATACTGGATAAAATCGAGCTCCTAAGGTGGCCTCCGAGATCCCCACACCTGACCCCGTCCAATGCCTGGGCCTCACCCTCTGCCACTCTTCCCCTCACTCATACCACACCAGCCACTCAGGCCTTCTCCTTTCCGGACTACCAGACTCTGCCTGACTCAGGGCCCTTGCACTGGCTGCCGCCTCTGCCTGGGGCCCTCTTCCCCCTACATTTTCACACGGTGGCACCCCCTTCTCACCACCCACGTTCAGGGAAGTGTCCCCTTGACAGAGGTCCTCCCTGACTCTCCAGTTAGACCAACTCTGTCCACGCCCCTCCCTCCAGCACTCTCCATGCTTCACCTTCCTTGCTCTCACCACACTTAGGATCACCTGATTTGTTCACATGATTACTCTCTCCCATGTCAGCTCTGTCAGGCAGGGGCTTGGATCTGCCTTTCACAGTGACCGGCACAGTGCCCAGTACACAGGAGGTGCTCAATATATGCTTCCAGAATGAAGAAATGAACATGAACTTTGGCAAACCAACACAGAAGCCTTCCATGGACAAGCTCCGCCGGGATGGCAGGTCTGCAACGGGGTTCATCCCAGAAAGCGGGATGGGCGGGAGCCTGGAATCAGGCCTTATACCAGAACAGTCCTCCCTCATCTCTCGGAAAACTGCTCCAGCCGATTCAACAAGCTGTGCTCTCCCAAAGACTGTGACCAAGCGAAGAGGCCGTGGCAGCAGTGGTAATAATGTGCTGGCAAGGAACGTTTCCTGGGCACGTACTGCATACCAAGCCCTGTGCTAAGGGCGCCCCACTTTCTCATCCACTCCTCATAACGCCCTCTCCCATGGTGGAGACTGTCATCCTCATTTTACAGATGGAGAAACTGAGGCACGGGGAAGGCATGCCCTTTGCCTGATTGCAGGAGGTTGCTCTCCAGAGTGCCAGGTCTTGACCACCAGAACACCAGCTTGGGGGAAGCAGACTGACTTTGTGCAAACCCCTCCACAACTAGGGGCCTCGGTTTCTTTTTCTGTAAAGTGGGGAAATGACCTTCAACCCTACAAAGACTACCCGCCTGGGAGACCCAGTCCACCCCAGTTCAGCCCCCTCCATCCTCACCTGTACACGTAGGGCCCGCGCTCCCGCACCTGCGGCTTCTGCCCCAGGAGGACTGCATCGGGGTTGACAACGTCGAAGAAGTAGACGGACAGGTAGAAGGGGACAGGGATCTCCTTCCACATGTTGAAGGACAGGCTATTGGGGTCGATGCGCACATTCTGCAGGGGGAGCAAAACAAACAGGGCCATGAGGAGGGTGTGTGGAGGCCCCCGCCAGGGCTGCCCAGAGCCAGCCTGCGTGGCCAGGCCCCGCCAGTGCATCCGGGAGGTGGCTCCTGGGTGGCGGGGAAGCTCTGCACACGCGCTGCTCCAGAGTGTCAGTTCACAGCCAATGTATTCCTGCTGCTACTTTTTAAAATGTGTTTTAGTAACAGAAGCCTGATCAGAGATCAGGAGGTAGCTGCAGCCAGGCTGCGGGATTATGGGCTCCCTGTGGCCGAGTGCATCATTCATTCACGCTACGGAGCATCTACTACGTGCCAGGCATGTTTCTAAGGGCTGGGGATAAATGAGTGAACGAGACAGACCCCAATCCCAACTCTGTAGTGTCTTTAATCTACCAGGTATGAAACACGAAGGCACAACAGGTACTGTGTGAGAGGCAGGGCGCGGGGAAGAAGATTGCAACTTTAAACAGTAGTCACACAAGCAAAACACAAGCAAAAACAACAAAATAAAAACAAAAGGCAGTGAGGGGAACACATGGATTTGGCGGGGCGGGGGTGGGGGTGGTAATTCCACATAGAAGCAAGGCCAGTGCAAAGGCCCTGAGGCAGGGAGGTGCCAAGACAGAGCCAAAGAAAATAGGTCTGCAGCTTGTCTGTCAGATACACAGATACACTGGCCTCTAATCCCTGCCTTGCTCCTCAGCTCTACAAGCCCTTGCTGCAGTGTCACAAGGAGGTTCCCTCTCATACCACCCAATCCCCCCCAACATGGCCGGCCACATCATGGGCCCCACAAGGCTCAGAGTCTGGGTCTGACACAGTGACCCAGGCCATCAGATAGATACCTGATACCACAAAGCTAAGCATCCTCGGTAGCAAGCACCACCTTCCATGTTCCTTTGAACATGGCCTTCCAGGGCAAGGAAGCCACCTCTATTGTCCCCAAATAGCCAAAACCAACGGGCAGAGAGACTCCAGAGGAGGTGGAAGGCAGGAGCTGGCTGGTCAGGCCCAGCCCCGTGTCCCCAACGAGCAGACTCTGGGAAGGAACAAATAAGGAAGTAGCCAGATCCCAGGGCCACAGGGGCAAGATGGTCACCTCCTGAGCCTCAGTTTCCCCATGTGTACAATGGAAACCAATGACTCTGTAGCCTCAGCCATATCTCACTTGACCAACATGATGCTTAAGTGAAGAAAAGTTGAATTAATTGCCAAGAATAAAAAACTGGAAGATTTCACATAAAATCTGGAGTTTTTTGGGGTATAATAATCATTTGCTAAACACATCTTCCTACCAGCCATGGAAGCCACAGGATCATTTTTATATCCAGAGCATCTAACACATACAAATCAAGGTGACTCATAAACATGATTTGGACAAAGCAACAAAGACTCTGTGGAATCTCCCTATTGTTTCTATACCAACAATTTTTTTTTTCAAGATCAAACACACCCAGGGGCCAATCGAATGCACACCTTCAGGCCATAGTTGGGACACGGGCCACCCCTTTGCCACGCCTGTTGCAGCACATCGCCAGCACCATCAACTGGAAGAGGGTGACCTCCTCATTTTTTTTTAAGATTTTATTTATTTATTCATGAGAGACCCAAAGAGAGAGAGAGAGAGAGAGAGAGAGAGGGGCAGAGACACAGGCAGAGGGAGAAGCAGGCTCCATGCAGGGAGCCCGATGTGGGACTCGATCCTGGGACTCCAGGACCATGCCCTGGACCGAAGGCAGATGCCAAACCACTGAGCCACCCAGGGATCCCCTTCCCCATGTTTCTAATGGGGAAACGGAGGCCTGGAACGGTTGGGTGGCTCTCCCCAGGCCCCACACAGCAGGTCTGACAGCAGAGGTGACCCTCCCAGACCCCGGGGACACGGGCTTGGTGAGTGGAATTCATCCTCAGGTGAGCAGCTGCTGGGCTGGCATGGGGTCCACCAAGGATGGAAACTCTCAAATCTTCAACAGGCCCAAAGGGAGGAGTAAGAGGGAGCTAGTCCCGTCATGCCCTCTCCGCCATACCCTCCCCAGAGAAAAGACACTCACAGGGCTAGTAACTGGGGGTCCCTGTCTGGCCTGGCTTCCGCCAGGACACTCCACCAAGAGAAAACACATCAGACCCAGTTCCTTCTTCTTCTGTGTGTGTGTGTGTGTGTGTGTGAGAGAGAGAGAGAGAGAGAGAGAGAGATAAAAATATGTAACATAAGACCTACCCTCTTAGCAAATATTTAAGTGTAGGATGCAGTCTTTTTTTTTTTAAAGATTTATTTATTTATGATAGACACAGCGAGAGAGAGAGAGGTAGAGACACAGGCAGAGGGAGAAGCAGCCTCCATGCAGGCAGCCCGACATGGGACTTGATCCCGGGTCTCCAGGATCACGCCCCGGGCCAAAGGCAGGCGCTAAACCGCTGGGCCACCCAGGGATCCCTGGATGCAGTCTTCTTAACTGGAGACACGATGGTGTACGGTAGGCAGGTCTCCAGGCTTACTCGTCTTGCATAACTAAAGCAATAATAACAATCACATAGAAAGTTTTGGAGGTGACAGATATCTTTATGCATAAGTTGTGGTGATGGTTTCGAGGGTGTATACTTATCTGCAAACTCATCAAGTAGTACACATTAAATATCTACATTTAAAAAAAAATATATCAATCATACCTCAACTAAGTGGTTTTTAAAAAGACAGTTTCCTGGGGCGCCTGGGTAGCTCAAGCAGTTGAGCGTCTCACTCTTGGTTTCGGTTCAGGTTGTGATCTCAGGGTCATGAGATGGGGCCCTGTGTCCAGCTGTGTTCGGCGTGGAGCCCGCTTAGGATCCTCTCTCTCCCTCTCCCCCTGCCCCATGAGTGCGTGCACACTCCCTCTCTCCCTCTCTCTAAATATAAATAAAAATTTTTAAATAAATAAATAGAATAAAATAAAATAAAATCATTTCTGGTTCCTGCCTCGCTCCCCAGCCCTGTTGCTCATCTGGACCCGGAGAAGTTTTCAGAACTCCAGAATCCCTCATCCACTGTCCAGCTCACTCTGCTTTGGGGACAAATCACAGCCAAAGAAATGAGTCACCAGATAAAGCCACATGTCCCCCCATCTCTCTCCAACAAAAGGGTGCTCCGGGCTCTGGGGCACTGGCTCGCAGTGAGTATTCGATGACCCAGCTCTGCCTTCTGGCTGGGTGACAGCGGATAAGTCACTGCTCCTCCGTGAGCCTCATTCTCTTCATCCGTAGAATGGGCACAATGCTAGGGTTTACCTCGCAGAGCCGCTGTGAGGTTTTACGTGAATTTATCCAGGTAAAATGCTTGAACAGGATATAGCCGAGCCCCAGCGACTGGAAGGTCAGCCAGGTAGCGACTGCCTCGTCTTGTCCTCCTCCCCATCACTGTCACCGCCCCACCCCCACCCCAGCTGGGGACAGACTTTGCACTGATTTTGATCAGCATCGGAGTGGAGGCAACTGGACCAAGCAGCTGATTAGATAGCAGTGCTGGCCAAGCTCACGGCCTTTCACCTGATGTGGCCGATTCTATCCCCACCCCTTCCCCCCAAGGTCAAAGACCACAGCCCAGAGTACAAAGACTGGAATAGAAGACACCACTGCCTCTCATCCAACCAGACCCTCCGAGCCCGTTCCTGGACAGTCAGCAAGGCCGCCCGGAAGAGGGAACATGAGAGCAGAGTCCTGAAAAAGAGTGAGTTGGACTTTGCCAGCGAAGAGGACGGGGAGGGCATTCCTGGAGGGGCCACAGCCTGCATACAGGCTCTCAAGCCTTTGGAGCATGACTACTTTAATGCCCATCTATAACGAATATGTTTCCAAAACACATTTTAAAACTCAAGTGTCCATCAACAGACAAATGAACTGCCACATACGCAAACAACGAAGCACCGCTTGATCACAAGCAGGAACCGACGACCCACCGTCCGCCACACCGATGAACCTCCAGCGCATGTTAAGTAACAAAAGCCAGATGCAAAAAGCGACACACAGTATGATTCCATTTCCAGGACAGCTGGAAAAAGGAAAACATTCAGGACAGAAGCCAGATCAGTGGTTGCCAGAGCTCGGGTGCAGGTAGGGGACCAACTGCAAAACAGCATCAAGAAACTACGCGGGGGTCACGAACACAACCCATCTCTTAATTTCAGGTGCCACACAGGCGAGGTGTACACATCTGATAAAACTCAGCGGGCCGCACACCTAAAAGGATGAACGTATGGGTGTACCATGAAAACATTACGCTGGCATTTCTTTTTTTTTTTTTTAAGATTTTTATTTATTTATTCATGAGAAACATACAGAAAGAAGCAGAGGCAGAGGGAGAAGCAGGCTCCATGCAGGGAGCCCGACGTGGGACTCGATCCCGGGTCCCCAGGATCAGGCCCTGGGCTGAAGACGGCCCTAAACTGCTGAGCCACCCAGGCATCCCTATGCTGGCATTTCTTGATGCTTTAGTGATTTGTGATTCACGTACAAGTCACCCACTTACAGTGTCTAGTTCAGTGGCTTAGATGTATGCACAGAATTGTGCCAACACCACCACTGTCTATGCCCAGTACATATTCATCACCCAAAACAAAACCCTGTCCCCGTTAGCATTCCCCTCCCTCCCCTAGTCCCTAGCACCCCCTCACCTACTTTATAAATTTTCCCTTTTTTCTGATAAAAGAATCATACGAGTCGTCCATTTATGTCCAAAATACCCTGTTTCTTAAAAACAAGCAGAGGAGGACACCTGGGTGGCTCAGCAGTTGAGCATCTGCCTTCGGCTCAGTGTGTGATCCCAGTCCTGGAATTGAATCCCGCATCGAGCTCCCCACAGGGAGCTTGCTTCTTCCTCTGCTTGTGTCTCTACCTCTCTGTGTCTCTCATGAATAAATTTTAAAAATCTAAATTTTAAAAAATTAAAAATTAAAATAAAAACAAGCAGAGGCCACATGTGGCTTCTTTCCCCCAGTATCATGTTTTCGAGGTTCATCCATAACACTCATGTTTTTTAAGAGCGCTCTGTCAAGGTTCATCAAATGTTAACACCTCTCTTGTCTGACAACCAAAATCAAGAGATGGAACATATTTTCGTCGCCTGTTAAAAAGCGTGTGCATGAGCACACCCGTGTTCACTGCAGCACTATTCACAGCAGCCCGACCAACAGGCAAACACAGGGTAGTACCTGCATTCTATGGGACGTTCCTCAGTCCTAACAAGGAAGGTGAGGCCGATACCTGCCACACCACGGATGAACCCAGAGAACAGTATGCTGAGTGGAACAAGCCAGTCACAGAAGAACAAATCCTGTGATCTCACTTATACAAGGTCCCTAGATATATGAAACTTCTATTCTATTCCATTCCGTCTGTAAGATGCTGGCCCTTATAAATGCAGGCACACTCCTGCCCCAGGGCCTTTGCACTAGCTATTCTTTCCACCGCTAATGCTCTTCCAAAGGTGGCCACATAGTCAAATCTCTCACCTGATCTACCCCCCAAATTCCTAAACTCCCTTAACCTGCTGATGGTCCTTGTCGCTTATAATTACGTCTACTGTTCCTTCTCTGTCTCCCCCGCTAGGTCATAGCCTCACAAGGACACGATCTTCATCTGCTTTGTTTGTTGATTCGCTGGGCCCAGAACAGTGCTTGGTACCCAAACTTTTGCTGAGTCAACAAGCAACGTGAGCTCTGGAGCAACTAATGTCAACGTGGAAATGTCTAAAGAGTGGTTACCTGCCTCCTCCTTTGTGTGGGTTTTAAACAGCTCCTACTTGAGAGAGAATTTTTTTTTTTTTTTGAAATACATAGAGAGCATGGCCTACTTGGGCCCCAGCTTGGCCAGGACAGCAGTTCAGGGGACACAGGATGGCCAAAGTTACAATTTTAGCTATTAGTCTATGGTTCAATTAAGTAAATCTGTACAATTACAATTGGGTGGGAAAATTTTCTGGACCTCATAGGCCAGGCCACAGCCTGAGGACAAGGTCAATGGGTGTTGCAGCTCAGGCCACCCTCCAGCAAGGGTAGTCTCCATGGGCTCCTCCATCAGCCCCCAGCTCCCCCCCAAAGTGGGCAGGGAGGGGCTCCAGACACTGCCCAGGGAGAGCAGAACAGCAGTCCCAAGGCAAAGTGGGGGAGCAGGAGAGGAGCCCTGCCCTCCACAGAGAGGCCTGGGGGGGGGGACCCTGAGTCAGCCCTGCCTCCACAGAGAGGCCTGGCAGGGGGAACCCTGAGTCAGCCCTGCCCTTCACAGAGAGACCTGGAGGGACCCCAGGTCAGCCCTACCCTCCACAAAGAAGCCCGGGACCCCAGGGAAGGCAGAAGAGGCCAGGGACTCATGTGCCTGTCGTTCCAAGGAACTCAGACCTTCAGCCTGGCCTCCAGGATGGAGCTGGGATAAGCTCTGAGCTGCGAGCAGCAGAGGCTGAGAGGGGCCCCATGACCCCCAGGACCTTCAGTGCCCCTTGGTCACCAGTGGCAAAGCACGGGACCTCCATTTAGAGCCAAAAAAACATCTCTCGCCAGATCCAAAGAGCCAGGAAGTCCCAGCCCCCTGCTAAAACCAGGCTCCAGAGCCCTCACCAGGCCCATCTCCCAGCACCAAGGCCTCGGCATCACCCCTGGGGCAGTTCTCACAAGGTCACACCTGGGGGGTCCCAACTTGCTCTTCCTGCCCCCAGAGGCTGCGGTGGTCCCTGGGCATGGCCACAGCCCTCCAGCCTCTGCCTCCTTGTGATCTTGCCTTCCTGTCTCTGTGTCCCTGTGCTTGTAGAAGGAATTCTCACTGGATTTAGGGCCCACCTGCTCCTTATCTTAATTTCTTCTGCAAAAGCCCTATTTTCTTTTTTTAAAAGATTTTATTTATTAATTCGTAAGAGAGGCAGGGACACAGGCAGAGGGAGAAGCAGGCTTCCTGAGGGGAGCCCGATGTGGGACTCAATCCTGGGACCCCAGGATCACACCCTAAGCCAAGAGCAGATACTCAACCACTGAGCCACCCAGGTGTCCCCAAACCCTATTTTCAAATAAGGTCACATTCACAGGTAATGGGTTAGAAGTTGGACATATCTTTTCCGGGGGAACGGGGGATGCTACAAAGTCCAATACGGGGCTAAGACCAAGGCAAAGCTAAATGACCTGAGCGTCACTTGAACCCGCACTGGCCAGACTGGCATCCTGGTCCAAAGTTCCCAGGGCCCGTCCTCACTCCCCTGACGCCAGAGAGAATGGGGAAGTGAGGCTGGGGTCCTACGTCAGTGCTCCCCTTGGCACACCCACCAGACCCCACAAGGCTCCTCAAGCTCACTGCAAGGCAGGAAGGTCCCCGACGATTTCCAGGGTCCTAGATAGTCGTGGAAAGATGCACCATGCACCCCAACCATTCACCGGCTCCCTAAACACCCACGGGGCACACGCTGGGGGCCCAGCAGCATCCTGAGCACAGGAGATGCCCCAGAGAAGACAGCAGCAAGGTCCAGCCCTGGTGGAGGTGACACCCCTGGGGCCAGGGGCACTGATGAACACCAGATAAACAAATCCTTGCAGGACATAACTTCAGGCCCTGAGGACACTGGGAAAAAAGAAAGCCAGAGGGAGAGTAAGAGGGCCTACCTGTCAAAAAAGGCAATCCAGGAAGGCCTCTCTGAGGAGGAGCATTGCAACAGAGGCTGAAGAAGTTGCAGCCTCCAGAAGCAACTGACGTACTAAGAAAAAAAAAATTTTTTTTAAGATTTTATTAATTTATTTGAGAGAGAGAGCATGACCAGGAGGGAGAGGGAGAAGCAGAGTCCCTGCTTCCCCAAGCAGGGACTTTATTTTTCATTTAATCAACACACATGTGGGCTTTTCTTTGTTTAAAGAAGCCCAGTGTAGAAACTCCCAAGGTGCACACCCTTGGTTACCCAGAAACTCCCTGTCCACAGGAGGGGTCGGTGGTGCAGCTGCAGGGTTGGGCCGCCGATGGTACAGACCTGCCCGCCCAGGCAGCAGCCACCTGCCAGGTGCTGCTACCAAGTGCTCCAAGGTGTCGAGTCCAGCAGGGATGGGCCTGGTATAAGTTACAGGCCAGCTTTGTCCAAAAAGAAAAAGAAAAAAAAGCCGTAGTGCTTGGGTGGCTCAGTCAGTGAAGCGTCTGCCTTCAGCTCAGGTCATGATCTCAGGGTCCTGGGATCTAGTCCTGTGTCAGGATCCCTGCTCAGTGGGGAGTCTGTTTCTCCCTCTCCCTGTGTCCTTGCTTGTATGCTTTCTCTCAAATAAATAAGCAAATCTTAAAAAATACATAAGCAAATAAGTAAAATCTTAGAAATAAGCAAAATCTTTAAAAAAAGAAAGCCAAAGAATATACATTTATCTCATCAATAATTGTTTTTATTTTTATTTTACTTTTTATTTTTTTTAATAATTGTTTTTATATTGATCACACGGTGAGCTGATATTTTGGATGCACTGGGTAAATAACACTAATTTCACCTGTTTCTTACTCCTTTTTTTTTTTTTTAAGATTTTATTTATTTATTCATGATAGACATAGAGAGAGAGCAAGAGAGAGGCAGAGACACAGGCAGAGGGAGAAGCAGGCTCCATGCCAGGAGCCCAACGCGGGACTCGATCCCGGGACTCCACGATCACGCCCTGGGCCAAAGGCAGGCGCCAAACCGCTGAGCCACCCAGGGATTCCCCATCTTACTCCTTTTCTCATGTAGCTCCTAGAAAATTCCAAATCAGGGATGCCTGGGTGGCTCAGCAGTTGAGCGTCTGCCTTTGGCTCAGGTTGTGATCCCGAGATCCTGGGATTGAGTCCCACATCGGGCTCCCTGTGAGGAGCCTGCTTCTCCCTCTGCCTATATCTCTGCCTCTCTCTGTGTCTCTCATAAATAAATAAATAAAATCTTAAAAAAAAAAAATTCCAAATCACACAAAGCCCTAGCATTCGTGGTTTGTACTATCTCCCTAAAGGTGGCACAGGTGTGGACACACCCGACAGGGCCCCACCTCCACTTTCCTGGCTCTGAGGCCTCTAGCAGTGTCTTAGCGCCTCAGCTTTTGGGTCTGCAGCATGGGAATAGTAACCGCCCCTACTTGGGGGAGCTGTGGATGAGATTTAGCACCGGGAGCCAAAAGTGCATGCAGCAGGTGCTCAACGTGAGGTAGCTTCAAGTATGAATCCCTGTGCTCGGTATTCAAGGCCTCACCTCGTTCTCCCCACACCAGTCCACTCTGGAAAGGCAGCTCAGCCCCACTCCCACAGCACTTGCCCCTGTGCCCGGGATCCCAGGGCACCCAAACCATAGCCCCACTCATCAGGTGCCACCTCCCCTGAGACATCTTCGGGAACTCGCTGAAACAAGTCTGGCTGGTCTGATCATCATCCTGCGCACAATCACCCACCCCGTGCTAGATGCTATACTGGGAATCTGAGGACACGAGGATGCACCAGATGGGGCCTCTGGCCCTGAGAAGCTGGGGACACACGGGGAGCCGGGAGCCATATGAGCCATCTGTAGAGCAGCATTCGGTAACTTGTGCCTGCCTCACCTCACTGGATTCTCTAAGGCTCATTTAACAGATACAGCCGTGGAGGCTTGAAGGCCAAGTGTCTCCCGGAGGTCACAGGCAGGGGGAGACCGACCCATGGGTTCCGTCCCCACACTGGCCGCATCCTTACCCGCCTCTCCCACCGAGCTCAGGGCAGCCCCAGGAAATAATCATTAACTTGACCCGGCCATTGAATTGCAAAACCTAATCCCTGCCCCAGCGATAAGATGGAACAGGCTCAGAGAAACACACTTGGGAGCAGGTGAGCCCAGAGGCCCAGAGGCAGGCCTGGCCCAGTTCTGAGCCGGGTGGGCCCTGCCCGCTGCAGATGGGCCGCACGTCGCGCCTACCGCCTCCTGCATCCCGGGGCTGGGAGGCGCGCCCTGGCCCTGCGCACGGCCCGCGAGCTCAGGGAGGACCAGAGCATGTGCTGAGTCAGTCTGAGGCCTGGGAACACCGCACCCTTGCCTACTGTTCCCCTCTCTTCTAGTTTTGTTTTTTTTCTTTTTAACATTTTATTTATTTATTCATGAGAGACACAGAGGGGGCGGGGGGTGGAAACACAGGCAGAGGGAGAAGCAGGCTCCATGCCGGGAGCCCGACGCGGGACTCGATCCCGGGACTCCGGGATCACACCCTGGGTAGAAGGTGGCGCTCAACCGCTGAGCCACCCAGGCATCCCTCTCTTCTGATTTTTAAAGACAATTAAAAGAAAAGGTGTTTATAGGAAACCCAAGCAGTTTGCAAAGACCACGGGGTGAGTTTCCTCCGCTAGGAAACCGAGCCATCCCGGGCTCCTCAACTTCCCTTCCACCCAACACCTTTCCATCAGCATGTCTTGGCTGTGCTCTCTCCAAGACATGCTGAAGTCCATCCACTTCTCTCCAACACCACGTCGCACCCAGCCCTGCTTGCTTGGACTGATGCGCTAACTTCGACACTGGTTTTCCTGCTTCTGCTCTTGCTCCTGGTCTGCTCTACATCCAAGATCAGAGTTATGCTTCTAAAAGATAAGTCAGCTCATGTCATTCCCCTGCTCAAACACCTCCCATGGCTCCCTATTTACCTCAGAATAAAATCCAAATCCCTGATAGTGACCTGATATGAGGTCTTGAGTGACCTGGCTCCCTATAACCACTGCAATCCGTCCTCCCAATCAACTACCTCACTGCTCCTGAGCCCACCAGGCAAGCTTCTGCCATAGGACCTTTGCACGGACTGCCTGCTCGCCCGGGGCAATCTTCCCTCCCATGTCTTCATACGGGGCTTCATTGGTGACCCCCTTACCCTTACATCTAAAGTCACCTTCTCAATGAGAACTTCCCTGAACACTCTTCATTCCCCTCAACAATATTTACTGAGTTCCCACTACATATCAGGCTCTAAGTATGGGGATTGTTGTGGCGAATGAAAAGGAAAAAAAACATCCTTTCTAAAATGGCCTTTCCATAGTCACATTCTATCCACCACCCTGTTTTGTCTTCCCGGCATTATCAACATCACAAATGCCTATGTATTTGTTGACGAGTTCCCCTTCCTGCTGCCTGGACTGCAGTCATGATGGATGGAGCTACAGCAGCCACCTTAGATCATGAGGCAACCTTGAGAACAGAAGCTACAAACAAAGGATAGTGGAACAGAAAGATAGGAGACTAGATCCCCACAACCTCTTGGAGCCACCCCACTGCTCCTAGGCGGTCTAGTCGTCGTCGAAGTGTCCATGAAACTCACAGTGAGATTCTCCAGCCTTCATTGGAATAGCTAACACACACACACACACACACACACACACACACACACACACAAATGACAACAAATGGTGGCCCAGAATGGAGCAACCAGAATGCTCACACTGCTGGTGCAAGAGTAAGAGGCGCATCACTGGAAAACGTTTGGCATTATCTGCTAAAGTAGAACAGGCTTTTGCCCCATGAGAGAGCAATGCCACTCCTAGGGTTTTCCTCAGAGAAATGAAAACACACATCCATGCACGCACAAATGTCAACAGCAGCTTCACTCATAACAGCCCCAACCTGGAAACACAAATGTCCACAAGCAAGGGAAAGGATGACAAGTGGTGGCATGTTCAGACAATGCGATGCCACCCAACAGAGAAAAGGAGGTGGACGCTGGATGCCCACAATGACACACAGGAACCAAGCACCACGTCAACCAACAGAAGCTCGACACAGGAAAACGTGCCGGAGGAGTCCGTTCCAGCAACGATCCCACGAGCGGGCAAAGCTGCAGTCTGGTGACGGAGGTGGGGGCAGCTGTACCCCAGGGCAAACACTGACAGAGGAGGAGAAGGACTGCCTTCGGCAGGTGATCCAGACGAGCATGACAAGCATGTAAACCTACATAAAAATTCATCCACTGCTACAGCTGACACTGTGTACTCCCCTGTATGGGTGTTAAAATCTAATTTTTATAAAAAAAAAGATTTTATCTATGAGACAGAGAGAGAGAAGGAGAGAGACAGGAGGGTGTGCACAAGCAGGGGGAGGGGCAGAGGGAGAGGGAGAAGCAGGCTCCCCACTGAGCAGGGAGCAATCCCAGGACCCCGAGATCATGACCTGAGCTAAAGGCAGGCGCTTCACCAACTGAGCCCCCCAGGTGACCCGAAATTCTGATTTTTAAAAAGAGAAAAATTAAAGCAAAAAATGTTCAAGGTGGAGGTGAGCGCTTCTCAGAAGGTAAGCACAGCCTAAGCCCACAGAGGCCCAGCAAGGGTGCTGGTGTCCCAACAAATCCGATTTCTGGGAGACCAACGAGGAGGCTGCAAGGGACCAGGACAGAGAGGAGAGGCAGAGGGCCGTCCCTACAAGCAAAGGGGCCCCAGCCCGATGGCCACAGCTGCCTCCCTGCCTGCTCCTCACCCTGCCCTCCTCCGCCTATGCACAGGAGCCCCCCAGAACTTCCTGGGACTCACTTTCTCATCTGTGCCACAGGGACTAGAAACGGGATCTACCCCAACTGTGACATCAGGCTGACACAAAGTGGTGAGAAGCACATGTTGCCTCTGTGTCTTCCTCCCAAAAACCCAGAATTCTGGTCTAATCCCGAGAAAAACATCATACGAATCCCAATAGAGGGATATCCTACAAAATCCCTGAGCTTTCCATATCCAGGTCACCAGAAACAAGGAGAGTCTGAGAAGCCGTCATGGCCTAGAGGAGCCTGGGGAGACACTGTGACCGGAGGTGACGAGGGCTCCCACGTAGAATCCTGGTATGGAGAAAGGGTATTAACTAAAAACCCAGGCAAGCCAGAGTGTAGACCCCAGTCAACACCAACACATCATCGTCAGTCCACTTACAGGGACGAGCCAGTCACCCTGATGAAAGGTGTTAGCAGCGGAAATGGGGCGTGTGGAATGTGGGAGCTCTGTATTCTCTCCCCGATTTTTCTATATGTCTAAAACTGTTCTAAAAAGAAAGTTATTTCAGGGACACCTGGGGGCCTCAGTGGTTGAGCATCTGCCTTTGGCTCAGGTCATGATCCTGAAGTCCTGGGATCGAGTCCCACATTGGGCTCCCCGCAGGGAGCCTGCTTCTCCCTCCACCTGTGTCTCTGCCTCTCTCTGTGTCTCTCATGAATAAATAAATAAAATCTTAAAAAAAGAAAAAGAGAACCCAGGACTGGACACACTCTGGGTGGCTTCTTCCAACTTGTGCAGGGGCTGGGGGGGAGGCCTCTGCTTTCACAGATGACTCTGGACCTCAAACACCTTCCAGCTGCAGACCGACCTGCCACAGGCCCGCCACTGCCTCCTCCTGACTTCAGTGACCACAGGGCAGCCTTGCTGGACAGTGACGTGACAGTGGCAGATCATCCACTGAGGCGTACTCCACAAAGAACCCAGCCAGCTACACCCCACCCAGGAACACCAGTGGAGAGGAGCCCCCAGAAGCCAGCCTCCCCTGTCCTGGGATATGGCATCAGAACCAGGAGGGTCCCGTCAAAGCCCACCTCAAAAAGCCAGCAGGTTCCCCAGGGGGACCCAGATTCAGCCAGGGGGTGAGTTCTGGATCGCGTGGTATTTCAAAACATCTGAATCTGCTGACAATACTTTTTAAATGGTAAGATAAATGTCGGATTTCCGACAACTTTTGAAAACCAGGGAGATGTGTGTCCCCTCATAGCCGTAGCCTGCTGGAACTGAGCTGGCTGGCAGGTGAGTCTCCAGCTGTCACAAGGCCCTCAGCTCCCAGGCCCTTGACACCAGGCCGTCCCAGCCCTCTGCCGCCTGCCACCCTCACAGGGGCCTGAGTCTGCCCGCCGTCCCTGCATCCAGCAACGCAGGAGGGGAATACAGCTTTCACTCACTCGTTCACTCCTTCCAACCCTGCCTGAGCATCTCGTGTGCTCCCCACCGGTGCTCAGGGTTACGGGGGGCGTCAAGGAAACAGGAGCTGAGCACGAAGTGAGAGAGGAGATCTGGCGCTCAGAAATGACTCAGATACTCAACTGGAGGAGCGCACGGGCACCCAACGTGTTCACGGACGTGCGCTAGCACGCACCAGGGCTCCCACAGATCACAGGCAGGAGAACCAACTGGTCCAACCACCTTGGAATACTGTCGGGCAGTACCTGCTACAGCAGAACACGTACATCCATCCCCGCATCCCGGCAACCCCGCGGGAGCCTGCCTCCCCCTCTGCCTGGGTCTCTGCCGCTCTCTGTGTCTCTCACAAATAAATAAAATCTTAAAAATGATAGTATTGATAAATAAAAAGGAATAAATAAACCACTCACTTGCCCAAGGGTACAAACCCCACAGAGGCAGAGGGTTGTGACCTCCAGTCTGCCCCAAATCCCGCACTCTAACCACTGTATCTTCTGCCTCAGGACGGCTCCCTGCAGGTGTGGAAGAGGAAGGATCACTGATGACCAGGGGACCACTGGGAGGCACACACTGTCCTCAGCCCCGTCCCTGGGGGGATCAAGCCCAATCCCACCCTCCACCCCTCAAATCAGGGCCTCCTCCAGACCCCCTAAATATGCCACTGTGATGAAATCCAGTAGTCCACCCATCCTTGCTCTCTCTGGCAGGCACAGATCACCCTCGGGACCCCCCTTCTCCACGTAGGAGTCAGGCAGAGGAGAAGAGGGCCTTTAATTCCTTAACGTCATTCCAATAACAAAGCAGGGTGTTTGCAACAAAGACAGGGTCCAGCAAACTGCAGCCCACAGGACAAGTCTGTCCTGACGCCCGCTTCCACTCATCCCAGAGGCTCACAATAGGTCTACTTCTCTTTTTAATTTTTTTTCTGGATTTTTATTTATTTATTTGAGAGAGAGCATGCACAAGGCGGGGGAGAGGCAGAAGGAGAGGGAGAAGCAGGCTCGCCGCCAAGCAGGGAGCCCAACGTGGGGAGGGCTTGATCCCAAGACCCTGAGATCAAGACCCAAGCTGACATCAGACACCCAACTGACTGAGCCACACGGGTACTCCTGGTTTTACATTTCTTAATGTTTGAAAAAAAGTACAGAAAGAACACTGTTTCATGACGTGTGAAAGTTACATAAAATTTGCATTTCAGGGGGGCGCCAGCGTGGTTCAATCAGTTGAGTATTTGCCTTCGGCTCAGGTCATGATCTCTGGCTCCTGGGATCGAGTCCCACATCAGGTTCCCCCGCTCAGTGGAGGAGTCTGCTTCTCCCTCTCCCTCTGCTGCTCCCCCTACTTGTACTCTCTCTCTCTGTCAAATAAATCAAATATATATATATATATATTTTTTTTAAGATTTATTTTTATTTATGATAGACAGAGAGAGAGAAAGAGAGACAGGCAGAGGGAGAAGCAGGCTCCACGCCAGGAGCCCGACGCAGGACTCGATCCCGGGACTCCAGGATCGCGCCCCGGGCCAAAGGCAGGCGCGAAACCGCTGAGCCACTCAGGGATTCCCCCAAATATATATATATATATTTTTTAAATTCACATCTCAGTGCCCATAAATAAAGTTGTAGTGCACACAGCATCACCCACTCAGGGGTGCATCACCTGTATCATACCCTGCAGTCCAGGGGTACAGGTGAGCGTGGGTGACACAGAACCTGTTCGGCCTGCAGAGCAAAAAATATTTACTATTTATTCCTTTCCAAAGTTCGCTGGCCCCTGTTGTCTCCACCTTGGCCGCCACTCGGCCACGGGGAGTCTTCCCCTCCCTTCCAGGCAGCACCATAGAGCGACCAAAGTGACCCGGACCCGCCCTGAAGAAGGCACTCAGGCTTCAACGTGCCACCAGAATTATTACTAAATGAGCTTGCTTCGCTCGCCTTGGCTCCGGTTCAAGAACGCAGTGTGGAGCTTGCCAAGGTCTCATAAAATGGGGCAACAGAGGTTTGAGACTGGAGGAATCAGAAGCTCCCGGCTGCCTCCTTCAAAGCCTTAGTCTTTTGCAAGAGCTCAGCATGTTGAAATCTGACCATGGCCAGTGGGCTGGGCGATCTGGCCACAGCTGTGAACCCGACTCCCCCTCCGGTCTCACCCACCATGATTTTTTTTTCTTTTATTGCATAAAACTTCTCAACTTCACCATTTTTAGGTGTGTACATTTCAGTGACATCAAGCCCACTGACCTTGTTGTGCGACCAGGCCCATCATCTGTCCCCAGAACTTTTTCATCTGCCCAAACGGAAACTCTGTCCCCGGGGAGCACCAAGGCCCCAGCCCCTGGCGCCCCCTCCTAGGTCCTGTCCCTAAGGCCCTGACTCCTCTGGGTGCCTCGTAGGTGGACTCGTGGGGGACGTGTCCTGTCGCGGCCGGCTGCTCTCACACTCAGCGCTGTGTCCTCAGAGCTCGTCCACGGGATAGCAGGTGTCAGGGCCGCCGTGTTCCCATGGCTGCATCACATGCCAGCATATGGACGGAGCTCACTTTGTCCGCTCGCTGGTCTGTGGACACCTGAGTTGCTTCCACTTTTTGGCTGTTGTGAATCATGTGGTTCTGAACAAGGGTGTGCAGATATCTGCTTGTCTGCTCTCGGTTCTTTGGGGGAGATGTCTGGAAGCAGAACTGCTGTCATACGCCAATTCCATGTCTGATTTTTCCAGGAACCTCGCGCCCTTTTCCACAGGAGCCGCACCATTCCACCTCCCCACCGGCAGTGCACCAGGGCTCCGACTTCTCCACACCCTCGCCAACATGGGTGAGCTTCTGGTTTTTTGTGGTCGCCATCCTGATGGGTATGAGGGGGATCTCTGGGGTTTCCGCTGGCACTTTCCTGACGATGGTGATGAACATCTTTTCAGATGCTTTTGGTCATTTGTGCATCTCTTCCGGAGAAATCTCTATTAAGTCCTTGGCCTGTTTTGTTTGTTTTTTGTTGCTCAGTGGTCCTACCAGTAAATTAAGGCCAGATTTAAGGCCACACTGTCCGTCTGCTCTTGATTATCCTCCTATCTGGTATTTTTGTCCTGGAAGAGATCCCACAGCCCCTCAAACAGAAGTCTACGAGCTGTCCTCGACCTCCATCCCTCATACCCCAAGTACAGTCCATTGGCACAACTCAGTGGCTCTCCCTACAAAAGAAATCTCAAATCTGCTCCTGTCTTCGAAGGTGTCCCGACAAACTAGAATCAAATCTAAACCTCCTCACCATGTCCTACAAGGCCCCAGCCTGCCTCTCCCCATCCTCAGCCCCACTCGCTATTTCCTCTTCAGACACTAAAGTAACCACCTGCCCATCTCTGGGCCTTTGCTCATGCTGCACCCAGGAAGCCACTCCCATGCCTGACCCCTCCTCAGAAAGGCCCACCCAGCCACCCCACCAGTCCCTAAGGTCAACTCACCTGCCTTGCTCCCTTCAGACACCGTTTGTGAGCGTCTCTATCTGCCTGTGCACGGGCGTCCCTGCAGCTACTATGTCAGTAGCCGAGAGGGGGGCCCGGTCAGCTCTGCCCACAAAGGCACTCCTACACTGCTCTGTGCCCAGCACACAGTACGTGCTCAGCAAACACGTGCCGAAGGAATGAGCAGCCTTCCTAATCACTCGGCCCCCTCCTGCCCCTTCCTGTCTGTTCCACTCCCTGCTTCACAAACCGACCTGACCCATCCATCCACAGGGACCGAAATCAGCTGAGGCAGAGGGTGATGAATGCAAAGCATGCCCCTGGCGGGAGGAGGGGGCCCCCTGGAGCCTTCCCAGCCTCCACCGCGGTGGGTCAACCAGACCATAGGTGTGAGAGCTCTCAAAAAGTCAGAGATGTTGCAGAAATGCAAGGCCATCCAAAACCATCAAGAGGGTTCAAGAAGCCCTTCCCAACACTGCCCCCCAGGGTTGAAGGATATCTCAAACCTCAGCTGGACTCTGTCCAGCCCCAGCCTTCCTTCCTCCCCCACCAAGGACACAGGTGGCCATGACCGCTGACCGTCCACCACACTCACTGCTCCCTGGCCACAAAGGGAGGTCAGAGACGTCAGTCCTTGCGTCTTATGGGAGAAGATGGTGAGGGCCAGGTTGCCTGCCAAGGACAGCCTTCCCGCCTCCAGGCCCTTGGTGCCACCTAACCCGAGCCTCACTGGTCTGCCACCGTCCTGTTCCATGTCCTCTGAACACACAGTGCCTCGCCACCCCCACCATCACCACCCCCAGCTCTTATCAGGAACGGGTAGTGCCCAAAGCACTGTGTTCACCCAGTCTTCGGCTGTATGGATCCTCACAGCACCCCCACCTTACAGATGGGGAAACTGAGGCAGGATGCTTGCGGTGGGTTTAAGGTCCCAGGAGCTCCCGATGGCCCAGATTTCCTCTGGGATCTCTTCCATCACCCAGGACCGCTGGACAGCCTCCAGGAACAAATTCTGAATTTACTCCAGAAAGAGCCTAGGAATTGGTGTTGACAATGACAGCCTGATGCAGCCACCGCACAGCTGAATATACACCGGGCCCATCACGTCCCATTTACCAACTGATCTATCCCTCGCAACAACATCTGTGTGGCCAGGGCTATGACTATCCCCGTTTTACAGATGAGGAAGCCGACGTCCGGAGAAGTGTCACTTGCCCACAGCCACACAGCTGGAGAGCATCATCCTGCTGAAACCAGCAGACCTCAACCAACCAAAGAACAGATCCCAGCTAACGCTCATGAACAGCTACAAATCTAGATTTCCATATAAATCTGCCTATCTTTAAATGCTGGGTACCAATTTACTTATATAAAATTTTCTGATTAGGAGTGTGTGGCCACACAAAACACCTCCCCAATCAGGTCTGAGCTATAACCCTGGGAACCAAAGCAGAGGGCACAGGGGCTGGTCCAGGCTCTACTTCCACCAGCAGCTGTGTGACCTCTGGCAGTGTCTCAACCTCTCTGAGCCTCTGTGACTCCACTGGGAATACACACATAATCACACCACGGAGGCATTATGAGGATATAATAAGCTGTTCTACGTGCAGCTTGGTGCCTGGCATACAGCAAGCATTCAATCAATGCTAGCTGCTGTTGGTGGTATCATCCTTCCTGTAGGGAGAGGAATGCTGGCCCCTCAAAAGACATGTCTACCTGGACCCTTGATTTGACCTTATTTGGAAGAAAGGTCTTTGCAGACTCAGCTAAGTATCTCAAAATGAGATTATCCTGGATCACATGGTGGGTCCCAAATCCAGTGGCAAGATTCAAAGAAGGGCCATGTGAAAAGGGAGGCAAAGATTAGAGGGATGTGGCCACCAGCCAAGGGCCACCTGGAGCCACCAGAAGAGCGAGGCAGGCCAAAAGTCTAAAATCCTGGTGTCTGTCCTCCAGAGCTGAGAGAGGATGTATTTATTGCTTTAAACTACCAAGTCTGGGGATCCCTGGGTGGCTCAGCGGTTTAGCACCTGCCTTTGGCCCAGGGTGCAATCCTGGAGTCCCAGGATCGAGTCCCACGTCAGGATCCTGGCATGGAGCCTGCTTCTCCCTTCTCCTGTGTCTCTGCCTCTTTCTCTCTCTATCATAAATAAATAGATAAATAAATAAGTCTTTTAAAATAAAAATAAAAAATAAACTACCAAGTCTGTGATCATTTGCTACAGCAGCCCTAGAAATCTAATATGCTCCCCCAAGAAAGTTCCAGAAGACACACAGATGTTTCTAAGCAAGAAGGCTTTTGTAAGATGGATCTCAGGGAAACGAGCTCTTCCCCAAGGTGTTGGCGGGAATGAGGGAGCCACAGCCCTGCTTCGGCAGCTTCTGTTTACAGAGTCCACAGGGAAGAGGGAGGGCCTCCAGCCAGGGCCCTCTGAGGTGATCTACATGCCAGAACAAGGATCTCCAAGATCCACCCCCAGGTACCAGACCCACGGCAGAGACAGGCATGCCGAGTATGTACCATGTGTGCCTGGG
This sequence comes from Vulpes lagopus, assembly GCF_018345385.1. Classification (NCBI taxonomy): domain Eukaryota; kingdom Metazoa; phylum Chordata; class Mammalia; order Carnivora; family Canidae; genus Vulpes; species Vulpes lagopus. Next base: position 31,623,314 of record NC_054837.1, read on the forward strand.
AAGGAAGGATGTGCCAGTCTCTAAAAGACACAAACACTGACTTTTAGGAGGGAACTAGTAAACCAAGTTACCAAGGACCTACTGGAGCAAATACTCATTGTCAGGGCAGGGAGCGGTGGCTCTTCATATTGCACCTTATTTTGAGCTTGTACTAGTTTTTTTGTATGCTTTCAATTTTTAAAAATCATACCCCTTGTTTTATTTCTTTATCTCACTTCTGATGTCAGCAGGGGCTTTCTGGGCAAGCACTGGCCTGCAGAGCACATCCAGTCCAGCCGTGACGAGTAAGAGGGCCATCTGAGGCCGTGTGAGCTGAGAAAATCAGCCCTGCTGCACAGGCCCCAAGTAGCTGTTGGAAAAAAAACAAGTTCCCAGAGAACCCCAGAACTGGGGGCTGAATTTGAACCTAGGGACCTGCAGGCCCGAGGATCAGAAACACATGTTGTGGTGGGTTGAAGAACATCCCCCAGAATTCACATCCAGCTGGGACCTCAGAATGTGACCCTATTTGGAAATAGCATCTTTACGGATGGAATCGAGTTAAGGATCTGGAGATGAGTTCTTCCTAAATCCAATGACAGGTGCCTTATAAGACAAGGAGAGGACACAGAGGCACACGGCGTGTGAGCACAGAGGTCCTAGGAAATTAATACACACATGCACAGTCACATACCAGTATTAGCAGGTGGGGACACCCACGCTGGTGTTGAACAGCACAGAGGGGGTGAGGGGTCAGCCACATTCTCTCCCGGTCCTGGACACACACCAACCTCGTGCCCTGAGCTTTCTCTGGAGAACCTCACAACCTCTGCCACTCCGGAGTTAGCTGGCCTCAGCCACCAGGAGCCTGAGATTTCCAATTAAACCACACCCAAGGCCTGGGGACCATTTTATGTTACCCCCCAACAGACTCCTCAAACTTTGAGCCTTGGATTCTGCAACTCCAATGACATACAAAAGAAAGGTGACCGAAACTTAGGACATGGAAATCAAAACCACACCCATGGCAACCACAGAGGCTCAAGAAGGCCTGAACGTAGCAGGCACTGGCGTGGACGTGGGAGGAACAGCAACTGCCCTTCTGGAAGCTACGGTGAATGAAGACAGCTCTCTGGCACTCTACGACCCAGCAATCCACCGCCAGCATCCCGAGGAAGTCCCCGAGAACTACAGGTGTGGGGCTGGGATGTCTGCTGCTCATGGAGGCCAGAGCCCACAAAACCGGCACCAGCAGGAAGGGAAAGAACGAAACATGAAGAAATCCGAGGGCAGCAGGAAGCAGTGAGCCGAGTGCACATGCAGCAATGCAGGCAGGCCTCAAGACCAGAGCACGACTCCAGGACAGCAGAACTCAGAGTCCCGAGCCGTGAGCCCAGGTGAGCCCTCCCCAAGGGCTCCCAACTCCAGGTATGTCCAAGGGCACGTGAGGGCAGAGCTAAAGATGCACATGCCAGGACCGGCAGGCCTACCCCTGCTGTGGACCCCTGGGGAACATGGGTGAGTACACTCTGGGGCAAGGGCCAAGAGTGTTCACAACCCAGCACACAGGGACTCACGGCCACCATGAACAGGAGACACCCGGATGGCCACGCGGTATATCGTACGACCGTGAAAATCAGGTGTGACTTTTTGCAGCAACAAGGCAAGATCTCACCAACATAATGAGAAGTAAAAACAGATACAAAAAGTATCTATGAAAAAAAAATAAAAATAAAAATAAATTTTAAAAAAAAAGTATCTATGTGGGTCTCAGACTATCTGGGCTGAGCTGTTAGAACAAAATACCATAAGACGAGGTGGCTTATTTATTTCAGTAGACGTTTATTTCTTTTTTTTTATTTTTTTTTTTTAAGATTTTATTTATTTATTCATGAGAGACATAGAGAGAGAAGCAGAGACACAGGCAGAGGGAGAAGCAGGCTCCATGCAGGGAGCCCGATATGGGATTCGATCCTGGGACGCCAGGATCATGCCCTGGGCGGAAGGCAGGCACTAAACCACTGAGCCACCCGGGGATCCCTATTTCTTTTTTTTTTTTAAGATTTTTATTTATTTATTCATAGAGATGGAGAGAGAGAGAGAGAGGCAGAGACACAGGCAGAGGGAGAAGCAGGCTTCATGCAGGGAGCCCGATGTGGGATCGATCCAGGGTCTCCAGGATCACACCCTGGGCTGCAGGCAGCACTAAGCCGCTACGCCACCAGGGCTGCCCAGATGTTTATTTCTTACAATAAGGAGCCTGGAAGTCTGAGGGTGCCAGCGTGGTTGGAGGACAGCAGTCCCTCTGGCTGCAGATTCTCAACGTGTCCTGAATGGGGGAAGGGGCAGGAAACTCCCTGGGGTCTCTTTTATAAGGGCACTGATCTCATCCATGGCACCTAACGGCTCTCTGCTCCCATGATCAAACTACCTCCTAATACCATCGTCCAGGCCATCAGGTGTTCAGTGTGTGAGATGAAGGGAACACAAACACGTCGACTATAATGATCTGACCCTGGCTCCGAAAAACCCAGGCCCTTCTCACAAGTCATCAACTCCAAAGTCAATCCAAAGCCTCACCTAAATGTCTAAATCAGGTGTGAGCCTGTGAGATCAAAAATGCTACGCAGGGTTCTGGAACACCACAATCCAGGTCTGACAGTCTCATTCCAAAAGGAGAAAAATGGGAGAACAGGTCCAAGGGGAGCCCAAAACCCAACGGGGCAAGCAACACTAAACCCCAAGGCTGGAAAACAATGCCCCTAGGCTGATGTCCTGCTTTTTTTTCCGGGTCCACCGGGGTTGTGGCCAGGCCGTCCTGCAATTTGCTGGGCACGGCCCATGCAGCAGCTGTCCTGGGTGGAGTTGCACGGCGCTGGCTCCACCTGCCTGGGGTCCGTGGGGTGCAGGGCATCACCCCAACACAGCCCATCCAGCAGCCCCACTGGGCAACCACCCTCTGCCTGGAGAGCACGCCTACACTCCCCCCTACACCCTGGGGCAGAAGTCACCTGGCTGGTTGAAATCCAGGTGATGTCCCTCCTCTGATGGCCTCTGAATCATTTCTGGGGTCCTTCCCTCATCTTGAAGAAGAGCACAGGTGCGGCCGAACGGTCCCACAGTCCATCCCGTAAAGATCTAAGAATTCCAGCTTCCTTCCCTCACTCTGTCCTTGTCCTTCCCCTCCGGTTCCCGCTGGCTGTCTTCCCACTGCCGGGGTGATGAAGTCTGCCTCACACCCACAATGATCCCCTTATCAAACGGTCATTAGCCACACCCTTGGCCTTCTCTTCTGAACAGGCTCTCATTGTCTCCACTATGGACAGGCTGAGAAGTTTCCAAATGTCTCAGTTCTGGTCCCCTTTGATGAACATCCTATGTGTCGCCTCCCCTCTGTTCACATTTTACTACAAGCGCCCGCAGAAGGCAAGCCACACCTTCCACACTGTGCCTCAGTGTCCAGTTTCATCACGTGCAAGCTCCTTCCACGAGATACCAGGACGCACACTCAACCCAGCACATTCTCTGCCCCCTTCTCTCAACAACGGTCTCTACTCTGCTTTCCAAGCAGGTCCTCACGTCCGCTGGTGACCATACTCTGCCCACGACCATCAGGAAGGGTGTTCTCTGAGAAGATGGGGGCTCTCGCCAGCTCCCCTTTTCTCCATCTGAGTCCTCACCAGGGCTAATTTTAATGGTCTGCTCGTGGCAATGTGGGCTCTCTCCAGCCTGTGCCCCAAATTCTCCCAGCCTCTGCCCATTACCCAGTTCCACGGCCACTTCCCCAGTTTCTGGGTACCAATTTCTGTCTTAGGCCAACCAGGCCGCTGGATCAAAATGTCATAATAGGGCAGCTTCTAAACAACAGACTTGTTTCTCATGCTCGAGGCGGGGAGTCTGAGGTCAAGGTGCCAGCATGGTCGGGTGAGAGCCCTCTTCTGGGTCGTAGGCTTTTTGCTGTGCCCTCACCTGGCAGAAGCAGCAAGGGAGCTCCTGGGGATTCTTTTAAAAGGGCACTAATGGGGGGCTGGGGGGCTCAGTTGGTTCAGCCTCCAACTCTTGGTGCTGGCTCAGGTCACTGGATCAAGCAAGCCCTGGGTCGGGCTCTTTGCTCAGTATGGAGTCTGCTTATCCCTCTACCCTCTTTCTCTCTCTCTAAATAAAAAGGCTCTAATGCTTTTATAAGGGCCCCACCCTCCTGACCCCATCACTTCCCAAAGGCCTCATACCATCACCTGGGCGTAAGGTTTACCATATATAAATTTTGGGAAAACGGACACTCAGACCAAATCTCAGGATGCAGACAGGAGAACACAACAGGGAGCAAAACAGGCCAGGAACAGCTCCTCTGCCGGGGCTTCTGGGGGGTACACGGGGTTCTGCTTTTCTGTCTTGGGGCAACCACGCAGATGTGAGGTCTCTGCTTAACTGCATGTGTCTCCGGCACCTCCCTCGAAGCCCGTTTTATTTCACCCCAGAGAGAAATCAAAGACTCCCGAGTTGCAACAAGGAAGCGAGAGGCCGCCGTGGGTGGAATCCAGGAAGCCTGGGAACAGGCAGGCGAAGGAAGTCCCGGGGATGCAGAGTCTCCCGCAGCTGCCAAGGGATTCCGGCTGCAGTGGGCTCGGGGCCCAGTAGGGCCAGCATGACCTCCAGCACCCGCCCAGAGGCCAGATGGGGCCAGGCTGATGGGGCACAGGGTTTCTACAGGATTCAGAGGGATGGGCTGGGGGGGTGCAGAACAGAGGGGCGCCCCCACCCCTGCTCCAGTGTCCCAGGGCCCCCTGATGCCCCCCCTCAGCTCTGCAGCCCAGAGGCAGAGGAGTGTCCGGTGCAGCCCACAGGTGGTCATGCTTCCACCGTTAATCCAGAGGTGGGGAGGGCAAAAGGCCGCTGGAAGGATCCTGGGGCCTGGGGGCTTCCCGTAAGGGGGAGGAATCAGAGTGAGAATAGAAAGCAGGCGGAGGGGGGACAACTGAGAGGGGCAAGGCCAGAAGGCATCACTGGCTCTTGCTGTCTCGGGGGGTGGAGGAGTGGGGGGTTGTGTTCAAACTCTCCCTGGAGTCCTGGCCTGCTGCAGGTGGGGCTGCCAAGCCGGGGGGTTGGGTCAGACACCCACCCCAACTCAGCCAGAAGAGCTCTACTCCCATCTGATTCACACAAGGAGGCTTTTGTGTCGGAATCTGTTGGAAGAAAACGTGCACTCATGAGGAAACAATCCGCCAGATCCAAATTGAGGGGCATCCTGCCAAAAAAACTGGCCTGGTCCCCTCACAAACAAACCTCAAACAATCAGCGGAGCTCGGGAGAGGGCTCACGCCAGCCCCCTGCACGGTTCTGGCAATTTCTCCAAAATAAGATGTTTCAAACTAAAGCCTCGGGTGGGGGGAAAAAAAAACACACACACACGCACACGGGCTGCTTTTTGGTTGTTTTACAAAGCCAAATGGCCCCTCGTAGGAATGGCTGGGACATGCACATGGTGGAGGCTTCCCAGGCCTCCAGACAGACCAGTGAGAGCTACCCAGGTGAGCTGGGAGGATTTTAGAAAAGAAAGCAACAACGATGCACTGAGAATGGCAAGACGTAGGGAAGGGGGTGCAGTACGATCCCACTTAGGGGAAACAGAGGGAGGCTAATCCTTCTCTAAGCACATGTCCGTAAGGTTAAGGCAATAGCAAGAGCAAACACTCATGTGACACTTGCTGTTATCCTGAGTGCTTTACATATGCCAACTCCACTTTTTAAGAGCCTTAGAGAGGAGATACCTTCATTAATTCCATTTTACAGAGAAAAAAGTAAGGCACAGAGAGGTTAAGTCACTTGCCCAAAAGCACACAACTAGGAAATGGCAGCAATAGCATCTGAACCAGACTGTCTGGCTCCAAGGCCCACGCTCTTGGATCCACCTTATCTTCTGGATGCCAAAAGCCTGGCCAAGGGCTGGAGAGAACCCCAGGGATTTGAGAACTCGAGACGGACCTTGGCAGTGACCTGCTGCACCACCTCATTCAGTACCCCCTACCAGCTCCCAGCCTGCCACTCTGCCCCATGCCTCTTACCCAAATGGAAATGACCACGTAGGCACCCAGGGCACCTGTCAGGGATGCACTCAGGGGCCCTGACCCCACACACCTCCACACTGTCCTCACTGAAGAAGGATGTGCCCCAACGTTTGGGGCAAGGGCCAGCAGGCTGGTAGGTCTCCATTCCTCTAGGGACTACTGCTTACAGGTGTGCTAAGCCCCATTGCAGAATATTACTGCTGGCTACGAGGGTTCCAGGTCAACCCCCCCCCCCCCCCACCATCTGCACCTGCGCAGACTGTGATAAAGGCCACAGGGTCTCAGCTCATCCCTCGCTCACCACCCTCCCCTCCAGCACATACCCTGGGAACCACCAACCGAAGGCAGACAAAGCCTGAACTTTGGCACACCTCCAGCTCTGATGCCTCTCCCGGTTTATAAAAAACATCTCTTGCCAATCCTGCCGCCAGGACATGGCAGACAGGGATAGAGGATGCCAGGTGCTCCTGCAACTGTTCAGCCTCTCCCAAGCCCTGTTCCCCTGGCCCATCTGGCCTCCACCCAGCATCCCACTTCATCTGCTCACCTGGGACAATCTGCCCTGCCAGCACTCATTGCCAATTTGCTCTGTGGCCTCATGTAAATCCCCGCTCCCTCTGGGTTTTGTTTTCCCCAAAGGAAAAATTAAAAATGAAGCTGAGTTCCAGATAAAACGATCTGAGAGACTATGAAACCCTCCCTGATAAAAACAATTAGGTGATAAGTCACCACTCCCTCAAGAGGTCTTCGATTGGACCAAACACTGCAACTGCCAGGGTCACTGAGGCAATGACATAAAGAGGGAAAGCTGGGGCAAAGGGCCTTTCAACCATTTTTGCTACCTGTTACCTTTTCCTCTCTTGCTAACAACCCCACCCCACCTACCCCACTTCCTTCTCATTTAGGGCACCAGCCCACCAACCTAACTCCCTGGGCCAATCACTGCAGCCCATTTCTCAAGCCAAGGTGACTGGCTCCGAGGGGTGCATGTAACACAGGCCCAGCCTATCAGAGCCAATGAACATTCACAGCACCTTTTCCCAGTCACTAGGAAAATTCTCTAATTACCCTTCAACTCCCTCCACAAGGTTCCCTTCAGAGACTCCTGGGGAACTGTAAAGCAGCCAGTCTCTCCCCCGAAGAGTGCAAGTGGGCCCTACATAGAGACGATGGTGAGTGATACGGAAGCACACATACCCCAAAAAAGGAATCTTTAACTCCAGGATTGCATTCAGCCTGCCGGTTGCCTCATTACAGGGTCCCCAGGAAGAAAAGTAGGGCCATGAGAAATTCCCTCGCCACCCTCCCTCTGTGCTCTCCAGGCTGACCTGAACCCAGAATCCAATCGACAGATGATTCACTGAGTGCAAGGTAAAGATTCTGCATGGGTGAGGGCACCTGGACTACACCTCCACAGTCCCTTACAGAGTAAAATCATCAGCAGAAGGGACCGGAGTCTCCCTCTCCAGCCTCACAGAGTCTCTACTGGTGGGGACCAGAGTTGGCACATAAATGATTCCACTTTAATGCTGACTCTCGGCTTAAATGCAGCAGAAGGGAAACATGCTCTTCCCCCCACCCCTCACCCCATGCAAGTGACCATCCCTGCTCCCTCCAGGAAGCAGAAGGAAGGGGCTCCAGACCAGCTCCCATGCCCCCCCCCAGCCCCTCAGCCAGGACAGGCGCTGTTTCTTGACCTACCACTCACAGCCCTGACGACATCTTTGTAAATCATGTTGGGACAGAGAAGGGGTCAAGCAAAGCAGGAACCACCCAGTCACCAGAATCACAGAGAAGTCATAGGAGGCTTGTTAAGACTCAGGTGCTGGATCCAGGACCCCATCACAGAGACCAGGCTCCCGGTGGCTCCTCTGTGCCAGGCATTGTGCTATAGCAAGTATTTTCCTGCATTTTCTTCGCTACAACCCTAGGAGGTGGGCCTGGGGAAACCAGAGCCCAGAATGGTTAAGTAACTCACCACCATCACATAGAAAGGAGTGGAAGAGCCAGTAATGGAATCTAAGGAGTCCAGTTCCAAAGCTCATGTTTTTGAGGGTCCCTGCTGGGATCCCTTCCAGCCTCAGCCCAAAGTCCTATGCCAGCCAGGTCTCTGCCCTGGACCAGGGTCCCCAACGATGGGACATGAACAACACAGACAAGGCCCTGTCTCATGGAACCTCAAGCATATGACCAATATAACTTCTGAGAATGGCAAAGGTTTGGAAGAGAGTAACACAGAGTGGTTATAGCACAGACAGGGTAGACAGTGGGAGTGGGGTTCACGGGGCAGGTTGGTGGTCAGTGCATATCTTTTTCAAGAGGTTGCATTTGAGCTGAAGCATAAAAGAGGAACCAAGCATAAGAGCCATCTGCTCCATTCCAGAGCAGGAATAGCACATGCAAAGGCCCTGGGGTGGGAAAGAACACAGGTGCACTGCAAGAAAAGAAAGGCCTGTGGGGCTGGAACAGGGTAAGAACTCTGGGGAGAGTTGACACAGGCAGGGGCCCATGAAGAGGAGACTTTCAGGCTATGGGGGCAGATAGGCTTCCGGCCACGCAAGAAGTTTTTAATCACAGTAGTGAAATGACCCAACTTACATTTTCTTTTTTTTTTTTTTTAAACTATTTTTTTAAATTTTTATTTATTTATGATAGTCATACAGAGAGAGAGAGAGAGGCAGAGACACAGGCAGAGGGAGAAGCAGGCTCCATGCACCAGGAGCCTGATGTGGGATTCGATCCCGGGTCTCCAGGATCGCGCCCTGGGCCAAAGGCAGGCGCCAAACCACTGCGCCACCCAGGGATCCCCCAACTTACATTTTCTAAAGAGCATTCCAGCTGCAGCAGAGAGAACAGACAGCAGAGTGGCAAGAAGATGCAGGAGCAGACAGCGCAGTAAGGAAGCTTGCCAGAGATCGGCAGTGGGGCCCATGTAGGGGAGGGAAGTCAGCCCCACATCCCCGTGCAGGACCACAAACCACCACTAGTCACAAACCTCCCTATGAAACCACCCTTGTCTTCTAAACATCCATTCAATAAATATTTGAGAACCTATGATTTATGTGTTAGGCATCATTCCAGGTGCTTGGGACACAGCAACAAACAAAACCAAGGTCCCTCCCCTCATGGGCCCCACATCCTCACGGAGAGAAATAGACAACAAACGACAAACACAATGCACAGGTATGTAGTATCTCACAGGGTGACAGGCTACAGAAGAAACAGTGGGGTAAGGAGGGATCAGAGCCCAGGGGATCGGGGAGGGTGCCGGCAAATTGAAACAGGGGAGGTCAAGGTGGGCCTCCAGAGTACCTGAGATCTAGAAAAAGCCCTGGGACAGCGAGTCTTGCACATCAAGAGAGAGTTGAAGGCAGAGGGAAGAGCTGAGCTGCAATGTGCTGGTGTGTCTCAGGAATGGCCAGAGCAAGGCGAAGGGGAGGGCAGGAAGGGGTCAGGAGCAGATGGTGCAAGCCTAGAGGGCCAACAGAGGGATGTGGCTTTGACTCCCAGGGGGATGGCACAGGCCCACTGTGGGGGGCTTTGAACAGAGGAGGACGGTGATACGACTGCAGAATTCATGGGGTTCTTTTGGGCTGCTTTGTGAAGAAAACCCGGCCAGGGAGCAAAGGTGAACACAGGGAGGCCCATGGGAATCCAGGTGAGAACTTGTGGCCCCTTGGAGAGGGGCAGTAGCCATGGGTATGGCAAGAAGTGGTGGGATTCTGGACATACTGTGTTACAAGGAAGCCATAAACGTCCCGATGGTCCAGTGTGCAAAGTGAGAGAGACAGAAGGATGAGAATCGAGGCTGGGTCCAAGGCTTTCAGCCTGGGCGGCTAGTAGCCAGAGGAGTCACAGACAGAGACAGGAATATGGCCAGAGGGACAAGGTCCGGGCATGGTGATGAGGAGCCAGGTGCCGGGCAGGGTCCTGCAAGCACTTCCCACTACCCAAACTGAGATACGGAGGGGGCCACTGGATGCCGGAGGCTGGGACTGGAGAAAGGCCTGGGCCTGGGACATCAATTTGGCAGTAGCCAGGACATAGATGCCACTTACTGCCCGAGAGTGGCTGAGCTCACCCAGGGAATGCGTGACACAGAAAGGATGTCCAAGAGCTGAGCCCCAGGTCACACCAACAGCGAGGGGTCAGGGAGATCACGAGGCACCGAGAAATGAGACAAAGAGCCTGGCCACGGAGGTGAGAGGAAAACCAAGACAACAGACATTTAAAGTGTCTCAAGAGTCCTTCTAGGCGCTTCCAGAAAAGGTGGAAGGAACTTCACCCAAAATGCCAGGAAGCAAACAAGGTTCAGGCCACTCCTTTTCCTTCCCCCTCCCCAGCACAAGGCTGCTGGAGAACAGGAAGACACAGTGGGGCGGGGGGAGGGAGGAGGAGGAGGCACAAAATAGACAGCCAGGCCTGGGGTCACCAACATCCTGGACCTCTGGGTTCAGGGAGGTGCTAGGCGGACCCACCAGCTTGAACTCTGGATCAGAATCACCCCGGATACCCTGTGATCCCAGCTGCTGAGCCCTGTCAAGCTGCAAAGCCAAGAATGGACTGTTTTGTGGTATTTTGCTTCTCTTTGCATTTCTGCTCCTGCCAGCCACTCCCAGGGCCAGTGGAGGCCAAGGTCACGTTTGAAAAGGGGGAGGGAAATGAGGTACATAAAAGATCATCTCCTTTTGTTTTGTTTTATTTTGGGCCTAGGCATACAATGGAAATCTCTGCATAATAAATGTGTTTATGGGACTGAAGTTACCAGATCTTTGTGGATCTGGTTGGGCAGGGGCCCAACACTCCTCACCAGAGTCCCCGGGCTCTCAGATCAAGAACCAGAAGTCTGTGTGCGTCAGCCTTGGGGTGGAAAGCAGCCCTGGAGGGTGACTGATGAGCCAGGGGCCCCTCTGCAGCTGACCAAGGACACGGGATGGCCCTTCTGGGCACTGGTGACCACCAGCAGGCCCCGCAGACAACGACAGAGGGGACATGCCTGTGCCCTGTGTCCACTGTGACCAGGACGGGCCCAAGGGAAACTTCATCAAGCAAGTCTCTGACACCGATTCATGACTCACTTCTGTGTCATTCATTGCTAGAGAAAGGCCAGAACAAGGTGATTCCAGGTAACTGAGCTGAACCAAGTTCTAGCTAATCATGTTGAATCACTGAGTGGAGGCACAGCAAGTATTAGTCATTCTGGGAAGGGAACATTTCATGGAATGGGAAGAGCCAGACACAATGGACACACCCCAGTGCCAGGCCAAGAGAGGGCCAGGCTGTGATGGGGCACATCACCACACCAACACGCATGGACACATGCTAACATGTATGCTCGAGTATGTCCAGATATGCACGCACGTGTGCCACCACGTGTGGATGCACATCAACACGTGTGTATACACGTCCATACACATACGCGTGTATGCCAATGCAGACACTCGTACTCCCTGTTGACATGCCGACATGTGCATACATGTGCTCCAGAACATGATCGCATGCATGCGTGTGCACCTGCCAACATGCGTTCATGTGTCACCAGTCATGAGTGCACAGTCAGCACACGTGCACACACACCAACATCCATGTCCACACACGCGCCCTCATGGAGCCAGAGAGGGAAAATGAAAATAAACCAGACTCGGGGGAGCTAAAAATAGCCCATGGTTTCCAGCTGTCACCATAGAGTGGGACGAGGAGCCCTTGGAGGAACAGGAAGTCCCCCTCTGGGAAAGAGGAAACAAAACCAACCTGGGCTCCCAACTGCCCCCGAGAGGGAGTGCCTCCCAGCCTCCCATCTGCACCCCCAGAGCAGCGCCACCGCGGGGCCCCATCTGGCCAGGGGCCGAGGCCGCGGGAGAGCACGGGAGAGGTCACTCTGTGGCTCTGAGGTGTCCCCCAATGGTGGCCTGGGCTTCACCGAGGTGCAGAGCGGGCCAAGCCCACCATGAGCTTGTTGGGAACACAGGCCCGAGAGGCCGCCCTGCCAGCTTCCCCTGATGTCTGTGGTTCTAGAACACAGCCCAGCTGTGCCAGGCTGCCCTGGAAGGCGCGCATCCCGGAGGCGGTTCTGGGGAGGTGGTTATAAGGACAAAGGCCTGCGGCGGAGCCCTCTGGCTGGCCAGGGAAAGCAAAAGCAGAGGTGGGCCCGGGGTGGGCCCGGGGTGGGCCCGGGGTGGGAGGACGAGCAGGGCCTGCCTGCCCCGCTGCCAGGGAGGAACTCCAGCCGCTGAGCACCTCCGAGCAGGGACGGCGGGATCTCCAGGGCAGCGGGCTCCCCGGACTGAAATCCCAGCCCTGCCGTGTCAGCCGTTTGACCTGGGGCAAGTGACCTCATGGCTCCGTGCTTCCCATCCCCTCAGTAGAAGAGAGGCAACAGTAGCCGTCTGGATTCCCAACCGTATGATTTACTACGTGTAAAACACTCAGAACGGTGCCCAGTGAGTAAGAAGTGCTCATTACCTTTCATCTGCCATCAACCCCCACCGCCCAACTGATGGGCAGAGGACATTTGCCAGAGGGCACAAAGCCCCCCAGGGGCATGACATCCCTGAGGTTCTCTGGGTGGCTCTCGCTGAGGGAAGAGGGAGCAAAACAGAGTCTGAGCCCAAGTCTTGTGGGGGGAGAGAGGATAAGGAAACAAGCCGACCTAAAGCACTTGACCACCTCTCTGCTCCACCATCTGACCATGGAGGCAAGTGCTGCTCTGGCCCTCGGGGACACTGCAGTGAGAGCCACAGGGCAGCCCCTACCCAGCACACAGCCGTGCGCGTGAGGCAGAAAGACGACGCACAAATAAACTTCACGGAGGCTGCTTTTATGGCCAGGAGGGGCAGGCTACACAGATATCTGGGGGTGAGCCTTCTGGACAGAGGGGAATGCAAGCAGAGACTCTGTGCTGCCAGGCCTGGCAGGCTCCTATCAAGGAGATAGCTCGGCAGGTGAGCAGGGAGCCAAGAGAGGGTGAGGTAAGAGAGGGAAGGGGGCCCAGACTGTGCGAGACTCCAGGCCACTGAGGACAGAACTGGCTCACAGTAACACAGGGAACCTCCAAGGGTGGCCAGCTGAGGGGGCACATGATCTGACAACTGTTTTTTGTTTGTTTGTTTGTTTGCTTGACGACTGTTTTATCAGGATCCCTCTGGCTGTCTACAGAGACCAGAGATGAGACTACTGCCCCAGTCCAGGCAATGGATGGAGAAGGCTGCAGTGGTGACGTCAAAAAGGGGCTGGAATCCGGATATGCTTTGAAGATAAAGCCGATAGGATTTGCTGATAGATCACATGAAGGATGGCCCAAGATTTCACCTCTGCACTTGGGGAAAGCTAATGGAGGTGTCATTTACTGAGATGGAAACACAAGCTGAGGAAGCCTTCAGCAGCTGGAATTATTAGTGGGTAAAGCACCCAAGGCTGATTCCAACCAGAAAGCCAACTTGAAGACAGTAGAAGGGACCCAGCTCCCCTCCTGCATGTGGAGAAGGCTCAGAGGCCTATCATCTCATGGTGGCCCAGCAGGCGAGCCCCTTCCCCTGTGGGCCAGGCAGCAAGGGACCCCTCCCACTGCTGGGCCTTCCCAGTTGGACCAGAGACACCTGCTAACTTAGAAATACACTGCCAGGGACCTGGGCTGTGCAATCCTTATCCATTCAATGCAGGACCACGCATGCCAGGCTCAGTTCTAGACAGGAGATACAAGATTTCTCCTGGTCCTCCTCCAGGATATATTTTTTTAAGATTTTATGTATTTAGGGACACCTGGGTGACTCAGTGGTTGAGCGTCTGCCTTTGGCTCAGGTCGTGATCCCAAGATCCAGGATGGAGTCCCACATCGGGCTCCCTGTGAGGAGCCTGCTTCTCCCTCTGCCTCTCTCTCAGTCTGTGTCTTTCATGAATAAATAAATAAATCTTTAAAAAAAAAAAAAAAGAAGAAGAAGAAGCAAGCTCCCTGTGGGGAGCCCAATGTGGGACTCGATCCCAGGACCCTGGGATCATGACCTCAGGCAAAGGCAGTTGCTCAACCACTGAGCCACCCATGTGCCCTTCCTGGATATTTTCACACACATCAGGAAGGTTGCCTGGGGCAAATGCCTCTCCAAAGCTGCTGTCTCCCTAACTGTTGACAATGATAATGAGAAGTGTCCCAGGATTCTCCCAGGACTAAACAAGATGACAATGACATTCACAAAGATGCTGTGAACACTGCCTGGTGTACAGTAATTCACGACCGCACTCCTTAGCGCCTTCCAGCTAGACGCCTCCTGTCCACTCCTACCTACTGAGGGAAAGTAGAAGGAATGAGTCCCACTTCTCCCCGGACCTTTCCTGGTGACCTCAATCCACAGGGCTCCTCTGCTGCCTCCCACGGTTTGGGTGCTAATTCTTTTGGCCATTCTTTGGGAAAAGCTATGGATTCCTTACTACTTTTTAATTAAACACATAACAAACAAATATTCTCTTTGTTTAAAAAAAGAAAAGGTAGGGGGACACCTGGGTGGCTCAGCGGCTGAGCGTCTGCCTTTCGCTCAGGTTGTGATGCTGGAGTCCTGGGATCGAGTCCCACGTCTGACTCCCTGCATGGAGCCTGCTTCTCCCTCTGCCTGTGTCTCTCCCTCTCTCTCATGAATAAATAAATAAAATATTTTTTAAAAAAGTAGAAGCATTACAGATAAAGTATGTCCTCCGTGGCCGCAGCCCGATGCTCCCCCTCTGCCCTGCCAGGCCGACATGTGCCCTTCCACCCCTTCTCTGATTTTACCTGCACTAATAGTCACCCATTGAAAATACAGGTTATTGTTTTGTGACATTTGTTTTAAAAACATAAATAGTGGAAGGAGGGTAGGGGGATGGGGTGACTGGGTCACGGGCACTGAGGGGGGCACTTGATGGGATGAGCACTGGGAGTTATACTGTATGTTGGCAAATTGAATTTAAATCAAAAAAAAATTTTTTTAAAAACCCATAAATAGCACCTGAGTGTTTTTCAATTATTTACATGTTGTACAAACTGTGCTAACACGTACACATCTAGTCCCTTCTTTCCAACGTCTGCCCAGCAATCCCCTAGACGAAGGGCCCCCACCTCACTTCCTGTGCGCCTGACTCAGGACTGTGGCTCTGGCCTACCACCGCCACAAGCTGTATAAACCCCAGCAAGCTGTTCACCTTTGCTATGCCTCAGTTTCCTTACCTGTAGGAAAGAACAAAAGCAGAGCTCAACCTATTTCTCAAGGCTGTGGTCAGATTCAAATAAGAAACTAGTCACACATGTAATCGCCTTTGTACTTTATAATCTTGCTGGCAGGCAAACTACAACTGACCCGTCTCGGAGCTGAAGGAAGAGGTGAAGTAACTGGCGTGAGGTCCCCAGCTAGCAAATGGCACAGCCAGGTCTGCAACCCTGGGCTCTGGAAACTGACACCAGTTTCAAAATGCATCACATCCCTACTCAATCCCATCAGCAACCTGAGAAATGTAAATCAAACCCAGCAGATTAACAACAACAACAAAAAAATGATCACAATACAGCATAATCTCCAATGATGGCAGAGATGTGGGGGGACTGGGTGTGTCATACTCTTGCTGGAGGTATGAATGCTCGAGCTTTGCAGAAAGGCAATTGGGTGGGAACTGTCAAAATTCAAACCCATCCTACTTCGTGGTCTAGAGGTTTCTATTCTGGAAAGCTACCCTATGCAAAGCATTCATATACAACCCCAGAGAGGTGTGTACCAGGACATTCACCAGTTGCTTGAGACAGAGACAATAACCAGTCAGTAGATACACAGGGAGATAATGAAGGGGATAGGAATACCATGCAGCAGTGAAAAAAGAAACATAATAGATTTATACATTCTGACATGGAAACATTTTCAAGAAATATCCATGAATTGAAAAGCAAATTACAGGGCAGTCCGGTGGGGCGGGGGGGGGGGGGAGGGGGGGCTTAACAGTTTAGCGCCGCCTTTGGCCAGGGGCATGATCCTGGAGACCCGCGATCAAGTCCCACGTCGGGCTCCCTGCATGGAGCCTGCTTCTCCCTCTGCCTGTGTCTCTGCCTCTCTCTCTGTTTCTGTGTCTCTAATAAATAAATAAAATCTTAAAAAAAAAAGCAAATTGGAGAATATTTATACATAGTTTAGCTCACTCAGTATATGCAAAAATATACAGTGATGTGTACAAACGTGTGCTCACGTCGTATGTATCAACAGAGGTCTAGAAAGAAGATACACGCCAGTGCTGCTTCCGCAGCACATATAGAGAGATACACGCCAAGGATAGTGGTATTATCTGAGAAAGGGAATAAAATGGAGGGAACGTTTTTCCTTCCCTTTGAATTTTTTTTGCAAGCAAGAATTCATTTCTTCTATACGTGGACTTCTTTAGTTAACCAAAAAGCATTAAAAAAAATAGAAATTAAAGCACAAGGCCTCCCATTCAAGTTGCACATGGCCATGTACAGCCAAAGAAAACACCAACAGGCAGTCCCTCCCTCTCTTAGTGTCCCACCCACTCAGTCCCCTGAACACAGACATCCTTCTTCCACGGGAAGGCACTTGGCCGGGGCTCAGCCTGGGCTGCCCAAGAAGTGGCTGTCGTGGGCTGGGCTTGCCTTCCTGTCTTCACACCACTCAGACCCAAACCAATCATCTTTGGGATATTCACATAGGATGCTGGGTGGCTCTCACTCAACCTCAAGCCTGGAAATTCTAGCCCGAGCACAACTGACGATCCTGGCACTCTCCACCTTGGAAGCCCAGAGTTAGAGTGGGGAATTCGGAGGTGCACAGAACAGATAGATGGTCCTTATCCTGACTGACATCCACGGAAAGAAATCACCCGGAAGCCCGTCCAAGGACGATGGGGCCGATGAGACTCCTCATCAACTTACAAAGCCCACCCACCCACCCTCACACCCCCAAATAAAGAAGCTCTTTGCACAGGGTCATGATGGCTCCTTATGCTTATACCACCTGGGTGACAGTGTCTCCAGGAAGCACACCTCACAGAAACCACATCGTGGGCTTTCACTGAGATGGAGCTCACACAGCTTTTCTGAAAAGCATAACCCCTTGGCCACCATGGGAGAGAAAAAGCAGTTCTAACGCTCCAAGGTAACCCTACACTAGTTTTTCCTGCCATCCCCAGAGGCAAAATTAAAAAAAAAAAAATGAAGAGGAACTCAAGGTTCAGTGTCACCATCAGCCAGGACCTCCTTGGAATCAGACTACAGGGCTGAATGGGACAAGACCTGAAAACAAAAAACAAAATAAAACAAAAAGGACAAAGTGTGGTCAATATAACTCCAAGAGACCTTGAGAAAAGCCAGCCGTCACACCACGTTTAAAGATGGCCAGGTGGGATCCCTGGGTGGCGCAGCGATTTGGCGCCTGCCTTTGGCTCAGGGCGTGATCCTGGAGACCTGGAATCGAATCCCACATCGGGCTCCCGGTGCATGGAGCCTGCTTCTCCCTCTGCCTGTGTCTCTGCCTCTCTCTCTCTCTCTCTCTCTCTGTGTTACCATCATAAATAATAAATAAAAATAAATAAATAAAGATGGCCAGGTCCCAGGGACACCTGGGTGGCTCAGTGGCTGAGCATCTGCCTTGGGATCAGGGCGTGATCCTGCTTCTCCCTCTGCCTATGTCTCTGCCTCTCTCTGTGTGTCTGTCATGAATAAATAAATAACATCTTTATTTAAAAAAAAAAAAAAAAGATGGCCAGGTCCCAAGAAGGGGCAGCCAGATATAAGCAGATTGTAGTGTTCATTCATCCAGTGATTCATTCATTCCCAGGCACACTGTACTGGGCAACTGGGCAGGAGGCACAGGCATGAAATACGGACAAGTCTCACTCTTAAGAAACCCACCTTCAAGAAGTAAGCTAAGGGGAAAAGAGACGTCAACGAGCAAGTGACATCATCCATATCTTTATCCCACCCAGCTCAGTGTCTGGGCAAGGCAGGCCTCAGTTTCTCCTCCCCACAGTGCTTGTGCTGACTCTGGTACAAAGCTCTGAAATGCTGTGATCCTCTGCACTGCCCCTGGGCTTCCTTAACTGCAGCTCATCCAGGCGGGCTGTCCAGACACCCAGGGCAGAGTCTGTCGGTCTGGGGCCAGCTAGTTTGTCTCCATGGTTGAAAGGGCAATCGTGCCTAAGGCTGAGATCAGAGGAAACAGCCCTGAGCCCGTGCCTGCCTCCGCGTTTCCAACCTGCATCAGGGAGGCCAGGCCGGGAGCACCGCGCCCGGGCTCTGCGCAGGGCTTTCCGCGGGGAGGGCGCCGACCGCAGGGCGCTGCGGCGAGCACCCTCCCGGGGAGGCCCGGCACCCACGTGAGCCTCGCGGGAGCGCACGAGCGGAGGGCCCGCAGGAGACGAGGCAGCGCGCAGCCCCGGTCTTGGCAGGCTCGGCCCGGGCGCCGGAGGGAGCAGCGAGGGCAGCGCCACGCCGGGGCCACGCTCCAGGCCGTCCGCGCGCCCGCGCTCCGGGGTCCCTCCTTCGGGCCTCCCCAGCCCCCGCCCGCGCGCCTCCAGGAAGGCCGCGTGCCCCGCCCCCGCCCGGCCGGGAGGGTCCTCGGGGCGCCCGGCCCCGCTCACCCACCTTGAGGACCTGCTGCTTGATGAGCGTCGGCACCACCACGATCATGACGGCGCCCAGCACGGCGCACAGCAGCCCGGCGAAGCCCAGCACCGCGGCCGCCCAGCGCGCTCGGGCGCGGCTGCCCATGTCTGCGCGGCTCTGCGCCCTGGGGCGACGGGGACCGGGACCCGGGGGGCGCGGGGCGCGGGGGCGCGGGGCGCGGGGCGCGGGCACCACCACGGCCGCGGCGCACGGAGGAGCGGCCCGGCAGGTGGCCCGCGGCTTTATGAGCCATCGCCGCGCCGCGGACCGCCCCCGGACGCCCTGGGCTCGCGGATTCGGGCGCGCGCCTGCGGGGGCGGGGCGGGGCCGGCGGGGCGGGCGGGGCCGGCGGGGCGGGGCGGGGCGGGGAGGGGCGGGGCGGGGCGCCGATCGGACGGTCCGAGGACACGCCCCGTGGGGGCAGTCTCGGGCCCACGCCCTCGCTTCCGTTTCCGCGGGAGGCGGCGGGAGAGCCTCGGGTTCCGCGTGCAGGGGTGGCGGCGGCGCTGGGCTCCCCCGGTGCCTCCCCGCCTTCTCGCCCCTCCGCCCCCCCTGCTCCCCCCCCTCCGTGTCTCTGCTGCTCCGATCACCTGCTCCCCCCCCCGTGTCCCTGCTGCTCCCATCACCTGCTCCCCCCCTCCGTGTCCCTGCTGCTCCCATCACCTGCTCCCCGCCCCCCGTGTCCCTGCTGCTCCCATCACCTGCTCCCCCCCCCTCCGTGTCCCTGCTGCTCCCATCACCTGTTCCCCCTCCCCTGCTGCCCGCCCTCCCCTGACCCTCCTGCTTCCCCCTCCTTCGCCCCCCCCCCCCCCCGTGTCCCTGCTCCTGCTGCTCCCATCACCTGCTCCCCCCGCTCCGTGTCCCTGCTGCTCCCATCACCTGCTCCCCCCCCCGTGTCCCTGCTGCTCCCATCACCTGCTCCCCCCGCTCCGTGTCCCTGCTGCTCCCATCACCTGCTCCCCCTCCTCCGTGTCCCTGCTGCTCCCATCACCTGCTCCCCCTCCCCTGCTGCCCGCCCTCATCCCGCGGCTCCCCTGACCCCCCTGCTTCCCCCTCCTTTGCCCCCCCCCCCGTGTCCCTGCTCCTGCTGCTCCCATCACCTGCTCCCCCTCCTCCGTGTCCCTGCTGCTCCCATCACCTGTTCCCCCTCCCCTGCTGCCCGCCCTCCCCTGACCCTCCTGCTTCCCCCTCCTTCCCCCCCCCTCCTCTCCCACTTCCTCTGTCAGGGCCAGCGTCATTGATCACACTTCGTGGGAGTTTCCCAATTCACCAGAAACCCCAGAGCCCCCACCCCCAGCTCTGCGACCGACCGCGCTCTCCTCCCCCAAGCCCCCAGCCTCACACCCACTCTCGCTGCACCGGCCCTGCAGACTCCCGCCTCGCCTCAGGGCCTGATACACCGCCCCCCCCCCCCCCGCCCCCGCTTGACACTCTGTTCCCCCAGATATCTGCCTGGCTCCTTCCTTCATGACTGCTCTGCCACCTTATCAGAAAGGCCTTCCCCTGCCACCTTGTGTAGAACAGAATAGCGCCAGCTCTGCCAGTCTGCCCCTCACCCTTATCGCTGAGCACCACCTGGCATGTTACACATTCATTTGTTCTTTGCATTCTGACCATCCCCCCCAACTAGAATGCTGGGGGCAGAGGCTTTGTCTGGGACACTGCCCGCCAGGTAATGCTTGCTCACAATAAGCACTTTAGAATGAATCGATGCAGAGCCTTCCAGATGCTGAGCCCTGTGCTAAGTGCCGTGCACAGAATGGCTCCATTCTACAGAGAAGGAAATAGTACAGACAGGTTAGGGAACAGACCTCAGTCTCTGCTTTCTAATGAAGAGGGAGACAGATGATGAGCAACTGAGCAAATGAGCGATGGATAATTGCAGATAGCAAGTGCTCCAAGAAAATAAAACCGGTGGGCATGTGCTCCCCTGCAGTCCTCTGCAGCCCCCACCTGGCCTGCCTCCTAGTCCCTGCAGCCTGCCCCCCACTCCACACCTGACAGTTCCTGGACCCCCGATGGAGGCCAAGCCTCTCATTCTCGAGACAGGACTACTGAAAGGACAAGGGACTGGTCCCAGAGTGACACGGAGTGGGAGGCAGTGTCCTCGACACCTGGCTAAGGCAGGCCAGTCCCTGATGGCACAGAAGGAGGCCTTCGGAAACTCTCATCCAGCCCTGGAAGAAAGCAACACGGCCTGGCCTGAGTCAGTATTTATTGAGTACCCACTGCATACCGACCAGAGAGCCTTGCCTGGCACTCTTCACCTCAGGAGACCTGACCCTGCCCAGGGTGTGTGCAGGAGGGACCTAACCCCTGACCTGGATCGGGGTGCCAGGGCAGGGCTGTGGTGTCAGAGGGAAACAAGTCTCAGGAAACTGGTGCTTTAGGGTTTCCTGAGGCAGAGTCCCGGGGCAAGCCGCTTGGCTAGCTCTTGGCCTCAGTTTTCTCACTTGTGGGGTGGAGACAATAAGAGCCTTTCTCTAAGGGTTGTTGTGAGGATTAACTGCATCCTTGGAACATCGTGGCAGTGCTTAGATCAGTTTCCTCAACGGGTGAGCACAGCTGAGCCCTGTGTTGTCCCAAGGCCTACACGACCTGGCTCCTGCCCACCTTTCTACTCTACCTCCCAGACCCTCCACTCGTTCACTGTACTCCCAGCCTCCTGGGCTCTCTTTCTGCTCCTTGAACAGCCCCATCTTTCTCCTGCCACAGGGCCTTTGCATTTGCTGTACCTTGTGCCTAGAACACTCTGCCCCCAGACCCTCCCACGGCTCACTCCTCCTCTAGGCTTCAGTTCAAAGTCCCCTCCTCAGAGAGGCCTTCGCTATTCCATATCCAAAATGGGAACCCCAACCCACCAGTCACTGCACCAAATCCACCCCCATTTTATCTGAACGTGTCTTGTTTATTCACTTTTGTCTCCCCCGGCTCCTAAGCCAGAAGCTGGTCTGGTTTTGCTAACGGCTGTATCCCCAGCACCTGCGACAATGCCTAGCACATGTTACATACACACTAAAGACTTGAAGTGACCGATTGATTAGCTCACTTAAGGCGTTGATCAATCAGGTAGCTTCGAGGAAGAATGAACTTAGTTCGTTGAATTCCCCAAGGTCTGCAACGGCCATCGGCTATGGGGATTGTCTTATTTCATTGACTTTGCGGTTCCTGAGACTAACCAATGAACTACAACATGGGGTCGGCCCTGGCCGGATGCCTCCCCTTTCCTTGACACCCATCCTCCCTCATAGAGGCTCATTCGCCTTGACCAACTCACCCAATGTAACTTTTACTTATTACAAGCTTTTCAAGGTCCCAATGTGCGTGGTGCTTACCCAAGAGAGCCTCAAGGACGGGGCAGGAGTGCCCTCGCGGCAGGCCTGGGCTGTCCCCTGACAAGAGACACGGGTGGAGATGAAAGGCTTCCTGCGACACGTGACCAGCCGTGATCTCACCCAAGGGAGTCACTTCCGATGGGGGGGCGTCACGGGGACGAGGGTGCCACCTTAGAAGCCGGAGAAAGGGCTTCGTCATGCTTCAGAGAGCGAGGCCTTGCGGGGATAAGGAAAGCCGACAAAAACGCAGAAGGAACAGAAGGATGAATCAGAGTAAGATAGTTTCCACGCGGATGCCAGAGGGACCCTGTAAAAACCAAGTCCAGTGACGTTCAGTCTCAACTCAGACGTCCCCCACCCCCGACCCTCGATCTAAGGACAGATAGTGAGTATTGGCAAAACTGTGGGGACACCAGAACCCTCCGATGCCACCGGTGGGATTGTAGATTTGCGGCCACCGTGGAAAGCATCGTTCAGAAGGCCAAACGCAGACTTAACATAAGACAGCTGGGACACCTGAGTGACTCAGCATCTGCCTTTGGCTCAGGGCGTGATCCCGGGGTCCTGAGAGTGAGTCCTGTATTGGGCTTCCCACAGGGAGCCTGCTTCTCCCTCTGCTATGTCTCGCTCTCTCTGCCTCTCATGAATAAATAAATTAAATACTTAAAAAATAATAACACGCAGCTGCTCCAGTCTGGGGTACATACATGAGAAATGAGAACCACATCCACACAAAAACTCATGCACCCAGGATCTTTACAGCCCTAGGTTCAGCAGCTAAAAAGTGGAGGCAGCCACATGTCCCTCAGCTGACCAACAGGCGAATGAAATATGGACTATCACACAATGGAACATTATTTGGCACCAGAAGGGAAAAAGTACAGATGCATACCACAGTGTGGATGAACTTTGAAAACATTACCCTGAGGGACGCCTGGGTGGCTCAGTCGTTGAGCATCTGCCTTCGGCTCAGGGCGTGATCCTGGAGACCCCGGATGGAGTTCCGCATAGGGCTCCCCGCAGGGAACCTGCTTCTCCCTCTGCCTGTGTCTCTGCCTCTCTCTGTGTGTCTCAGGGTCGGGGGATGGAGCCCTGCATCAGGCTCTGCACTCAGCAGGGAGTCTGCTTGAAGATTCTCTCCCTCTGTCCCTCCCTTTTCTCTAAAATAAATAAGTACGTTTTTTAAAAAAGAAAAGATCACATAGTGTATGATTCCATTTATAGGAAATGTCCAGAAAAAGCAAATCCACAAGATCAAAAGCAGATCAGTGGTGGCCTGGCTTGGGGCAGGACGGGGGAGAGATGGGGAGAATCAGGAGCAAAGGTGTACAAGGCTTCTCTTTGGTGTGATGAAAATGTCCCCATTGTGGTTACACGACCCCGTGAATAGGCTAAAATCCAGTGAATTGTAGCCATTAAATGAGTGCATTATATGCTATATGAACTACCTGTCAGTAAAGTTGCATTGAAAAAAATCACAACTTTCCTACAGCTCCCCCCTTGCTCAGAGTACAAGCCGAAGTCCTCACCACAGCCTCCCCACAGCCCGCCATCATCCCCTTGACCTCGTGTCCCCTCTCCATCCTGTCCCACCTGCTTTACCTCCTGGGTGTTCCTCAAACCTGTCGCCTAGCTCCTGCTTCAGGGCCTTTGCACTTACCAGTCCCTTTACTCTTCTCTCAAACACCCCATGGAGCTCCCCCTCCCTCCCTTCAAGTTCTTCCTTAAACGTCATCTCAGGGAGAACTTCCTTCCTATGCACTCTTTTTAAATTACAAACCACACCCCACAATACTCCCTATCTCCCTTCCCTGCTTTACTTTTTCTGCATGGTGCTTATCACCTCCAGCACACTACATAATGCATTGGCTCTCCTTGTAGAATGGAAAAGCTCCATAAAGGCAGGAATCTGTCTATTTAGCCCATGACTATGTCCCCAGTTCCTAGAACAGTGCCTGGCATACAGTAGGCCCTTAACATGTTATGATGAACAATGGCTACCAGGGCTCAGTGGTTAAAAATCTGCCTTTGCAGTCAGGCTGCATTAGCTGGGGTGACCTCTGGCAAGTCGTTTCCACTCTCTGTACTCTAGCCTCCTTCCCTGTGCAATAGGGATGATTTCATCTGTGCCCTCCTCCGGGGGTAGTCCTGGAGATAAGTGAGATGCTGCTGATTACATACTTCGCAAGGTGCCAGCGTTAGATGGAATCATCACCCTATGCAGGCAGCCACATGCTGTCTGCCCCACCCCAGCCCAGCAAGACTCAGTACTACCCTCGGGGGCACCGAACCAGATGTACTGCATGGAAAGAAATGACTTGATTCAAAAGAGTCGCAGCTGGGACGTGACAGAGCAGGGACAGAACCGAAGTCACTTGCCTCCAGAGCCTGGACGTGAATAATGACGCTCTTTGCTGGGAGAAGGAAACAGTGGAGAATGGGAAAAGAGGAAGTCGTAGAGTAGAGGGAAGGCAGAGATGAGGGAAAGGACAGGAAGAAAAGAAAAAGCCCTTGAGGAAGAGGAGACGGTCGTGTTTGGCCACATCTGCCACCGTGGTTGCTGTTTGGACAAGGACAGAGCCAGAGCTCACATTTGCTTCTTTTTTTCATTCGTCCAGCATTGACTGAGCACCTGCTATGAGTTGGGCACCCTGTGAGGTACCAGGGACCCAGCAGTGAACATGACAAAGCTCCCTGGCCCTTGCAGAGATGACATTCCAGCAGGTAAGCAAGATCAATAAGTGATAAACATAATCCTTGGTAAATTTTATAACATGTCAGCTCTGCACTGTCCAATACACTGGTCACGCATGGCTCCTGAGCACTGGAGCTCCTCCCAAGGGAGGGGTACTGTGTCATTCACGTGCCAGGTCTCAAAGACTTCATATAAAAGAAAGAATATAAAATGTCTCAATATCTTTATATTGATTGCATGTTGAAATGACAACATTCAGATATGTTGCATTAAATAAATTCCACTGTTGAAATTAATTCAACTGGATTCTTTTTTACTTTTTTTAAAATGCAAAGGCACCTGGCTGGCTCAGTTGGTAGAGCATGCAACTCTCGTGAGTGCATGAGTGCAGGAATGAGCCACACAGATTTCTAAGGAAGAGCTTCCCAGGCAGAGGGAACAGTCAATGCAAAGGCCCTGGGGCAGAAGTGTCCCCGATAAATTTTAATGAAGATGTCAATGTCTCCTCCTGATGCAAATAACTTCTTAGGAGCTGCTTTTCTTCAGTGGGCAAAAATGCCCCTATGGCGTGGTGACTATCAGTGGTCTTCAGAGCCCCCAGACATCTCCCTGGAGACTCAGTCTTGCCCCAAGAAAATCTCAGCTTGTTGCAGAATCATCTAACACCTTGTGAGCCTCCAGCCACCTTCCTTCTCTAAGAGCTGGCAACCAAACATTACCTTTGCCCCTGGCTCTCAACACTTGAGATATTGCCTCTCTGACAAGGGCTAAGCCTCCAACGCAAAATCACTTCCCAGGACAAAGGTGGAAGTGTGTGGGGAGAACTCAGCCAGCAGCCGTGAGCTAAGAACTCTGCTCCATTTCTGCCCGCTCATAAGGACAGAAGCTCCTATTTGGAAGCTCAGTGCCAACTGGAGACATGAGGATGGATCCTGACCAGGATAAGCTTTAAAAGGCTGAGGGAGGGAGGGGGCGCCTGGCTGGCTCAGTAGGTGGAGTATGCGGCTCTTGATCTCAGGGTCCCGAGTTCAAGCCCCACATTAGGTGTGGAGCCTACAGAAAGAAAGAAAGAAAGAAAGAAAGAAAGAAAGAAAGAAAGAAAGAAAGAAAGAAAGAAAGAAAGAAAAAGAAAGAGGGGAGCCTGGGTGGCTCAGTCCAATAGTCCAAGTCTGATTGGACTTAACTGAGTCCATCAGGTAAGCATCTGATCTGCCTTGGTCTCTCATGATCTCAGGGTCCTGGGATCGAGCCCTGCGTCAGGCTCCCTACTCAACAAGGAACCTGCTTCTGCCATGCCCCGTGCTCGTGCTCTCTCATTTTCTCCATCAAATAAATAAATAAAACCTCTTTTTAAATTTTATTTATTTATTCATAGAGACACAGAGAGAGGGGGGGAGGCAGAGAGAGAAGCAGGCTCCATGCAGGGAGTCCGACGTGGGACTCAATCCCTGGTCTCCAGGATCACACCCCAGGCTGCAAGCAGCTCTAAACCGCTGCGCTACAGAGGCTGCCCAAATCTTTTTTTTTTTTTTTTTAATAAATAAAATCTTTAAAAAAGAAAAGCTGAGGCACAACATCACAAACCATTAGGGAGATACAAACCAAAGCCAAGGTGAGACAGCACCTCATCCCCATTAGGGTGGCTACTGGAAAAAAAAAAACAAAACAAAACCAATCAAAAAACCCCAGAAAATAACAAATGTTGGAGAAGACATGGAGAAGAAGGAACCCTCGTGCATCGCGTGATTCACAACAGCCAAAAAGTAGAAGCAACTCAGGTGTCCACAGACCAGTGAGCGGACAAAGTGAGCTCCGTCCATATGCTGGCATGTGATGCAGCCATGGGAACACGGCGGCCCTGACACCTGCTATCCCGTGGACGAGCTCTGAGGACACAGCGCTGAGTGTGTGAGAGCAGCCGGCCGCGACAGGACACGTCCCCCACGAGTCCACCTACGAGGCACCCAGAGGAGTCAGGGCCTTAGGGACAGGACCTAGGAGGGGGCGCCAGGGGCTGGGGCCTTGGTGCTCCCTGGGGACAGAGACTCCAGTCGGGGGGATGGATGGTAGGGATGGCTACACAGAAATGTGACTGCACCTGAGGCCACAGACTGCACACTTGAAAAGGATTGATATCCACACAATGATAAAAGTTTGAGCCGTGCAAGAATAGAAGAAGAACCCCCAGGAAGTACAGGATATGTGGTCAGAGCTCTGAGAAATCTCTTAGGAGCCTGGCTGGAAGCTGAGCTATAGTGAAGCAGACCCGAGAGTTGGTCTTTGACCAAGAAATGGAGAGGGAGGTGGCAGATAAAATATGGGTGGGGAGGGCTTGGGGAGGAAAAACAGGTCCAGTGGACCCTCTGGAGAGTTCTCTGCAGCCTCCAGGAGAGGGTATTTCTCCATATCTCTCCCCCTCCAGGGACTGTGGGCCTCCAAAATGTCAAGTCCCCTCTGGAGGGACCTATTCCTTCCTGGGCCTGTCCTGGGCTGGAGGGAGAAGTGCTGCCAAGTGTGAGTGGGGCAACCCACTGGCTTCCCTGACCACTGACTCACACCGGGCCTGTCCCAGAGAGAGGACCCCCCCCCCCGACGCAGAGGGGCAGGAAGGGGACACACGCCATCGCCATCGATGGGGACTCCCTACTTTCCAGATATCCCTGCTGAGCCCTGGGCACCCCCGAGTCCCAAGTATCCCTTCTGAGACCTGTGTGGCCTCTTCTTAAAACGAGAATCGGAGGTGTACCAAGGCTGAGACAGTGAACACAGTCCCCCACAATGCAGTGCCTCTAGGTCATTTAAAAACAATAATAGGTCAGCCCGGGTGGTTCAGGGGTTTATCGCCGCCTTCAGCCCGGGGTGTGATCCTGGAGACCTGGGATCAAGTCCCACATCAGGCTCCCTGCAGGGAGCCTGCTTCTCCCTCTGCCTGTGTCTCTGCCTCTCTCTCTGTGTGTCTCTCATAAATAAATAAATAAAATCTTTTAAATAAATACATACACACATACATACATACAAACAATAATAAAACCCACTCAAACTCAGTCTGCTTCTTATTATCACCGTGCAGCAGTAACTGTAAAAAAAGAAAAAAAAATTAAGGATGAAACATTCCCCCTGAAAAAAATCCTTTATTGATCTAAGTTTTCTAAACCAGGAATTATCAAACTACACTCCACCAGCCAAATCTGGCCACAGCCTGTTTTCACAAATAAAGTTTTATTGGAACACAGCCAAGCACATTCACTACATGTCATTTATGGCTGCTTGCTTGCTTTCATGGCAGAGTTAAGTAGTTTTGACAGAGACCCTATGGGCCAAAAAGCTTAAAATATTTATATGGCCCATGCAGAAGAATGAAACTAGACCATTCTCTTACACCAGACACAAAGATAAACTCAAAGTGGATGAAAGATCTAAATGTGAGACAAGAATCCATCAAAATCCTAGAGGAGGACACAGGCAACCCCCTTTTTGAACTTGGCCACAGCAACTGCTTGCAAGATACAGCTATGAAGGCAAAGGAAACAAAAGCAAAATGAACTATTGGGACTTAATCAGGGTAAAAAGCTTCTGCACAGCAAAAGAAACGTCAACAAAACTAAAAGACAACCTCCAGAATGGGAGAGGATATTTGCAAATGACCTATCAGATAAAGGGCTAGTTTCCAAGATCTATAAAGAACTTATTATACTCAACACCCAAGAAACAAACAATCCAATCATGAAACGGGCAAAAGACATGAATAAAAATTTCACCAAAGAAGACGTAGACATGGCCAACAAGCACATGAGAAAATGCTCCGCATCACTTGCCATCAGGGAAATAAAAATCAAAACCACAATGAGATCCCACCTCACCCCAGTGAGAATGGGGAAAATTAACAAGGCAGGAAACCACAAATGTTGGAGAGGATGCGGAGAAAGGGGAACCCTCTTGCACTGTTGGTGGGAATGTGAACTGGTGCAGCCACTCCGGAAAACTGTGTGGAGGATCCTCAAAAAGTTAAAAATAGACCTGCCCTACGACCCAGCAATTGCACTGCTGGGGATTTACCCCAAAGATACAGATGCAGTGAAACGCCAGGACACCTGCACCCCGATGTTTCTAGCAGCAATGTCCACAATAGCCAAACTGTGGAAGGAGCCTCCGTGTCCATCAACAGATGAATGGAGGGGATCCCTGGGTGGCTCAGTGGTTTACACCTGCCTTGGGCCCAGGACATGATCCTGGGGTCCCGGGATCGAGTCCCACATCGGGCTCCCTGCATGGAGCCTGCCTCTCCCTTTGCCTGCATCTCTGCCTCTCTCATGAATAAATAAATAAAATATTTTAAAATAATAAAAAATAAATTCATGTGTAATAGACATCAAGGGGCCACCTTCTCAAAATTCATTCTCTCCCATTCCCTTCTCTACTGAAAACAGAGGGCCTGCCTTCCTCCAAGCGGCTACGGATGCTCCAAAAGGGGGACCCCTGTGCACCTCTCAGGAAAGTATGCTGATGGTGCTAAGCCAGACTTGGGAACACCATTCACCTCACTCAGATTGGCTTAGGGGCTGGAAACGTGACCAAATTCTGCCAATAGGACAAGGGGGTGGTGTGCTGGAGGACTTCAGGAAAAATGGTCTCAAAGGGGCTGGAGAAGAAGATGCTTTCTGCACCTCTTCTGCAGGATGACATCCCATCTGGGTGAGACGCCTAGGTAGGAGGCAGCCATCTTGCATCCTATATGCAGAAAATGCCAGAAAAAGAGGATGGGAAGGCCCTGGGTCCTCTGTGATGGCCATCCTTGGGCACTGAAGCTGAGAACTCCAGAGCTGCCCCATTGCAGGACTTACCCCTATATGGAAATATAAATGTCTTCATTGTTAAACTGTTTGAGTTTGTGCTTTCTAGTACTTTCAGCCAAAAGCATCTCAATGGATACAGATATGAAACCCTCTGGCCAGCAGCCAGCAGCCACAATCAACAGCTTTATTGATTGATTCATTCTGTGAATGTTTACTGAGTGTCTTCTATGTGTCAGGACAGTAGTTCTGGGCACTGGAGATCATGAGAGAGGTCCATTCTCTCCTAGACGTGCATTCTGGTGGGTGGGGGCAGGCACAAAAAACAAGCCCATAAATAAGCAAATAAAACAATTTCAGATAATGCAAAATGCTGAGAAAGCAACAAAAAAGAGCGGTTTGATAGAGAGAGTGAGGGTAGGGCTTCTCTGAGAAGATGGTATTTGAGCAAAGAATTGAATGAAGAAGAGCCAACCATGTGGAGACCCAGGGAAAGGATTCCAGGCAGAGGGCACAGTAAGTACAAAGGCCCTATGGTGAGCACAAATTTTGTGTGTTCAAGGAACTGAAATGCGGAATGTGAGGGTGGCATGGTTATGGCAGCTTTCGGGGAAGTATCTGAAGTGCACAAAAGGCTCATAGTCCAAATTTCACTCCTCCCTCCTCCCACTTTCCCTCTCTTCTTCCCTCCCTTTCTCTCTCTCTCTCTCTCTCTCTCTCTCTCTCTCTCTCTCTCGGCTTTTGTTCCAAGGTCCAAAGTGTAAGAGCAATGGTTTATTGAAATCTGGGCTGAGTTTTCAGGCTCCTCTTTTTAACTCAATAGAACCACTTAACCTCTCCCCATGTGTGGGCCTGACACCACACTGGCTTTTGAAAGGAAAGCCAAGTTTTTGTGCTGCAGCCTAACTGCACGGCTCATTTGCTGCAGGTCCCATCTGTTTCACTGCCTGTCCTGTCCAGAAAACCGCAGTTCCCGTTGTGGACTCCTCCTTGGCAATACCCGCTGCCCTCCCTGGGGCTCACCGAGGCACGGGCACACGCTCCACAGTATCAGGGCAGGCAGAGGCCACTGCACGGCTGGCAGGAACATGCCAATGTCAGTACAAAGAATCCTCTAGGAGACAGAAAGGCCCTTGCCTGTGTTAAAAACTCACTCAGATCTAGACAGCAACGTCGCCTGTTTCTTTCCAGAGGGGAATTATTCCTGGCCACCAGACTGAGGTATCTGTTGCAGGTGGCTGGAACCTAGGTAGAAGCAGCATCTAAAAATATTATCTGGCAAGCGACAGATGCTGACGCCACTCTGGACACAGCTGCCAACCAACAGCCAAAACGGCTTTTGGCCGGAGACAGGGTAGGGCCAAGGGGACCACTGGACACTTGCAGGGCCGTTGGGTTAACTGTGTTTATCGAGCATTTCCATGGGCAAGGGAGAAATGGGGGTACATCAGCCAGGTTCCAGACCCCTAGGGACAAAAATATTACTCTCACACCACTGAGTCTAAACTGGCACCTAAGAGAAATGCTCTCAGGGAAAGGAATCCGCTTTGGTGAGTCGCAGAGTGGCCCTTTTTCAAAGCAAACAGGATCAAGTTACTTCCTGTCTAAATCCTGCACTGGCTTCCCATTGCACAGGCATAAAGTTCACACCCCTCCCTGGGGCCCACAAGGCCCCAGGCCACCTCCCCACCCCTCTTTCCCCACCCTTCACTCCCTGAGCTGCACCACCCTCGCCTCTGTGGAACACATGGGAATGTGTTCAGCTTATGCCCACCACAGGACCTTGGCATGTGCTGTGCTCACTGCTTTAAACTGGTCTCCACTGCAGTTCCCTGGAGGTCCAACTCCAATGTCACCTCCTCAGAGAGGCCTCCCCTGGCCATTGTATCTAGAGAAACGCGCCTTATCACATCACCTTGTTTTATTTCCATGACACCCTGATAATGTCCAGTCTGATCGTTACTATCTATCGCCTCCACTGGTATAAAAGCAGTACAAGGGCAAAGACCTTGCCTTTTATCACAGCAGGCCCCAGCATGCAGGGGGCATAATGGCTAGTGGAATGAATGAATGAATGAATGAATGAATGAATGAATGAATGAATAATGGGCCTGACCCCATTAGGGGGAGGCAGGGAACACTTTCTGAGTTGTCATCTGATGGACCAGGAGGAACTGGGCTGTTACCCTCAAGTCTGGCTGGCCAGAAGAATCCTGAGGTCTATACGGCATGCCAAGCCTGGGCCCCCGCCTTGGAGATCCTCTGGCCTGGGGTCCAGCACGGGGCTTGCTCTTGTTTCTGGCTCCAAATGGGATCCGCGTGTGCAGCGAGGGCGGAGAACCGCGCATCCCAGGCTGTGGTTTTCCACACGTTCCCAGGAGCAGAGGCACCCGGTTACCTGGGAATGTGACAGAAATGCAAATTCTTGGTTTGTGGCCCAGACCTGCTGAATCAGGCGAGGTCTAGGGATCTGTGTTTTCACATGCCTTCCAGAGCAATCTGATGTTCACTCAAGATAGGCCATGGGAAGAGGGAGAAGGAACTTCCAGAGGGCCAAATGTTTTGACCCACGTTTGCCCGGCAGGGACGGACTCCCACGCTGACCTCTTCTCCAGCTGCCTCTGTCTGAGACAGGCCCCAGGCTGTGTCCCATTCTGCTCTTTCCTAGGGGCAGCCTCACCTGATTTTGCACTTTGTGTGGGTTCTCATGTTGCCACCTGGACTGGAGTTAGCGCAATCGGCTGGCTCCGTGGGAGAAAGGACTTCTCTTCATGCTCCTCTGTCCCAGTCCGGCCCTGCTGGCAAGGCAGAAAGGTTGTCAGGGTGGAAAGTGTTTATTTCAGCAACAGGCTTGCGGGCCCTGAGATAGGGAAACCCAGTTCCTGAAACACGATCCTCAGAAACCTTCCCGAGAGGAACAGACACCTGCGCCACCTGAGCACACCGTGAGATTTGTCTTGCGGGTAACAGCCTCACCGGGGAGGTCTCCCTCCTGCTTCCAGTCCTGTCCCCATCGACTCTGCACTCTTGTTCTGACGTTTCTTGAATTCTTTCATTTCTTTCCATCTGTAGTGGTTTAAGAATCATGTCCCCCTGATCCCTGGGTGGCGCAGCGGTTTAGCGCCTGCCTTTGGCCCAGGGCGCGATCCTGGAGACCCGGGATCGAATCCCATGTCGGGCTCCTAGTGCATGGAGCCTGCTTCTCCCTCTGCCTATGTCTCTGCCTCTCTCTCTCTCTCTCTGTGTGTGTGTGTGTGACTATCATAAATAAATAAAAATTAAAAAAAAAAGAATCATGTCCCCCTAAAAAGACATGTTCAAGTCCCACCTGGGGACTGCAGGTGTAACCTTACTTGGGAATCAGGTCTTTGCAGGTGTGATTGTGCTCAGGTGAGGTCAACTGTGCTAGGGTGGGCCCTAAGTCCATGACAAATGTCCTCGTAAGAAGAGAGAACGTACAGATGGATGCAGCCACATGCAGAGAGAGGCAGAGACAGGAGTGATGTGTCGGCAAGCCAAGGACACAGGTGCCACCGGAAGCTGGAAGGGCGAGGGGGCTCCTTCCCGATGGGCTGCCAGGGGAGCACTGCCCTGCCCACACCTGGCCTCCACAGCTGAGGGAAAAGAATTTCTGTTGGAAAACATCATGTCTAGCCCCGAAACTCCAAGGTCTCCAAAGCTAAAAGGGTAGGGGTACATGGTAACAAGGTGAGGGGGAGGGCAACTCAAACTCTCCCGCACTATCCCCACCAGTCTTCCCCACCGGCTGCTATCCTACCAGTTTTGTTTCCTTCCTATCTCCATTTCACATCCCTTATAGTTTCTGAAAAATAAAGAACTGAAATCAGAGTTTTACCCCTCTCCGAGCTGATGACAGGAACTGAGTTCTTACTTAAGCAAAACAAAACACGAACTTTCATCTTCCTGCAGAACAGCAATGACTCAGATACTGTTGGGAGGTGACACTTTCTCCCCTAAGGAGCACCTTTCGGGGGGCGCCTGGGTGGCTCAGTCTGTTCAGTGTCTGACTTGGGCTCAGATCATATCTCACCTCGTGGGGCCCTAAGTCCAGCTCCCCACTCAGGCAGGAAGTCTGCTTCTCCCTCTCCCTCTGCCCCTCACCCCACTCATCCCCCCTCTCTCTCAAATAAATAAACAAAATCTTTTTAAAAAAGAAAAAAGATGGGCAGTCCCAGTGGCTCAGCGGTTTAGCACCACCTTCAGCCCAGGGCCTGATCCTGGAGACTGGGAATCAAGTCCCACGTTAGGCTCCCTGCATGGAGCCTGCTTCTCCCTCTGCCTGTGTCTCTGCCTCTCTCTCTCTCTCTCTCTCTCTCTCTCTCTGTCTCAGGAATAAATAAATAAAATCTTAAAAAAAAAAAAAAAAGAAATCATCTTTCAAGTCAAGCTCTATCAACTCTTTGAAGAAAGGTCGGTGGGGGAGAGGCGGTGGGAGAGGTGCCCCAGAAAGCGAGAGGGCTGGAAGATCCTTCCAAATCACCCACTGCCACTCCCTTGGGCCTCAAATGGGGATCACGAGGCCCCCAGGGCCCTGTCATAGCCACAATTCACTTTGCAGTTCATTTTGTATAAAGACAAACTGCACAATTTCTATGGAAACTGTACATCTCAAAGCCTCAAAGAAAATCTTTGGAAAGCCTAAGAAGAACCTAGTAATAGAAGTTGCCTCTGAGAGGGGGACAGTCAAAGCAAAGCAAGACTTACCTTCTGCCAAAATCCTTTTATACTTGTGTGGCTTTGAAACATATCTGTGGGGCAGCCCGGGTAGCTCAGTGGTTTAGCGCCGCCTTCAGCCCGGGGTGTGATCCTGGAGCCCAGGAATCCAGTCCCATGTCAGGCTTCCTGCATGGAGCCTGCTTCTCCCTCTGCCTGTGTCTCTGCCTCTCTCTCTCTCTGTGTCTCTCATGAATAAATAAATAAATAAAATATATATTTTTAAAGATTTATGCTTCAAAGGACACAGTCAACAGAATGAAAAGGCAACTTACAGAATGGAAGAAAATATTTGTAAGGCAGATATCCGATAAGGGGTTAATATCTACAACTCAACAATGACAAAATCAAATAACTCAATAAAAAAAAATGAGCAAAGGGCTTGAATAGAAATTTCTCCAAATATGATATACAAATGGCCAGTAAACATATGAGAAAATTCTCAACATCACTAATTATCAGTGAAATGCAAATCAGTGAGATATCACCTCACACCCATTAGGATGGCTACTACCCAAAAAACAAACAATGACAAGAATGAGAAGGATGTGGAGACATTGGAAACACCCGGGCTGCCCAGGAGACCTGAGCACAGCAATGTGTATATATTTCACACCACTGACCTACACACTTAATAAATGGTTAAGATGGTACATTTTATGTTATGTGGTTTTTTTTTTATCACATTAAAAAAAAGGCAAAACCCCAAACAAAAAGGTGGACGTCAGTTCTCTTCCCCTTGCACGCAGGCTGCTGTCTTGCTGCTGCCTGCCCTCCCAGGGGAGAGCTGCCTCAACCAGCACCCTGCCAAAGGGAAGATAGGGAAGAGAAGGTGGGGGGCAACCAGGCTCCCAATAATGTGACCTTGAAGTTGCACCTTCTAGTTCTACTTGCTTCTAACACACATGATGCGGCCAACGTAGCAGAGGGCATGATGCGTCTGCCTGGCTCTTGCCAGCATCGCTCTTGGAACCCAGACCACGTGATGATGCTCTGCCCTGCGAGGGAGGAAGCTTCTGGATTTCCCCAACCATTTCATTTCTGACCCAAGCACTTGATAGAGTTGTGCAGAACTGCCCTGCCAAGCCCCGTCACCCCCAGAGCCGGGGCGACATAATCCTCACACGTTGTGGTTTTCTGCCACTAAGTCTGGAATGGTTTATTAAAGCAGCAGTAAGTAACTAAACAACACTGTTGAATTCTTTTAATCGTGTGCGTATGCATTAGGTATGCTTTTGATACCTAATAATACAATTAAGAGATCATCTTTTAGAAATATAATTTAAAAGATAATTAAAGCCTAACTGCTGGGCAGCCCGGGGGGGCCCAGCGGTTTAGCGCCGACTTCAGCCCTGGGCGTGATCCTGGGGACCCGGAATCGAGTCCCACGTCGGGCTCCCTGCATGGGGCCTGCTTCTCCCTCTGCCTGTGTCTCTGCCTCTCTCTCTCTCTCTCTGAGGGTCTCTCATGAATAAATAAATAAAATCTTTAAAAAAAAATAATAAAGCCTAACTGCTGCTGTTAAAGTCTAAAGGCTTGGGATACCTGGGTAGCCCATTAGTTGAGCATCTGCCTTCAGCTCGGTCCTGATCCCAGGTCGGGGTATTGACTCCCACATCTGGCTCCTTGTGAGGAGCCTGCTTCTCTGTCTTTCTATGTCTCTGCCTCTCTCTGTGTCTCTCATGAATAAATAAATATTTAAAAATAAAGTCTAAAGGTTTGCACAAAAGCTAAAAAAAATTCTAGATCATTTTTTTCCCCCACAAAAGTATCCCAGGGAAGTACTTTCACATTTTTTTTCCTGATTCTGGAATCTCCTAAAAGTCTAGAGAATAATAACATGAACACCATGTCCCCAGCATCCAGCTCTAACAAATATTGATATCATGACTTATTCTTTCTGCTTGTTTTCTGAAAAGACTTAAAAATATTTTAATTGTGATAAGAAAAAAACAACATAAAATTTAC
Organism: Vulpes lagopus; assembly: GCF_018345385.1. NCBI lineage: Eukaryota > Metazoa > Chordata > Mammalia > Carnivora > Canidae > Vulpes > Vulpes lagopus. Next base: position 31,659,502 of record NC_054837.1, read on the forward strand.
CATCTTGCCTGTCTTTAAGTATGCAGTTCAGTGATGGTGAGTACATTTAAGCCGTGACACACGGCTTAAAAGGTCTCCAGAACTTCTGCATCTTGCAAAAGTAAACCTCTGTCCCATAAACAACATCCATCTAGCTTCCTCCGCATCACAGCTCCTGGCAACCACCATTCTACTTTCTGTTTCAACGAATTTGACTACTTTAGATACTTTGTGTAACCGGAATCATACAGTATCTGGCTTTTGGGGGGACTTTTTTTTATTGAGGTGAAAGAACAGTAACTTTTACTGTGAACAGTTCAGTGGCACTGAGTCCATCCACGATGTCATGCAACTGCCATCTCTGTCCAGTTCCAAACCATTTTCATCACCCCAAAATAAAACCCCATACCCATTGTTACTGCCTGTTACACCTCCTTCCCCAGCCCCTGGAAACCATCAATCTAATTCCCATCTCTCTAGATTTGCTGATTCTGGACATTTCATATAAATGGGGTCATGCAACATGTGCCCTTTATGCCTCTGTTTGGGTTTTTTTTTTTTTTTTTGTCTTCTTTTTTAAGATTTTATTTATTTAAAAAAAAAAGATTTTATTTATTTATTCATGAGACACAGAGAGAGAGGCAGAGACACAAGCAGAGGGAGAAGCAGGCTCCACGCAGGGAGCCCGATGTGGGACTCGATCCCGGGTCTCCAGGATCATGTTCTGGGCTGAAGGCAGATACTCAACCACTGAGCCACCCAGGTGCCCCACCTCTGCTTGTTTTAAAGAAATGGTGAATTGGGGCACCTGGATGGCTCAGTTGGTAGAGCATGTGACTCTTGATCTTGGGGTAGTGAGTTCAAGCCCCACATTGGGTGTAGAGATTACTTAATAATCAGATCTTTAGGGACACCTGGGTGGCTCAGCGGTTGAGCGTCTGCCTTTGGCTCAGGGTGTGATCCCAGAGTCCCGGGATCAAGTCCTATATCGGGCTCCCTGCAGGGAGCCTGCTTCTCCCTCTGCCTGTGTCTCTGCTTCTCTCTCTGTTTGTCTCTCATGAATAAATAAAGTCTTTTAAAAATAACAATAATCAGATCTTTAAAAGGCAAAAAACAAAACGAAACAAAAAACCAACCACAGAGGTGGGGCAGACAGTAAACAAACACCTATAAGGAAATAGCAAAACATGTTCGGTAAAGAAATAAAACAGGGTGGTGGGGTCAGGAGTGACCAGATGGCCATTTTAGGTTGGGAGGCCAGAGAAGGCTCCTCTGACAGTTAACCTACACCTGGAATCACAAATGGAGCCAGCCACTCAAGACAGGGAGAAGCATTCCCAGCAGAGGAACAGGGTGTGCCATCCTTGGGAGGTTTGAACTAATTTGATGTGTTCAATAACACAGCAATTTGATAGATATAGTGAAGAAACAAAATCAAGGCCACATATAAGAGATGAGTGGGTGGGAGAAGCCCTAGCAGTCTGTCTGAAGAAATGACATTGACATCAGACCTGAAAGATTTGTGGGAGGAAGGTGGGAAGTGAGGTCGGAAGGACCGGCAGGGACAGATCTTACAGAACCTTATAAGCCGCACAAGGAAGCTGAACTTTATTTTTGTGCACCCTGGGAGGAAGCCAGCGTAAGGAAGCCAGGAATCAGGTGTACATTTTTTTTTTCAGGTGTACATTTTAAAGGAATCCTTGGCTGCTTGGTGGAGAGTGAGCGGTTTCAGAAATGACCTGAAATTATTTTAATATTGAGAAGTTTGCTCACCTGAGATTGAAAATAAAAGTGGGGAAAGTCTGGTGGTTATCAACTTCAACACAGAGTCGCCATCCAACCCAGCAGTGCCACTCCTAGACGTATGCTCACGAGATTGAAAGCAGATGCTCAGGGATCCCTGGGTGGCGCAGCGGTTTGGCGCCTGCCTTTGGCCCGGGGCGCGATCCTGGAGACCCGGAATCGAATCCCACGTCGGGCTCCCGGTGCATGGAGCCTGCTTCTCCCACTGCCTATGTCTCTGCCTCTCTCTCGCTCTCTCTGTGACTATCATAAATAAATTAAAAATTAAAAAAAAGAAAGCAGATGCTCAGACGGAGGCTTACACAGGCATGTTCATCATAGCACTATTCACTAGAGCAAAATTACACGTCACATAAAATTCACCATTTTAGCCTGGGTGGCTCAGTCAGGTAAGCATCTGCCTTCAGCTCAGGTCAGGATCTCAGGGTCCTGGGATAGAGCCCCACATGGGAATTTCTGCTCAGCAGTGGAGGGGGGTCGGTTTATCCCTCTTCCTTCTGCCCGTACCCAACCCTTCACTTCATTTATTTGAGAGATCTCTCACTCTCTCTCAAATAAATAAATAAAATCTTAAAAAAAAAAAAAACCTCGCCATTTTAAACCATTGGAGAAACAACTCAAATGTCCATCAACATACGCATGGATACCTAGAATGCGGTCCATCCACACGATGGAATATGATTCAGGCATAAAAAGAACAAAGCACGACACACACAGTGACGTGCTGGACAAACCTTGAAGACACGATGCTGAGTGAGAGAAGCCAGACGCAGAAGGCCTGGCAGTGTGTAACTCCATGTGCAGGAACCGTCTAGAACAGGTAGGTCCCCAGAAATGGGAAAGCACAGATTGGCGTTGGCAGGAGCTGGGGGAGGGACTGTAGAGGTGACCGTGTAGCTGGTACGAAGTTTCCTTTTGGAGTGATGAAATGTTCTGGAACTAGGTAAGGGTGACAGTTGCACAATGACGCCAGTGTACGGAACGTGGCTGAATTGTGCGCTCTAAAATGGTTAAAACGGTGCATTTTAATGTGAATGTCACCACAGTGTGAAGAAGGGTAAGATGCCACCCTGGTAAAAGATGCTAAGGATGGGGAGGCTGTGCATGCCTGGGGGACAAGGCATATTTGAGAACTCCCTGTATCCTTCCCTCGGTTTTGCTGCAAACCTGAAATGGCTCTAAAAAATAAGGTCCATATTGGGCAGCCCCAGTGGCCCAGTGGTTTGGTGCCGCCTTGGGCCTGGAGTGTGATCCTGGAGACCTGGGATCGAGTCCCACGTTGGGCTCCCTGCATGGATCCTGCTTCTCCCTCTGCCTGTGTCTCTCATGGATAAATAAATAAAATATTTTTTAAAAAATAAAGTCTATATATAAAAAAAATTTTTTTAAAGAGGACCAAGAGGAAATGCCAGGAGGGAGGGAGAGAGGTAAGAGAAGCGGGAGGGAGACCATCCTTGCTCAGCCCTTTCTGGAGTGTCCAGCCACCTGGTCGCGCCCCCTTGTGGCTGCTGAAGCTGTTGGGAATGGGTGAGGGGGGACTTCAGGAGCCGAGACAGTCCTGCACCCAGCAAACACATATGATAGCTCTGGGTGGTGGCCTCCGTGCGGGGGTTGCGTCCACCTGACCTCTGCCCGCACCTGATGCGCAAGCGCGCCCTGGAAAGCTGAATGCTGATCCTCCAGGCAACATTTAAAAATCTTCCCAAATGATAGGCTCTGACTCTTCTGTTTCTCCACCTATTTCCTTTTTCTTTTAACCACTTGAACCATTTGGAAGTGTCCGGTTCACAGCATGAAGCACATTCACGTTGGTGTGCAGCTACCACCACCATGATCTTCTTCAGAACTTTTCTCATCCTCCCGAACTGAGACTCTGTCCCATGAAACACTAACTCCCCATCCTCCTCCCCCAGCCCTGGCACTTGCCACTCCACTTCCTGACTCTATGGATCTGAGTCCTCCGGGGAACTCATGTAAGTGAAACCTCACGGGAGCTATCTTTTGTAACCAACACATTTCACCAAGCGCAATGTCCTTCACATTCATCCGTGTCGTAGCAGGTGTCAGAGTCTCTTTCCCCTTCGTGGCTATATCATATTCCACTGTATAAATAGGTGACATTTTGTTCATCTGTTTGTCCATTGATGGACATGTGGGTTGTTTCTGCTTATTGAATCATGCAAATATAAACATGCATGTACATAATGATTTTTATTTTTTTAAGGTTTTATTTATTTATTCATAAGAGACACAGGCAGAGGGAGAAGCAGGCTCCTTGTGGGGAGCCTGATGTGGAACTCGATCCCAGGACCCTGGGATCATGACCTGAGCCAAAGGCAGATGTTCAACCACTGAGCCACCCAGTCGTCCTGTACATAATTATTTTTAAATGTCACACAGTTTCACTAAGTTGATGATCCTATGTAGCTGTGACTACATAAATCTTGGATCCCAAGAGCTGATTGGTCAACTCCCCGAGGATGAGAACCAGGTGACAATCCTTGACGTGTTCAGGTAAATGAACAGGCTGTACCTGCTAACTAAGTCTCCAATGAGAAACAACACACATTTAAAAAAAAAAAAGTGACAGCCAGAGCTACTGAGGGTCTAGGTCCGGGCAGCCGAAGAGTGTGGTTAGCAAGATGAACAAAGATATGCAGATGAGAGCGGTGATTAACCAAAAGTTGATAGAAACTGGAGAAAGAGAATGCCTCAAAGAGTTGCTGAGAGCTAAATTAATTGAATGTGGCTGGAAGGACCAGTTGAAGGCACACTGTAAAGAGGTAATTAAAGAAAAAGGACTAGAACACGTTACTGTTGATGACTTGGTGGCTGAAATCACACCAAAAGGCAGAGCCCTGGTATCTGACAGTGTAAAGAAGGAGCTCCTACAAAGAAAAAGAACATTCCTTGCTCAGCCTGCCAGCCTTTAAGATTGAATTAGGTTGTGTTGTTTTCTGGTTTTATTTCTGAAAGTAAAACTTGCCATAAATTAGGAATCAATTTCCCAAAATAAAATCCTTTTTTGTATTATGGTATACAGTTTTCAGTAATGATGTATACATTGTATTGAATTTTTTCCCTAAATATTTTATTTTAATAAATATCTCATGAATGAGAAAAAAAAAAAAAGTGACAGCCAGGGCAACCCGGTGGCTCAGCGGTTTAGCACCACCTTCAGCCCAGGGTGTCATCCTGGAGACCCATGATGAGTCCCACGTCAGGTTCCCTGCATGGAGCCTGCTTTTCCCTCTGCCTATGTCTCTGCCTCTCTGTGTGTGTGTGTTTCTCATAAATAAATAAATAAAATCTTTAAAAAATTTTTTAAAAATTAAAAAATAAATAAATAAAAAGTGACAGCCAGGCACCTTTACAGTTTGTCATAGCTTTGGGCATCCCAAATCCAATTTTGCCTCCTCCCTCCCTACCCACCATAGCTAATAATTAGCACACAGTTCAACACCTAATGACGCAGTGAAGCAATCAGTATAAACATCCGACGTCCTCCTAAAGGACAAAGTTCACACTGATATACAAACGGCTTCAAGAAATGTTTTTCATGTTGAAAGTGGGTTTTGCAAAGTGGAATACTAACAAAATGTCAGGGGAAACTTACAATAATGTTTACATTAAAAAGTGCTCTAAGATCCCATTATTCGCCCAGCAAAGATCAAAGTTGAGAAGCCCCGTGCTGGCTCGGATGTGGGGAACCGAGCATTGCTCGTTGTTGTTGGCAGAAGTGTAAGCTTGTATAACTTCTTTGGAGGGGGGTCTGGCAAAGCTCATCTGCGTTTAAAATGCATACGTCCTTTGACCTAGCAACTTCCCTTGAGAAGTTTGTCTTTTCAGATATACATGCATGTGTGGGCAAATATCTACATGTAAGAATAGCCTTTGTTGCACTGATGATAGAAGCAAAATATTGGAAGCAACATGAATGCCCAACAGTAGGGGATGGCTTAACTAACCCAGCACCACCCAGCAGAACCTTAGGTGATGATGGAAATTGCCTCTGTCTGCTCTGGCCAGTATGTTAGCCCCAACAAATCTTTCTACTGAGCACTTGAAATGTGGCTAGTGTGATTGAGGAACAAATTCTGTTAAGCTTACACTAATTTAGTTGTAAATACCCATGTGTGACTAGTGGCTGTGATATTAGGGCAAACCTACACAACGGAATATTTTGCAGCTGGGAACAAGAAAGGAGGATCTGTATGTACTGAGCAAAAAAAAAGTTTTGGGGTGCCTGGCTGGCTTAGTAGGTGGAGCATGTGGCTCTTGATCTTGGGGTTGTAGGTTCAAGTCCCACATTGGGTGTAGAGATTACTTTAAAAAATAAGATCTTTTAAAATAAGTATTTTCAAACTATATATTTTTAAAAATATTTTATTTACCTATTAATGAGAGACACAGAGAGGGAGAGGCAGAGACACAGGCAGAGGGAGAAGCAGGCTCCATGCAGGGAGCCTGATGTGGGACTGGATCCCAGGATCCCAGGATCATGCCCTGAGCCGAAGGCAGTTGCTCAACCACTGAGCCACCCAGGCATCCCTCAAACTATATTCTTACACCAAAAAATCAATGTGGAAAGAGTACATATGGCATGCTTCATTATGTCAATAGTCTCCCAAATGCATAGGACATTTAGAAGGATACGCAGGAAACTGGTAACCATGAGAAAAGAGAACTGATAAGGTCTGAATATTTGTGTCCCCCTCTCCCAAACTCAGAAGTTGAAATCGTAATCCCCAGCATGATGGTATTAGGAGGTGAGGCTTTCAGGAGGTAATTGGTCAGGAGGATGCTGCCTCCATGAGGGGATGAGTGCTCTTAGAAGAGAGACCCCAACTGAGGGTCACTGGAGAGGAGGGGTGTGAGGGAATGGGGTAACTGGGTGATGGGCAGTAAAGAGGGCACATGATGTCATGAGCACTGGGTATTATATGCAACTGATGAATCACTGAACTCCACTTCTGAAACCAATAATACATTATATGTTAATAAATTGAATTTAAATTTTTTTTAATTTAAAAGTAAAGAAAAAAGGAATTAAAAAAAGAAAAGAGACCCCAGAGAACCCCCTCGCCCCTTCTGCCACATGAGAAGACTGTCATCTGTGAACCAGGTAGTGGCCCTCACCCAACACTGAATGTGCCAGCATCTTGATCTTGGACTTTGCACCTGCAGATCTGTGAGGCACGAGGTGACGGGAGTTCTTCATCTGCACTGAACAGCCCCTGGCCACACGTGTCTCCTGAGCACTGGGAGTACAGCTCTGCAGCTGAGTATGGCCCCTTTTATCTCATCTGAATTATGTTAAGTAACCATGTGTGGTCATTCTCTTAGACCCCAGTTGCAAGCCTGTGACAACTTGGTGGCCCTTCATTGTCCCACACCAAGGAGTCATTCCTCCCGAGAAATCCCTGGAGCTGTCCTGCTGCCTCCCTGTGCCTCTGACAAACTGTCCCCTAGCCCTTGGCTCACTGAAACGGCTCAACCACCCAGCCCAGAAGAAGGAAAGATGCTGCTTCTCAGACTCGGAGCCTGATTGAGAAGCTTTGGGTCCTGAGCCCCGAATGCTGTGGTCAGAGAGCAATGAACTAAGGAAAAAAGCCACCCCCCCCTTGGGCAGCCCAGGGGGCTCAGTGGTTTAGCACTGCCTTCAGATCAGCGCGTGATCCTGGAGACTCGGGATCAAGTCCCATGTCGGGCTCCCTGCATGGAGCCTGTTTCTCCCTTTGCCTGTGTCTCTGCCTCTCTCTCTCTCTGTGTGTGTCTCTCATCAATAAATAAATAAAATCGTTTTAAAAAGAAAAAGAAAAAAAAAACACCCTCAACCCGTGTTCATCATGCTTCCGTGCAGGGAGGAATATGAGATCCTGGTGGTGAAGAGCACTGCACTAGAGCAGACTCCCTGGTGACCTCCCCTCACCTCTTCATTCCCCAGGTTCCACATCAGTAAAATCTGAAAGATAATCGTGCCTTAATCACAGGGTTGTTAAGAAATTTCAAATTAAAGCAAGTGCTGGGTATGTGTCAGTTATTTGTGTTCAGGGGGCAGGGGACCAGCAATGCGCTCAACACAACCAATCAGAAAATGCTTAATAGTGATACGTGCTAGGGAGGATGTAGAAGTGGATCGCCAGTGGTTGGTCAGGGAAGGGAGGTTGGTGCAGAGGCCTGAAAGAGCAGAAGGGGCCCTGCTGGGAAATGTAAGAGGAGGCATTCCAGGCAGAGGAGGCTGCAAAGGGCCTGTGGCAGAAGAAATCCGTGAGCTAAGCCAGAAAGACTGCAGAGGCAAGCCAAGGCCAAGGCCTGGGATGGTGCTCTAAGTGGGATGTGTGGTCCTTGGATAGTTTTAAGTGGGGGAGGGCTTCTGGTTTTGTTTTTTTTTTTTAATTTTTATTTATTTATGATAGTCCTGGGCCAAAGGCAGGTGCTAAACCGCTGTGCCACCCAGGGATCCCAGGCTTCTGGTTTTCAATAGCTAACTGGAACTGGCAAACCAGCATGCGGGAAGGCCCAGACATGAGGCTGGTACAGTGCTGGCGCCAGGTCGCCTTCCAGTGGTCCCTGAACTCACCCCCTTCCTACTGCCCTTCCCACCCCATGGGCTTTCCCCTCTGGTTGCTGTATTTGCCCAAAGAGAAAGTTGGAAATGAGGAATGAGGGTCATGGGCTCAGGCCATCATCCTTCTAGAAATCTGTGTGCCTCACACAGCTGGGAGGAGAGTGGCTTGGAGCAGGATGCAGGCAGAGCTGCCAGGGTCTGGCTATGCTTTGGAGGCTGAGCGATGGTATGTGCTGATGGATAACTCTGGAGGTACAAGGAGAGGAAGATAAACTCTTCAGCCTGAACACAAAGACATGGCGGAGATATTAGCTGGGCCAGAAAGACTAAGGCTGGGGCAGCTGGAGAGAGGAGTGCAAATCACAGACAATAAACGTGTTCTGCTGTGTATTATGTTTTTCAAAATGGTGCACATCCATGACAAAACAATCCGATGAATCCAGAATCCAGCTGGCCTGCTTCTCCAAAGTAAATGTCAATATTTAGGAAACAAAATAAGTCAGAGCACTGTCCTAACCTGAGACAGGAAGGAGTCTGAGTGAAGGGAGAGAAGGTTGGCATTTCCCTTGATAAGAATGGAAGAGGTCCTCCAGCCTGACCACACACATACATAGGTGGCTTAAGGCATGGCCACCTAGCTATAGTTTCTTCAAAGTCCTACCTCTGAGATACACTGGTAGGGAAAATCAATGTCATGTCTGCCCTGGCCCCCAAGATTGGCCCCCCGAGTCTGTCTCCAATCAGGCTTGGTGATGACATCACCAACACAACAGACGGTGGATGGAAGGGTCTGAGGGTGATGGTGTCACTGAGCATCCAGAACCAGACAAGCTCACACTGATGTGGTACCTTCTGCCTCCACCCAGGTCATCAATATCTTCAGGGACCTCCAAGAGAAAGAAAGAAGCAGAAAAACATTAGGTACAGTGGAAGTATCACTTTCGATGAGATTGTCAACATTCAACATCACCCGAAAGATGTAGCACTAGTACCATCTGAGACCACAGAACTCTCTGGAACCATTGAGAGATCCTAGGGACTGCCTAGGCTGAGGACTGCCATGTTGACGGCCACTACTATCATGATTTCAGTGGAATGTCCAGCTACTTAAGAACTGGAAAGGAGGGGGTGCCTGGGTGGCTCAGTTGGTTGGGCATCTGACTCTTGGTTTCGACTCAGATTATGGTTTCAGGGTCCTGGGGTTGAGCCCTGCATCAGGCTCCGTGCTCAGCAGGGAGTCTGCTTGAGACTCTCTCCCTCTGCTCTTCCCCTCACTTATACTCTCTCTCTCTCAAATAAATAAATAAATAAATCTTAAAAAAAAAAAACCTAGAAAGGAAAATATTTCAATAAAGGATTATTTGACAAGAGAGAGAAAGAAAGAGAAGGAGTAGTAGGGAGGAAGGGAAAGGGAGAGAGGGGGAGGGAGGGATGGAGGAGGGAGAGAAGGATGAGGGAGAGTTGAAGCTTAAATCTTTATTGGATCCTGGTTCAAAAAATAAATTGGTGTACAGACATTCTTGGGACGATTAGGAAAATCTGAGTGTAGAGTGGATCAATATCTCAGACACTCCAAACATTCTTTTGGATAACAATAGCATTGTGGTTGTATAAGAAACCGCCCTTCTTAGGAAAGGCAAGATGAGGAACCACCCATTAGGGCTCAAAAGATGATGTTTGCAATTTGCTGTCAGATGATTGAGCTAGATAGATAAAGCAATTACAGCAAAATGTAAATTACTGAATCCAGGGGGAGGATTCATTATACTATGTATTGTATTATTCTTTCAACCTTTTGGTGTGTTTGAAAATTTTAATAAAAGGTTTGGGGAGATATGTACCCCAAAGTATAAAAAGCTTTTTCTCTGGATTTTTAAGGTGCAGATTCATGAAGTGTTTGGCACCTCTGCTTTGCTGCCAGCTGCTGGGCGACAGTGCACTTCCAGAGGAGATTCCCATGCATGCTGTGGTGCACTGACTTGGATAATCCTGCAGAGCAAAGGATTTGGCCCAGTTCTTGCAAGAGCACCCCATGAGGAAAAAGCTTTTTGGAGGTGCCACCACTGAAAAGCAAGAGGTAAGGGGCACCTGGCTGGCTCAGTCGGTGGAGCGTGTGACTCTTAATCTCGGGGTGGTGAGTTTGAGCCCAACGTTGGGTATAGAGATTGCTTAAAAATAAAATCTTAAAGGAGCACCTGGTGGCTCAGTGGTTGCACATCTACCTTTGGCTCAGGGTGTGATCCCAGGGTCCTGGGATTGAGTCCCACATCGGGGTCCCCACAGGAAGCCTGCTTCTCCGTCTGCCTGTGTCTCTGCCTCTGTTTGTGTGTCTCTCATAAATAAATAAAATCTTAAAAAAAAAAAAAAAAGACAGAAACCAACTCCTCCTGGCCTTGGAGGTAGGGCTGGACACTAGTCACTCATTACTGTCAGGTATTATATTTATTTTGTATTCTTTTTTATTATTATTTTAATTTTAAAATTTAAAAATTTTGTTTTCTTAAAAGCATCCTTTATTACTCATTGATGACCTTCGATCATAAAACGCCACCACTTTACTAATTGTTCAGATCTATGCAGCTTTGTCTCAAGGCAGAAAGTATTATTTGGCTCTGTCTGCTAGTTCTGTGCCTTACACAAGACCCTGGTTCTCTTTTTTCTTTTTTTTTTAAGATTTTATTTATTTATTTGAGAGAAAATTATTCCAAAACTTTCAGGATTCTCTTATGGCAGGGAAATATTTGCAGGGAAAAAGTCTAATCTGTTTTCAAATATTGTTTAATGAAAGAAAAAGAACAGGGCCTCTTAAGAACTTTGTAGGTCCTAGACATTTTTACTTTGGATGCCACAACCAAATATTAAGCATTGCATATTGTATCTGACATTAAAAGGTACCCACATTTCGGGTTCCTGGCTGATTCAGCTGATAGAGTATGAGACTCTTGATCTCTGGGTTATAGGTTTGAGCCCCACGTTGGGTGTTACAGATTAAACACAAAAACTTTTTAAAAAATAAAGTTTAAAAAATTAAAAATACTCACATCAGATACAATTCCCTCCTTCAGAGTGAGATGGATGTCACTTTGTATGCTACATTGTGTACATACTAATATTTTTATTTTTTTAATACTAATATTTTTAAATTCAAGTTTGTAATTTTGATATGTTGGATTACTTTTTTATAGTCTCTCATTTTATTGTATTTATTTATTCATAGAGACACAGAGAGAGAGAGGCAGAGACAGGCGGAGGGAGAAGCAGGCACCACGCAGAGAGCCCAACGTGGGACTCGATCCAGGGTCTCCAAGATCACGCCCTAGGCTGCAGATGGCGCTAAACCGCTGCACCACCAGGGCTGCCCAAGTCTCTCACTTTAGTAGGCCTTTGAAAACCCCAGCAACTGGGCCTATAGACTTTCATTGACAATATGGCCCTGGAAAGAAAGAAAAATGAAATCTGATGACATACTACGTGAAATACAGAAAGTAAAAATCATTAGATATCAAACAAGATTTTTTAAAGATTTTTTTAATTATATATATATTTTTTAATAAAGATTTTATTTATTTATTCATGAGAGACACAGAGAGAAAGGCAGAGACATAGGCAGAGGGAGAAGCAGACTCCCTGTGGGGACCCCAATGAGGGACTCCATCCCACAACCCTGGGATCACAACCTGAGCCAAAGGCAGACACTCAACCACTGAGCCACCCAGGTGCCCCCTAGCAATATTTTTTTTAAACAGAAGCAATGACTGCAGGAATTGGTAATGTCTCTGCAAAAGAAAATGCTAAAGGGGCACTTGGGTGGCTCAGTAGGGTTAAGAGTCTGCCTTCGGCTCAGGTCATGATCCTGGGGTCCTGGGATCCAACCCCATGTCAGGCTCCCTGCTCAGCGGGGAACCTGCTTGTCCCTCTCCCTCTGCCACTCCCCTTTCTTGTGCTCTCCCTCTCTCTCTTTCTCTCTCTGTCAAATAAAGAAATAAAATCTTAAAAAAAGAAGAGGAAGAAAAAGAAAATGCTAAAGACCAAGACGATATGAAATTGATTGCACTGATTTTGAACAAGGCCAAATAACACTTGATCAGGGACTCAATGCAGGGATGGTATCTGCCTCCAAGATGATTCCAGTGGTCCCACCTCCCTGGTATTCACACCCTGTGTCGTCCCCTCCCACAGTGAGCAGGGCTGGCCTTTGTAACCAACAGGATATTGTAGAAATGTAAGTATGTGACTTCTAATGCTAGATCATAAAAGACCCTGCATCTTCCACTGTGCATTTGCTTAAATGACTCACTCTGGGAGAAGCCAACTGCCGTGTTGGGAAGTCACTGAGGCAGCCTTATTGAAAGATACCGACGTCAGCATCATCGTACCAGCCGTGTGAGTGCACCATCTCAGCAGCAGCTCCTCCAGCCGTAGGCAAGCCTTCAGGTAAGACATCATTACAGACCCAAACAAGAACTACTAGAGCTACACATCACTTGAATTCCTGACCCACAGAATCCTGCATGTCTAAGCTGCTACAGTTAGGGGTAATTTGTTTCACAGCATTAGATAACTAGTGTATCAGGTACAACTAATCAGTGTCAGCAGTGGGGCTGGTTGCCAGCAGCCAGTCCTAACTTGTCCTTCTTCCTTACAGAACCTCAATGTCCACTTGATTTAGGGGTAGTTATCTCACCCCAGAGAAGGTCCCGGTGATGCTTGGGTATTCATTGGTCACCCCATTCCCTGTGCTATCAAATGGCTTAAGAACAAGCATTTGCTTGATGTCTGGAAACACAGGAATGCTGTTATTTTAAAGCTTTCAATATTTTTGTGATTCTTCATTTGGGGCAAACTCTTGCTTTGCGAAAACACTTCTGTGAGTGTTTCAACCCAAAGGGAAAGCCAAACTTCTATTCTAGAATGAAGTTTGAAGATCAAGAACCTCAATTTCCTGCAAATTAATGTCGGCTTTGTCTTCCTTGTAGATGCGTCTACATCTTCAATGTGGGTGGACGTTAGATGGTGTCATTGGAGTGCAAGGTAAGTCTTTTTTCCTTATCCCTGGTGAATACCCAGTGAAGGTAAGGCTTGACTCTAGACTTGGAGGACAACCAAAAATACCCCTCTAGGGCCAAAGAAGAATGTCAGGTCAGGACCAAAGAGAGAGATGACCTCTCAGAGTGCCCCAGGGGAAGAAAATCACCTGGGAGCATTATTATCTGCAGCATACAACTGTGACTTGTCTACTCTGTGATTTCTTTTTACTACCTCTTCATCTGACTTAAAAAAGAAAGAGGGTGGGGGGAAGCGACCACCAGTGAGCTGTAATAAGGAAAGAAAGAACAGCTGGGTCCTGAGGCAGGCCAGAGAAAGTCATCAAAGGCCAGAGAAGCCACATAGAAGATGGCAGGAAGTCATGGGCAGAATGCCCCAGAGCAGTAGACTGGCTGTATGGCAGGTGACTATGAGCGCAGACTTGTGGAAAGTGAAAGCATCCCTTAGAAACTTAGGGAAGGGGAGCACCAGGGTGGCTCAGTGGTTGAGCATCTGCCTTCGGCTCAGAGTGTGATCCCGGAGTCCTGGAATCAAGTCCCATGTCAGGCTCCCTGCATGGAGCCTGCTTCTCCCTCTGTGTGTGTGTGTGTGTGTGTGTGTGTGTGTGTGTCTCATGAATAAATAAATAAAATCTTAAAAAAAAAAAAAAAAAAAAAAGAAACTTAGTAAAGAGCTTCCTAGAGGCAGTACAGACTATTGTCTCATATGGACCTGGAGGAAGCGCTGACCCTTCCGCACTGGCTCACAGAGACGCTGGGGTCCACCTCCCTGATCCCTCCTGCCCACATTAGAACTGGTCACTCCCCCACCATAGTCCATCCTGATGGGCTTCATCCTTCACTCCATAGAGCTTGGGTTTCCAAAACTTTTTAAGATTCTTTTGACAGCTTGTAAATATGTCCTATTTAGTATAACCATCTCTGAGAGATAAATGTGTCCTATCATTGTTCCCCATCAAAAACTATATTCTACCCATAAGAGGAAGAAAAGTAGTAAGAACAATTAAAAATTAATAAATAGATTCAGGTGTTACAACAATAATAAAACGAATGAGGACATAGCCTTATTCTAACCAATGAAGGCAAGTCTGCTGCAGGGGACTTCCAGGAAAGATGTTTTTTGTCTTCCTAACAAGAGTTACAGGAATAAGGTGTCAGTTTTTCTTCCTCCGAACATTGTTGGGTCTGTATACGTGATGTCTGGAACTGCTCAGCCCTCTTGCTGATGACCACACAGAACAGGCCAGAGTCCTAGCTCTGAGTGTCTTGTCATAAAGATAACGTGTAGCTAAACTATGGAAAGAGCCCAAATGCCCATGACTGATGAGCCACCTGGGTGGCTCAGTCAGTTGAGGATCTGACTTTTGGTTTCAGCTCAGGTCATGATTTCAGGGAGATAGAACCCCACATTGAGCTCTGCACTGTCTGCTTGTCCTTCTCGCTCTGCTCCTTCCCCCAGTTACGCGCTCTTTCTCTCTTAAATAAAAAAATCCTTTTTTTTTTTAAGGTTGTATTTATTTGTCAGAGAGAGACAATGAGTGAACAAGCAGAGAGAGCTACAGGGGCAGAAACAGGATACCTGCTGATCCAGGAGCCTGATGCAGGACTCTATCCCAGGATCCTAGGATCATGACCTGAGCTGAAGATAGTTGCTCAACTGACTGAGCCACTGAGGCGTTCCAATAAATAAAATCTTAAAAAAGAAAAAAAGGGCAGCCCAGGTGGCTTGGCGGTTTGATGCCGCCTTCTGCCCAGGGCCTGATCCTGGAGACCCAGGGTCGAGTCCCACGTCGGGCTCTCTGCATGGAGCCTGCTTCTCCCTCTGCCTGTGTCTCTGCCTCTCTCTCTCTCTGTGTGTGTCTCTCATGAATAAATAAATAAAATCTTTTTATTTTATTAAAAAGAAAAAGAAAAGTCAAGCAGAGGAAGACAAATACCATATGATTTCATTCATATGTGGAAATTAAGAAACAAAGCAGATGAATATATGAGAAGGGAAAAAAGAGAGGGAGGCAAACCATAAGAGACTTAATGGTGGAGGGAGGTGGGTGGGGGATGGGCTGAAATAGGGGATGGTAGGTATTAAGAGGACACTTATTGGGATGAACATTGGGTGTTATATCTAACTGATCAATCACTGAATTCTAAGCAGACGCTTAACTACGGAGCCACCAGGTGCCCCTACTAGAAGTTTTTTTTTTTTTTTAATTTTATTTATTTATGATAGGCACACAGTGAGAGAGAGAGAGAGGCAGAGACATAGGCAGAGGGAGAAGCAGGCTCCATGCACCGGGAGCCCGATGTGGGATTCGATCCCGGGTCTCCAGGATCGCGCCCTGGGCCAAAGGCAGGCACCAAACCGCTGCGCCACCCAGGGATCCCTAGAAGTTTTTTTTAAAACACTGATGCCTGCCCCCCACCCAAGACCAAGCATTTTCCATCTATTGAAAGCCACCCCCTCAGCAGCCCCTTCCCTTCACTTGCTTATTGGACTCCAGCCATACTGATCTCCAGTTCCTCAAACACACGGAACCCTGCCACTGCCAGAGCTCCTGCACTTTGCACTGCCTCATCTTTCGCAAAGATGCCTCCAATCACCCTTCAGGTCCTACTTAAAGAGTACCTTTGGGGGGCACCTGAGTGACTCAGTGGTTGAGTGTCTGCCTTTGGCTTAGGTAGTGATCCCGGGGTCTGGAATTGAGTCCCACATCGGGCTCCCCACAGGGAGCCTGCTTCTCCTTCTGCCTGTGTCTCTGCCTCTCTCTGTGTCTCATGAATAAATAAATAAAATCTTTAAAAGAAAAAAAAAAAAAAAAAAGAGTCCCCAGGGCGGCTCAGTTGGTTAAGCCTCTGCCTTCTGCTCAGGTCATGATCCCAGGGTCCTGAGATGGAACCCCACATCAGGTTCCCTACTCAACAGGCAGTTGCTTCCTCCTCTTCTTCTGCCTGTCCCCCCCAGTTGTGCTCTCCCTCTCTAATAAGTAAATAAGGGATCCCTGGGTGGTGCAGCGGTTTGGCGCCTGCCTTTGGCCCAGGGCGCGATCCTGGGGACCGGGGATCGAATCCCACGTCGGGCTCCCGGTGCATGGAGCCTGCTTCTCCCTCTGCCTGTGTCTCTAGCACTCTGTCTCTCCTTCTATCTCTCAAGAATAATAATAAAAAAAAATCTAATAAATAAAATCTTAAAAAAAGAAAGAGTCCCTTCCCAGAACGCCTCTCCTAACCACCTGATCATAAGTAGGATTCCCAAAGTTCTCCCATTCAATCTGATCATCTCTACTGCTATGTGCAGTTCTTATCAAATATAGGAACAGAAGTATATCTCATTTGGATAAAGAAAAATTTTTTTATTTATTTACTTATTTGACAGAGATAGAGAGGCAGACAGCACAAACAGGGGGAGCAGCAGAGAGAGGAGAAGCAGGCTCCCCACTGCAGGGAGCCGGACATGGGACTGATCCCAGGACCCTGAGATCATGACCTGAGCCTGGAGGCAGACACTCAACCACTGAGCCACCCAGATGCCTCTGAATGAAGAATTTTAATACAAATTTAGAAAGAGCTAGGAAATTTCCGGGAATTCAGATAATGTCCAGTCAGGACAGTCAAGGAAGGCTTCAGTACAACCTTTGAATTAGGACTTGACGTTGCGTGGATTTGACTTGCGGCGGTGGCGGTGGTGGCATTTCAGAAAGAGGGAGCAGCTGGCGTGGAGGAAGGTGGAAAATGAACATATGGAGATAAGCAGACAAAAGCAGGGAAGACAGCATTTTAAGAGGTTAGATCTGGTAAGATACAGTAATTGAGGGTTGAATAATAGCTTTATTAGATGCTGTGGAGTAATTCCAACAGGAAGCGGCTCCAGCAATGGAAGGAAAAGGAGAAAGGAAACGGCGCTGGGCCCAGAGAAACAGGGACGGTAAAAAGCCTCTGCAGGGAGAAGGTAAAAGCATAAATTGCTTGGCCAACCACGACCGCTTGGGGGCGCTGAGGGCCCAGGACTAAATCGAAACCCGTCCTAGGGGCTCCCCCTTCCGGCAGAAATGGGCACTACGCACTGACACGGCTAAGTCTCAAAAAAGCACTTACCAAGCTCTGAAAGGCACTGGCCAAACTTATACCAACATTAAAAAGAACAGTTTTACATGAATGCAAACTCCGTATTTTTCTAGTTTATCCAAGACTCATCTATGTCGGGACGCCTGGGTGCTCAGCGGTTGAGCGTCTACCTTCAGTGCAGGGCGGGATCCTGGAGACCCGGGATCGAGTCCCACATCAGGCTCCATGCAGGGAGCCTGCTTCTCCCTCGGCCTCTCTCCTGTGTCTCTCAGTAATATTTTTTTTTAAAAAAAGACTCATCTATGTCAGTGAATCCTCTCACAGCATTAATGTATGTGCAAAACCAACTTCGGACTGCTTTAAGATGTTAACAGTCACTCCGTGAAACTGAACAAGTGTATTATCTGTTCTTTAAACTGACTCAGAGGGGCGCCCAGGTGACCCAGTGATTAAGCATCTGCCTTCGGCCCAGGGTGTGATCCTGGAGACCTGAGATCAAGTCCCACGTCGGGCTTCCTGCATGGAGCCTGCTTCTCTGTCTGCCTGTGTCTCTGCCTCTCTCCCTGTGTCTCTCATGAATAAATAAAATCTAAAAAAAAACATTTAAAAAACAAATCAACTCAGGACCCCTTCACAGCAGAAATGCTACTTATTCAACACTTTATCACTATGGTTCCTGTATTTGTTGGAAGGGCTGTAAATGTTCCCCCAAGGGATTGTGATAGCTTGGCGTGGTGGTTTTATTCTTGTAAAAATGATATGAGGTATTTTTCCTTTATACAAGACGAAAATATGTTAGAACTCTTGTCAAAAATAAGAAATGTATAGTGAAAAAACAAGGACAGGCTGCAAACAGTATGCTACCTTTTGTAAAAGGGGATATTAATTAGTGATTGCTTCATATATAGAAACTCTGAAAGTACATGGGGGGGCAAAGGATGGGGCTGGAGAACTGGGTGGATGGAGGGCATTATATACGATTTTAAATTTTTTATGTATCCAAAACACATTAAAGTATTACCTACTCAAAAATGAAAAATAGAAACATATCACAGGACAGTAATTATAAAAGTTCTAGGGGTACCTGGGTCTGCCTTTGGCTCAGCGTGTGATCCTGGGGTCCTGGAATCAAGTGCGCATTGGGCTCCCCACAGGGAGCCTGCTTCTCCTTCTGCCTATGTCTCTGTCTCTGTGTCTCATGAATAAAATCTTTAAAAAAAATTATAAGGTGGACTATTTTCAATTATCTGAGAATCTTATTACGTACCATCTCATATTTATGCCATACTTTAAAAAAACCAGTACACAAAAGAGAGGTGTATAAGGATATACTTTGCAACAGCACTGTAACACCAAAACCTGGAAACAAATGTTGGTGCACAGGTTAAATCACAGGGTATCCATACAATGGAATAGCAAGACTATTAAAAAGAATGAAGTAGGGACTCCTGGGTGGCTCAGTGGTTGAGCATCTGCCTTCAGCTCAGGTGGTCTCAGAGTCCCAAGATTGAGTCCCACA